>NC_058371.1:180693562-181014396 GCF_018350175.1 Felis catus
GGTCTGACTGTTCTGACAAGGGCAATGTTGGGGTTGGATAAGAAAAGTCAAGATATGGAGTCAGGACAAGAGCAAAGGAGTTCATGGGACACATTTAAAAGGGGAAAACTATCCTAAACTCTCTTATGTGAGGGTTTCCTTCAAACATTTCTAAGAGACAGGTTGTCAGTTTCACTTACTGGAATTTATTTGTTGATTATTAAAACGCTTAGGTTTAAGGCTACTGTTAATAAACTACACGTGGTTTGTTTTTAGCAAAGTTTATAATGGTCAACTATTCCTTTTTATTCATTAGTTCATTATATACCATTTGAGATACTAAAAGATTACAAAACTCCGTGTTGAGCACCGGCAAATGAAAGAATGAGTGGAAAATCATTCTTGCCTTTCAGTACCTCACTCACAATTATTTTTTTTAAATGAATTCTAGAATTATAACCATTTTCTCAGTATTACGGTTAGGTTGTGCTTTTTGAAGTATTTACTTGATTGGACAGACAAGTTAAAATAGTCTTATATTATCTGAATTTTATGTGGTAACATTTTAAGAGGAATCAGGAGTACATGTTGAAATAATTTTCACTGAATATATAAAGATATACATTGCAACCTACACATCTCTAATATGATTCCTGTGGCAGGACCTTGACTCATATGATGAGTTTATCCTAATATGTTGTATAGGTAAACCAGAATAAATTGAAAAAATAAATACATATTTATTTTATTTTGACTAATTTTATTCCTTTAAAATTACATTTTTTATACTACAGGTCATAACTAAACAGAACAGATTAATCTAACACCTACTATAAGCAATTTGTTATTCTGATACTATGTGGAAAAACTTAAAAAAGTAAAATATAGATAATGATTGTACGAACTTGCACAATAGGAGATGAAACAGAATTTTCTGGACCGTGCCGGGTGTGAGTTCTCAAACAGTGTCACTTAACTGGGGTAGTCCCTGTTTCCTTTAGATAACTTTCTACTTTGGCATTGACCATCACTTCTCGAATCTGCCTTTCATATTTATATCATTTGCTAATTCCTGTGGGAATTGAGGTTACAATTCCTAAAATAGAATACATCTGCAGCCACTCATAATCCAAGGAGGAATGATGTTTTTTAAGGGAAATCTATGGAAACACTGCAGAGAGGTTTTAGGAAGGAAATGACTTCTGGTTGAAATATGCAGGTAGATTTCATTGCGAATGTGGTACATACAGAATGAATTGCCTTCCAATTGCACTGAAAATAAAACCTTGATATTTTCACAATTTCTGGGGTGCGGGGGAGGTATTACTCAAATTGTCAATTGGGTATGGGATAATTATACATTTTTTAAAGTTTAGTTTCTTATTTTGAGAGAAAGAGGTAGGAGGGGCAGAGAGAGAGGGAGAGAGAGAATCCCATGCAGGCCCCACACTGTCAACATAGATTCCGACATGGAGTTTGAATCCATAAACCCCGAGATCATGACATAAGCTGAAATCAAGATTTGGACGCTTAACTGACCCAGGTGCCCTGGGACAATTATTAACTGAGAAATAGCTTTGTCAGTCACAGTGAGGACTCAAAAATAAGACCAAGCAATTATTGTTATTATTGTGTCCTAATGGAGTTTACTCCATTAGCTTCTCATGGTAAAATATCAGTCTCACTGGGAAAATCAATATCATTCTGAGTCCTGTCCAAATCCTGATAGTCTGTTGAGTTTATTCTCAGGGGATAATTAAATATGCACCTAATAAAATTATTCTATCCTGGATCTTTTTTCGTACAATAATTATTTCTGTTTCTTTGTGGTTGTATGTTTCTCTCTCCAGGATCTCACCCTTCTCATCTATTACTGTTGACCTCTCTTCTGAGCAGGTACTCTAAAAGTCAGCTAAAATTTGACTACCTTTTAGACACTCTGCTTCCCCTGCACCAACCCTCCACGACAATATTTCCTTCAAAAATGTCTCAATAGCTACTATTGTTTTCCAAAGCTGATGAACTTGATACTGGAAAACAGGTAAAAATATTATGATTGCATGATGTGAAGTTACAATGGCAGGAAATATACTTTATTATGTCATAGTTTTGAAAGGAACAAATTCTTTACTCCTAGTGTTTTATCTATGCCAGATTTCATCTACTTTCAATATCTTTATACTTGGATTCTAGGCTTAACATAGGAAGGTTGGATAATTTTGTTCAATGCTAGGTAAGCTATGCAAATAGTTATAAATCAGATAAGTATCAACCACAGTCATGATTTCATATCATCACTTGTCTGGCTCAAAATTACATCTCAACTTCTTGGGCGCCTGGGTGGCTCAGTCAGGTAGGCATCCAACTCTTGATTTCATAGCTCAAGTATTGATCTCATAGCTCATGAGATTGAGCCCCACATCGAGCTCTATGCTGAACATGGTGCCTGCTTGGGATTCTCTCTCCCTCTCTCTGCTCCTTCTTCACTCTTCTTCACTCGTGCTGTCTCCCTGTCAAAATAAATAAACATTAAAAGTATACACACACGCACACACATGCATACACACACACACATAAACACACACATATATACCTACTTCCAATGTGAATGCATTAGGATGCATTTCTGTCCTTACTTCCAAAGTTTCCAAATATCACATGACTCTCATAGGGATTCAATGACAGTACTAGAGAGAAGTTAATTATATAAAATGTTTTTTTCCTTCTTTTTCATGTGCACACACACATGTTTACACATAGTCAGGCATCAATTATAAAACTGTATTAATATGGATATTATTCAAATGTCTGATAACTCTGTACATTTTGAAAACACCAGTTAAGAGATGTACTCGGCATATAGTTAGAGCATACTGCCAGAGAACATTTGATGACCTCCTGGGCACATTTTTTAAAAATCCTGGTTCTGATAATTAACCTTCAGTCAACCTAGGTATTCCTGATTATCAGGGCCTCAGATTTAACAGTCCTCGGGTATACTATTTGTTTTTATAAAGCATATAAGAGACAAATATTATACTTCAATAAAGTTTAAAAAAAGACAAAAATCAAACCAGAATAGAAATCCTTCATTTAAACATATACCATTCAATATAAACAATACCAGTCAATATCAATGAACCTCATGTTATAAACTACCACATTCTCATTCATAAACAAGTTACCTGGGAATACAAGTTACCTAAAGCTGCTTGGTGAATAAGAGCTAAGCGGAGAATGTTTGTGTAATTAGAATGATTAAAGACATCAAGTGTTGGTAATCTGGTATGTTCGTGTACACAAACATAGTTTTCACTAGGACAACTAGATACTAACTTTATCCTAAGGCGACACTTTACCGCATGATGTTTATTTCACTATTGCTAGGGTTTGCCTCTGTCCTTTGCTTTTTGTGTATTCCATTTCACCCCCAAACCTTCTTACCAGAATGGTCTTTCATTAACATTTTATTATCTATAATATGGGTGCAAACAACGTTTGTGTCCTAGTACGAATTTGATGTCTTTGAGGTGATTTTCACATTTGGGCTTACATTCATGTATAGTGGATTTGATAAAACTATTACAGGACATTCATACTTCCCTCTTTCTATAAATATTCTAAAGCACCTGAAATTTCCCTGATGAACCACCTGCAATCATTATATTGTTTGACTTTGAGTCTTCATTTTTCTTTCAGTAATGATTATCTGCTCTTAAATTACAATATGTTTTATTTTATACTATAAAATTAAAATGCAGCAAGTTGATATTTATATAAATGTTGGGAGAAAAATTCCACAAAGTCTCACATAAACTGATCAGTAAATAATCCTTTGATCCCACAGAATGTACTGTGAACCACAAATATAATTTTACATTTTCTAATAGCCATGTTGACAGAAGTTAAACAAAACAAGTTAAATTAATTTAATAATGTACATTAATAAATATATAATTGTATAATTTATTCAATATATAATATATAATTCAATATATAATATTCAATATATAATTCAATATATAATATAATTATGAGTGATATATTTTTTTATTTTTTCCATTTAGTAGTGCAAAATACAGCATGCATTTTATACTTATAATACTTCTCAAATCAGACTAACCACATTCCAAATGTTAAGTATCCATATATGGCTAGTACTTAACATATTGGTGAGTGCAGCCTTAGATATGTATATAGGACCCTAATTCACAACTAATACTTTTAATATACCATATACAACCTTTAAAAAGGAACCTAAATTCCTGTTTAATAGTTTATATAGTCTTTTTGCATTTGCAGATTAAACATTTACTTTGATTTATGATTTTTGACAGCTTTACTATACTATATCATCTTTAAAACTGGGAAAAATTTTATTTCTATCTATCATTTTTCACTTTTATGAACTATCCTTTATTTTATATTTAACCGGTCAACATAATGTACTAAAATAAAAATGTAAACAGTCACAAAGAATATAAACTCCTTGATATATGTGGGAATCTTTTTTCATATTTGACTTTATTTAATAATTTAATATGTGTAATAAAACTAAATGGTTCAACTCTTTTCAGTGTAGATTTTAAGTTATTGAAAAGACATCCCAGGGGCGCCTGGGTGGCTCAGTCGGTTAAGCGGCTGACTTTGGCGCAGGTCATGATCTCATGGTCTGTGAGTTCGAGCACCGCGTGGGGCTCTGTGCTGACAGCTCGGAGCCTGGATCCCACTTCAGATTCTGTGTCTCCCTCTCTCTCTGCCCCTGCCCCATTCATGCTCTGTCTCTCTCTCTGTCCAAAATAAATAAACATTAAAAAAAAAGATATCCCAAATGTTCATTTTTAACTCTTCATGTAAGTACTTGACTTTTTTTTTTTAAAGGGAGAAGACAGTAATGATAGAATTTATTTTTTTTTATTTTTTTCAATATATGAAGTTTATTGTCAAATTGGTTTCCATACAACACCCAGTGCTCATCCCCAAATGTGCCCTCCTCAATACCCATCACCTACCTTCCCCTCCCTCCCACCCCCCATCAACCCTCAGTCTGTTTTCAGTTTTTAAGAGTCTCTTATGCTTTGGCTCTCTTCCACTCTAAATGATTGTGTGAAGAGAAGACATTTTTCCTGAATAAAGTCATAGGTTAGGATTATATTTGAAATAAAAATTTTACGAAGAAGATATAGCCTAAATTTATATTAAAACATTCGACTTAATTTTCTCAAATACCTTTAAACTGTCTTCAGATAATAAGAACACACATTTCTTTATGGCTTCATTTTATGTTATGCAATAATCAACATCAAGAAATTCTATGAAATAAAATTCATGAAATTCTACATGGCATGTAGACAAAGATTACTGATTTCGTGACCATGTGTGTTTGAACAAAATCACCCTTAACTGGAACAAACTGTCATTCAATATATTCAATATATAGCATTAATTAATCTAAAAGACAAACTTTATTCACTATGAGAAATTTCTAAAGATAACCAAAAACCTACCTTGATATGTATTATTTGTCTGACATTTTATTTTGATTGTCAGTCATTGAACATATCCACAGCAAAAGCCATGTTTTATGTTTATTAAAAAGAAAAACTTGAAAATCTACTAAACCTAGTTCTTTATACATAAAACACCTCAATATGTATTATGCAAACATGACAGGACAGATTAAATAACTACATTATGAACTTTTAAAATAATCACTTTATAGGATGAAGATACACATTCAGTACATAATATTTCAGTAAATTATTAACTATCTTTTCTATAAACTCAAGTATGAGGAGCTAATATTATCCGGGAAAACTTTAACAGGGGGATTTTCTCTTATTAACCTTTTTTTTTAGGTTTTAGCAAAATGCCTTTATTTTTTTATCTGTTTAATGTTTGTTTATTTATTTTTGAGCGGGAAAGAAATAGAGAGCAAGCAGGGCAGGGGCAGAGGGAGAGGGAGACAGAATCCCAAGCAGGCTCCACACCATCAGTGCAGAGCCCCATATGGGGCTCGAACTCATGAACTGCGAGCTCATGACCTGAGCCACAATCAAGAGTCAGATGCTGAACCGACTGAGCCACCCAGGCGCCCCAACAATATGCCTTTAAAATGATTTATAAGATAGTTGTTCCAATTATGACCTCTATTATATCAGAGTGCAACATTTTTTTCTCTGTGATACATGATTTTCACAAAGAAATAATGTACACTAAAATTATACACTGTACTTTTAGAAACATCACAAAGAGATATAAACTATATTTATAGCTCTTATATATATTATATATATATATATAATTATAAATTATATATAAAAATTTAAGAAATACTCCAAATTATAGAAACGATATAGAAATAATATGGACACAATGACTAAAATATTGCCCTCTACTGACTTAAACCTTATACATAACTACCACATTTGATAACACATATAATCTCCATGAAAGCAAACTGAACATTTCTTATTAAATTAGATAATAAGCATTTAGGAGTTCAAATGTTATTTGTTTCAAATATACAGTGCATCTAGAATATCGTTCCTATAAAGCTTGAATACTTTTATACACCAAATAAATAGAATACACGCAGAAAGAAAAGATCAATCATCATGCCTTGTTCACAGCAGAGTGTGAATAAGGTATTTGTTGAGAGAATGGATGATTCAAATTAGCATATGCCTTTGTGATACTACTCATTATGATGTTTAATAACGAGACATAACTCTCTTGTTGTTCATCACTAAGTTAATGTGGCGTTTTCTGGACGTGATAGTTGATTTGTTATCAGGGCCTTGGTGGAAAGGTAAAGAACGATGTCTAGTTAATGTTTATCCACATTTATTTTCCTTTAAACATGCATTTTCAGAAGAGATTACAGTTTTTTAATGTTTATTTATTGTTGATAGAGAGACCACACAGTACAGGGTAGGGACAGAGAAAGAGAGGGGACCCAGAATCTGAAACAAGCTTCAGGCTCTGAACTGTCGGTGTAGAGCCAAAATGGGTCTCAAACCCATGGACCTGGAGACTATGACCTGAGCTGAAGTCGGATGCTTAACCCACTGAGCCACCCAGGTGCTCCGAGATGCCTTTTTTTTTTAAATCAAATTTTAGTTAGTTGACAGTGAAATATTGGTTTCAGAAGTGGAATCCAGTGACTTCACTTACACACAGCACCCAGTGCTCATCACAAGTGCCCTCCTTAATCCTCATCACCCATCTAGCCCATCCCTCATCCACCTCCCTCCATCACCCCTCAGTTTGTTCTCAATGTGGATGGAGCTAGAATGTATTATACTACGTGAAAAAAGTCAATCCGACAAAGACAAATATTATATGATTTTGCTCATATGTGGAATTTAAGAAACAAAACATGAACATGTGGGAAGGCGGGAGGGAAAGAAAAGAAAGGAAAACAAACCACAAGAGATTCTAAATGATAGAGATGACGTTTGTTGATAGATCTCCAGGAGAGTGTGACCTGCTGAAGCAAGTAGATGAGAGCTGTTGCTGTACGAAGATAGCGTTTGCAAAGTTGAGTGTGGAGTCACAGAGTCCACACCGGAATGGGGCGGAGTACCCACTGCCCCTTCTCAGTTGCTTTCACGCCCAAAAGGTAAGAGAACAAAAGATATGCATTGAATGGTCAGTGTATAACCTGAAAACACTGTACGATGCATTTTATAAAGAATTTAGGCTTTAACTCACATTTTTTAACATTTGGTTGCTGGCTAATTTAATGATATTTTAATAAGCGTCTAATGTTTTTAAATAAATCTTTCCTGAAATAAGGAAAATAAATGATACATTTGCCATGCAGATTTAAATAAGTACTTTTTAGCTATTTTTGAAGTCGCATAGGGATTTCTATATTTTATTGTTCTGTAGAAGATTTAGAAACCGTGAGTTGCATCAATCCAGGTAAATGCATTAAATGAAAAATAAATTAGAATATTTATTAAAAGCTCATATTCTTAGCTCACGGCTGGCCACTATAAACACATAAGGAATGATAAAATTCACTACTTAAATAATGCAATCCATATACTGATATTATATATCACTACCAAAAAATGTAGCAAACACTATTAACTACTTATATAAAAGTTTGATGAGGAGATTTATTTTGTTTTATTCTAATTATGGCATGTGCAATGTGGATGCTTTAGAAGCAGGATCCCCCTGCACACCTGGGGATCCACACCTGTGGATATGAAACTATGAACAACAGTGATTATAACAATATTAGAAGCAGGGAGGAGAGAAGAAATTAAAGATTTTTGAAGAATGTGAAGAACAAGTAGATAAAATCTGTTCTAATATGTTTCCATTTAAGTATTTATATATACTTGAATATTTGGAAGCAGCTCAGAAAACACAAGCACACATTCATACCCACACTTAAGGTCACATGCTAAAATGTCTATTCTTTCTATATAATGGCACGTTACATTATTACTTTAATTTTTTTAATGTTTATTTATTTTTGAGAGAGGGAGAGAGATAGAGCGTGAGTGAGGGAAGGGCAGAGAGAGAGGGAGACACAGAATCTGAAGCAGGATCCAAGCTCTGAGCTGTCAGCGCAGAGCCCGATGCAGGGCTCGAACTCAGAGACCGCGAAATCATGACCTGAGCTGAAGTCGGACATTTAACCGACTGAGCCACCAAGACTCCCCAAAGACACTATTACTTTAAATATCTTCCTAGTAAGCGCTGTGAATTTATTGTAGTTTAAAAGATATTTAGCTAATAGAGAGTTTCCAGACTCATTACTCATTAACACTGAATATGGGCTTCCATTTGACTGATAATTATAATTAATTTATGGACCAGAAAGTGTTCTTTTTTTCACATGCACATTCATACTTAAAGATCTTAAAGATCTAAAACATTGTCTTTAGAGGTTCTACTTTCTGTGGGTTTTATAATTATACATATAATAATAATTTTGATATTTTTCTATATGAATACACATATTTTACTCTCTAGCTTTCAGGAACCCCATCAGGTTTCATAGGACTCATGCATCTGTGGCTGAGTTTGGAGGCTACATTCAAGGCTGGTGTGGTTGGAGTAGCTTAGCTGGGGCAGCTGTGCTCCCTGTGTCTTTCACCCTCCTTTTTCTGACCTATACACCACTGAGGCGCTTTTTCAATGAAAATGGTGGAGGCATAAAATGGCAGGCAAAATACACCGAGCCTCTTGATACCTAGTCAAAACTGGTGGCATTGCTACAATTGTGACTCAATTAGGCAAATCATGATTGAACTCCATGTGGGAACTGCTTCCCATGTGTAGAGGGAGGACACTGCAAAGGGTATAGACTCTGAGAGAGACGCCATGTTGGGACCATTGGTGGAATGTTATTACAAAATGAAAAGTCAATTTTCATCATACTTCAAGTACATGATAAGAACACTCCCATGGATGTTCAGTCTCACAAGTACACAGAGACATTCAAATTCAAATAATAATGTGATGCATATTTTAATCAGGCATGCAAAAATCAAAAAAGGAAATGGCTATTAACTTTACGAAGGCATAGCCTTTGCTAGAAGTCATATAAATAAATGCAGTCAATGTGGAAAATTGTCAACATATACTAATATGGAAAATACTGAGAAGTCATAACGGAGAAATTCAGCTTTTGATACTTACATATTTTGGATCTATATATCTCTGAGAATTGGGCAAAGTTTTCCACAAAAAAATCACATGGTGCGTACACAAAGCATCTGCATATTTTCGGGTGTTTCTACAGACCATACAATATCTGCTAAAGGCCTATGAATCATTCGCAGGGACACACAAGTTACAGATAAAAAAGTTCATGCATCACTGTCTGGAATAGCCCAAATTGCTATATTCCTAAGGGCCTAAAGATGTAGATCTAGAGAGTAAAATGTGTGGTATTCATATAGAAGAATATCACAGGGATGTTCAAAGACAATACTGAATCTGTAGATATCAATATGAATGAACCTCAGTGGCATAATGATGACTGAAAAAGATAATTATGAGATCTTGAATACCATGCATATTTTCAATTAAAAACTCACCAAATACTGTGATATTATTATGAATAAATATGTATTTGACTAGGACAACTAACATACGTATCTTCTCAAGCGTAACTATGGCAGTAGATGGTAATGTTATTTGAAATACAGCATAGAAACAGGGCTGTATCTCATGCCCCTGTGGTCATGATTTGAGCCAAAATCAAAAGTCAGGTGCTTCTGCTAGGAATTTACCCAAGGGATACAGGAGTACTGATGCATAGGGGCACTTGTACCCCAATGTTTATAGCAGCACTCTCAACAATAGCCAAATTATGGAAAGAGCCTAAATGTCCATCAACTGATGAAAGGATAAAGAAATTGTGGTTTCTATACACAATGGAGTACTACATGGCAATGAGAAAGAATGAAATATGGCCCTTTGTAGCAATGTGGATGGAACTGGAGAGTGTGATGCTAAGTGAAATAAGCCATACAGAGAAAGACAAATACCATGTTTTCACTCTTATGTGTATCCTGAGAAACTTAACAGAAACCCATGGGGGAGGGGAAGGAAAAAAAAAAAAAAGAGGTTACAGTGGGAGAGAGCCAAAGCATAAGAGACTCTTAAAAACTGAGAACAAACTGGGTATTGAGGAGGGCACCTTTTGGGATGAGCACTGGGTGTTGTATGGAAACCATTTTGACAATAAATTTCATATATTGAAAAAAAATAAATAAGCATTAAAATAAATAAATAACAAAAAAAGAAATACAGCATAGAAAGAGTAACAGAAAAATCTATTTTTGAATAAATATTATAATGTCCTGTAACTAAAGTGTACAATCGATTGAATAAAGCCAAATCTGTGCACTGAGATTGTACATAAATTTTGTTTTGTTTCACCAAAAAAAGCAAGTAACACATTTTTAATAGAACCTATAGAGAAAGACAATTGCACCAGTTACTTCACCTCCCCAAGTCTTACTTTCCTCACTCATTGAGGGGATGATATCAACTACTACTTGATCTGTCACTAGAAAGATAGATACTTTATAGTGAATATTAATAATTGAGATGATGTATGCAAAGTGTTACTGAGTGTTTTTCATGTTAACAGTTGTTTATTTAATTTTTTTTTTATTAAATACCTTCCATACACTAGGCATCAGTGTGGGTCCAGAAGGAGAATGGGAGTGAACACATGACTGATATTTCTTCTTTCAGGGATCTTGAATTCCAAATGGGTGTTGGTAATAAATGAACCAACCAGAAGACATACGATGGATGGGTCGATGGATGGATATACATAAGAAAATCTCAAGGAATGATAAGGGAGCTATTAGAATTAAAACAGTTGGTGACATAGACAATGACTGAGCGGTCAACCTCAGATTTGATGATCAGGGAAGATTTTCTTAGAAGGTTATATTTAAACCAAGATATAAATGATGAGACGTAAGATAACCTCTCTGCTGCCATGATGGCACTAAATCACTGGGAATGAAAGTATAAGAGAGATTTTAGGAAAATCCTGAAGTAATGAAGGTGTGAGTTGACAGCGGTTTGAACTAAGAAGGGAGAAATGAGAATGGAAAATAGCAGGCAAATTAGGGTCCGTTTTACATAGATTCCACAGGAACCCTCAGTTGAGTTAGATGTGTTGACTGAAAGAAGGAAAGTGAAAAATTCTAGCAATTCGTTATCACAAGGTAATTTCTAGTGATTATTGTATGAGTGTCATTTTTGCCTTCAATGATCTTAAAATTGAAAAGACAAGATATACGCAAAGAAAAATACTTATCCTTTATACAGCAATACTTAGTTTATTTACAGTCTGTCTGCCTTCCTCCAAAATGTTTGAAGCTTACTTATCATAATACTTTTACAAAATTCCTCATCAGAGAACAAAGTTCTGCAACAAATTAAAAAAATAAAGATGTTATAATTACAAAGAAATTCTTAATCAGGTGAGAAACAAAACATTAGGAAAGTTGTGGTATGTATATCCAAAATTTATTTCTGAACCCCCTGTAGCTGAAACCAAAAGGGAAATCTAATGGAGTACACATCATAATTTTCTGGGAGCTGGTCACATGAGAGACGCCACACTTTTTCTGGCTCTGAGCTGAGAGGAACTGCTATAGAGGATTTAAACAATAAAAAGATCAGCAGACTCTCTTGGTTTCTCATATTATTTCAGAATTATTTCATGTCTTATGTTGTTTAAGATTGGAGCTTTGCATTTACATAAGCAAGTGGTCCTTTGAAGCCGAGCCAAATTCAATGTCTAGGCTGCACGGAAAGAAAATGCTGGCAGCATTAAAATAGTAGTTTGTCCCCAGTGAAATGACAACATCACTTACGGAATAACCTCAAGTTGCTTAAGAGCCCAGTATGCAATGAATTATGTTATCCATTTATTTCACAAATATTTTCTGTTTACTCTTTGTTTTTGTGTAATTTTGTTAGGACATTTTGTGGAAGCAGTGACAATATAAGTAAGAATCGAGTGTGTTCTTTGTCGTGTGGGAAAGCATGCATCTGAGAAGCAAAAGTAGAAGATGAAAATAATTGAACTAAGCCATTTGTGGATAAAATCCTGTGAGAGGGCATTTCATTCTAGGGGAGATTGGTTTGTTGGTGTGCTTGCTTTCCTGAGTGAAGCAGCTACTTGTGAGGACCTAGGAAAGTTACTTTGAGATGGGATTTTTTAAATTTTTTTTAAATGGCCCTGGATTGTTTTGTTTTGTTTTGTTTTGTTTGTTTTGTTTTCGGACATAGGGATGTGGTGGAAAAGGCATCACTGGGAAATTAAAAAATAGTGAAAGTGTAGCAAAGGGAAAAGGGATAATGAGAAAAAGTAATAATGAATAGCTCAGCATGGCTTGAGGTTTTGTTCATAACGATGAGTAGTGGTGATAGAGCTTAAAAGGTAGATTAAAAAATGGAACCCATGGTAGCTTTCCTGTTTTCAAATTTACACTTTCCTGCAGAGAAAATGGAAATTTATTGGCAATTAAGGTTTATAAAAGCCATGTTTTAGGAAAGTTAATCTGACAACAGAGAGAAAGAGGAGGATGAAGTCCCCGTGGAGCTAATTTGGTGCCTTCCACTCATCACCCAGTACTCAGGCTTGTAACTGTTGGCCCACTTTAGTCCAACACACGCCTAAAAATGTACAATGCAGAGGTAACAAAGACTAAGGGAATTAAATAGAAATTACTAGCATTTCAAAGGGACTGGTATCCATGAAGGAAAGAGAAAGATGTGTAAAGTTTAACATAAATTTTAGCATGACAGATGGGCAGAAGGAGGAGAAAGATTCAGAGGCAAGAAATGAACATGCTTCTCCATGAAACAAACTGAAAAACCTTGCATCGGTCACCTTTTTTCTGTATATTTAACATGCATGAAATAAGAACCTACTGTGGCATTACTTTCTATGAAAAATTCCATTATAAAGCAGAAAAATAAAGTAAAAAAGATAAAAAATCCATAACTTTACTGGAATAAGAAACATGCAACCAGCAGGAGAGAAAAAGAAATATTTCATCCAGAGCTTTGCTTTAGATCAGTTTATGAAGATGGGAATTATCTGTGCAATATTTTGCAAGAATTCTCATGGGAAAATGTATTAACTTAAATTTTCCTAAAATAACATTTAATTTATGTGATTTCAAATTTATCTTCTCAAAGTTGAAAAATACAGTAATATGTATCTTATAATAGGACATGGTAAAAATAATAAATAAAATACGGACATAATATGATAAATATAATGAAGTGAAATATTATAAATATTTTATAATAAAATGCAAAAACATAAAATATAAAAATATAAAAATATATAAAAAATCATTTACTAAATAAAAATGAAATAAAACATACTAAATTTTAGTTTACTTTTTGCGTTGTTATTATATAATATAAAATACAATTTGTGTTTATAGGTTTTCCCGATATAAGTATATACATTTTTTTCATGTTCAGTTTAGCTTTTTTGTTTTCTAACAGTTTTTCTTGATTATTTTTACCACATGCAAAACATTTGTTTATTAGATTTCATTTTTTATGTATCCTGTTCTATTACGTTAGCTATAATATTTACATATTCCTATTGTGTTCATTACATATATTTTATGACTTCTAATTCCTGAAATAAATGAACATTTAATTTATTTTATATCATTTTTGATTTATGACAAACTATTTAAACGTGTACCTTTTCCTCTGAATACAGTTTTTTTCTCTTCTATAAGTATTGGTAACTAATGCTTATTTTATTTACTCAGGATTATCTAAATGCAGTTTCACATTACATGTCCAAAATATGGAAAGTTGAAAGAAAATTTTATTAGTTTGTTTGAATAGACATATTATTTATTCCCTTTTGACATTGCTATTGTGCCTAATATAATAGCTGATTTTTGTGAGTATGTCCAGGGCTTTGGAAAAGCTTTCCCTCTCCGTTTTTTTGGTTCTAGTTTGACATATTTCCATTGTGCTAAGCATGGTAATTAAACTATTAATTCCTCTATGTCATTTGCTTATTATGCTTCTTTTAATTTTTTGTTTTGCTTCCAAAAATGGAAATATGTGTGTTAACACCACAAATTACTTCACAGGCTCAGTTTTGTTGCCATTTCTCCATTCTAATTAACCCTTTGTTGACATCAAATATGTCAACTCAGATATCATAGGTAGATTGTTATAATGCCTGTATTGTGTTGTATGCAGTCATGAAATTCCCTTCCTATGAGAGAATAGAGCAATAGTCCCTTGGAGGATAGATTCACACATTGTCCTTCCTAGTTGCCCTGTTTTTATAGTCTCTCCAACAAGCTGTCATCCAACCACATCCCTCAAATCCCCAATCTTCCTCGGAATTGCTTTAGGAATGTGACAAGAACAGGTTAGGTTAAAGGTAATTTATCCACTAAAATAATATGTTCTGGGGGGCCTGGGTAGCTCAGTCAGTTAAGTGTCCGACTTCGGCTCAGGTCATGATCTCGTAGTTCATGAGTTTGAGCCCCATTGTCAGGCTCTGTGCTGACAGCTCAGAGCCTGGAGCCTGCTTCGGATTCTGTGTCTCCCTCTCTCTGCTCCCCCCCTGCTCACTCTCTGTCTCTCTTTCTCTCAAAAATAAATAAACATTTAAAAATTTAAAAAATATATATCTTTTCTGGTTCAGTTGATTAAGCATCTGACTCTTGATATTGGCTCAGGTCATGATCTTGTGGTTTGTGGGAGTTAGACCAAGTCCCATGTCTAGCTCTGCAGAGCTGAGCGCAGAGCCTGCTTGAGATTCTGTCTCTCCTTACCTCTCTGCCCCTCTCATGCTCTCGCACTCTTTCAAATTATATACATAAATATTTTTAAAAAAACTATATATTTTCGTATAAGGTATATTTTGGATTCATCTAGGTTTAGATGCTTTAAATAAGAGCAGATAAGTAGCTTTCAAATGGTCCTTTTTGTCTTTATTTCAGGATATAAAGCCTGGATATGCCATGAGACAAGTCTGAGATAGGTTTTCCTCATTCTCACTCCATCTGCTCCAGGTTAGGGGAGAATTCCTTCCAGATTTGGGCCTTAGGTTATGAAGGGGCTTACACTTTAGGGTTTTAAAGGTGTCTTCCTGTGAGTCCTACTGGGACGTCTGGTGATGCTGCCTGGGAGACAAAGAGCACATGCAACAAAAGTAATGTGACTCGCATATTTAACAAAGGGGAAATCTGATTTCTGGTTAGGTTTCAGGATGAGAAGTATGGCAGATGACTGCAAGAGAGGAGGAGAATGAGATTATGCAGATTGTTTTGGTTTCCTAGACCTGCTCCCTGGTGGTTAGCTGAATCCCATGTACGGCCAGAAGCTCTCTCTACTCAGACTTAAGAGTAATACAGCCTCCCTAGACTATTCCTTGGGGATCCCTCCATATGATCATGACTTTGAAAATCCCCCCTTTATTAAAACAGTTTTCTATTATCCAAGCATGTGACATTTCTTTTCTCTAGGGACTCTGACTGATACCCTATGGTTGATTAAATTATGCCTGAACAGCCTTTGCTACATTCAATTACTTATATGTACCCCCAGCCCATCTAATTCTCAGTATTAACAACATTGACAATTCCTGACCTATGTGCAAACCTTAAGCCTGCAGCTGTTCCATTAAAAAAACATGACTCATGGGATGCAATCATAATGGAACTTTATTTTATCCATCACTGATACTTTATGTGTTCTCGGAATGTCTAGATCTCCCACAGCTGTAGTATAAAACTTAGGAAAACACCAATAAAATTAGTTGCAATTTTGAGACACTCCTACACACACACACACACACACACACACACACACGCACACACACACACGTGTCTTCTTCATTTAAACAATATTGTGGGCCTGGATGTAATAGTTCAGATTTCTGTCTTTGCTTTGGCCCTTCTTGCCAGCATCTTGCAGGAAGAAAGCCTGTTCTCCGTCCTTGTCTCTAGAGGGAGCCATTTAACTATGATTACTTAATGCCACTGAACAAGCTTAGCCCCATCTGAATTCACATTTTTTTTTAAATTCTGCCATTCTCCAGCAACATGCAATTCCCATTTTGTCCATTTCTTCTCACTAGTTCAGTGACATTTGAAATATTTAAGTTAAAGCAGTAGTAACTGACAATATTGAAATTTACCTGACCTTAAGTTCCTGGAAAACAGCCACAGTGAAGCATCGTCCCAACCTTTGTGTCTGGGAAACAGTTGCCTGTAAGGAACCACCCTTCTCCATTTGACCTAGACAAGACTTCCAAATGAAATGACCCTCTTGTTTGCCTATGACAGGGACAGACACAATCCCCCAGATTCCCATTGTTTGTCTCATAAATGATTAGCTGAATACTATGTGCCCACTGTCCCTTTAGGGCAAAATGCTCACTAGCTTGTCCTGGCCAGAATGGAGTCAGATGTCTCCTCTCCCCACTGGTCTCCTCTCTGACCCATGCTTGAGCAAACGTCTGAATGGAGAACAATGTCTCCCTAAGGGCCCTTCAGAGAATCTACTGATCTCAAGGAAAAACATTCACCAGTCAACTGTCTGATCACACCTTCTGTTCGTCTCACACCTGGTTCTTGCTAGCCTTGTTTACTTCTCCTTATAAAAGAAAAGTCATTTGCATAATGGACGCCTAACTTTGCCTAACTTGGAGATGCCTGCACATCTCATGACCAGCCTGCTATCCCTGTTGCTAGGGTTCCTGACCACCATTGCAACAGTATTTTCAAATAATGTGTCTCCTTAAGTTTAGATTTGTTTTTTTTAATGTTTACTTATTTTGAGAGAGAGACAGTGCACACATACACATGCAAGCAGGCGAGAGGCAGAGAAGAGGGAAACAGAGAATCCCAAGCAGACTCTGCGCTCAAGGGGGACTTGATCCCATGAACCTTGAGATCACGACCTGAGGGGAAATCAAGTGTTAGGTACTTAAGGGAGGGAGCCACCCAAGCGCCCCAGTTTCGATTTGTTTTTTTTTGTGATGACTATATCCTCAACTCCAAGCATCCATACTGATCAATAATCTTTTTAATTCACATATGTATTGCTTTTTAAGTACTTATTTAAATAGTAGCTGTATAAAACACTACCAATTGCCCCAATTATCGAACTCTGTCCTAGTCTCCCTTCACATTTTCAGCAGGAAATCTTTTTCTCAATTACTGAAATTGATGCCTGCACATGTAATTTCATATATCCTCATTAAACCTATGTTTTTGTGTTTTGTTGCTAAAAATACCCTTTCACTTTTATTTTTGATCTTGACTCCCCAAACCTTAGTGCTCAATCAATTATTCCTTCAAACTTTCATCTTTTATCTCGATCTCTCTCTCCACTGATATCAGCAATTCCTATGGGCCCCAGAATGTACAGTGAGGTATCCTATGGTCTTTAAAACAACAATACCTGGGTGTTGAGTCAGTCAGTTAGGCATCTGACTTCGGCTTAGGTCACAGTTCATGATCTCACAGTTCATGAATTCAAGCCCCGCATCAGTCTCTGTGCTGGCAGCTCAGAACTTGGAGCCTGCTTTGGATTCTGTGTCTCTCTCTCTCACTGCCCCTCCCCCACTCATGCTCTGTCTCCCTCTCTCTAAAGAATAAATAAATTCTAAAAAAAGAAATTTAAAACAACAACACAGAAACAAAAATGGTTCTCTTAGACCCTACCAAAGTGTTGCAATATTTTTTTTCTTCCCTTCCTTTTCTTGTCAAACGTCCTGAAATAGTCATCTCTGTGTCCTTTCCCTCATCATGCTCTCATTACTTAATCACCTTGGTGTTCTTTCCACATCATTTGAGTGCAACTGCTCTTTTGAAAACTGGATTCATCAGCACTTTCTAAGGCTTAATCTGTCTTGACCACATACAATTAAAATTACTGAGAACCTCCTTCCAATTACAAGTTTTCTCAGAATTCGAACTGTCCTTGACTTCTCTATTGGCCAAAGAGGCCTAGTTTCTGTTACTCTGTAGAACTGATCATATTTTCCCTTCAAGACTTGTTTTTAGTTCTCTCCCTTGAAAGTATGAGCCCAAAAGTTTACTGTTTGCAAACACCTTTCCTTTTCTTTGTCTTTTCACCACTTGGCAAATTTATGTTCTCATGATTTCAAGAGCAATTTCTACAGACATAATATCCAATTCCAAATGTTCACCTCCAATCTTGCGTGTGCTTTTTTGAAGCATACTAAGCCCTACAGATTTCAAAAATATATATTTTTCTCCCTTGTATGATTTTTCTTCTGGATTTTTCTCAATTACCAGGTTTTTCATTTTGTTTCCACTGTTTTCTCTCTCTCTTTCTTGTTCTTCTCATTCAGTAATTCCCCAAATTCTTATACAAAACTCGTGTCCAGTGTAAACACGTACATTTATATATATATATACATGTATAAATGCATTTGTATTACAAATATACAATGTATATTGGTATATACAATTGTGTAATTGTATATACAATTGTGTATACAAATATATACATTTATAAGCATAAATATATGCATACAGTTATATAAACATAATATAAATATATATAATTTATATATTTGTACATAACTCTATAATAACATATAATATAAACAAATATTACATTTATATATTTATTTATATATAATTTATATATTTCATATATACAAATATGTGTATATATAAATATAAACCATGTATATATTTATATATAAATATAAGCCATGTATATATTTATATATAAATATAAACAAATATTATATATAAATATAAAAAAATATAGAGAGAGAGAGAACATCACAGAGCTTTCATTTTTCCAAATTGGATCCTTACTTTTATAATTAAAAAAATTTTTTTACATTTATTTCTTTTTGAGAGAGAGAGAGAGAGAGAGAGAGAGAGAGAGAGAGAGAGAGACTGCAAGTGGGGGAGGGGCAGAGCGAGAAGGAGACACAGAATCCAAAACAGGCCCCAGGCTCCAAGCTGTCAGCACATACCCAGCGCGGGGCTCAAACTCAGAAACCGTGAGATCATGACCTGAGCCGAAGTCTGACGTTTAACTGACTGAGACACCCAGGAGCCCCATTACTTTTATAATTTTGAAGAGGAATTTAACAGAGAATATGTCAAAACTAAAAATGGAACCGTTTTCAAAAACGCTGGTCGATGTAGAATACAGAAGTTCAGTTCTTCCAGGTGCGAGAAGCATAATAGGCCTAGAGGTTGCTTAACCGCCCCGCCATGGTAGGTGGCCTACCAACCCAATGGACATAGCTCACAATCATTATTGGAAATTATTCTCTTAAAGTTTCTTGAATCCTTCTCTTCTCACCAATCAATTTTTCTCTGTCTCCATTATGTTTTTGTTTTGTGCGTAGCCTCAGAAATGATCTCCTTTACATTAATTTCTTTCCATTTTAACTCCTGCTACTTCCTGGTGCTCAGTTTCCCCTGTAAGTAATGTTGGTCATCAGGGAACTCCCCTTCCCACTGCCTCTAACAACTCCCCACAGCCTTGGCAATTGTGCTCCAATTGATGTCTGTGGGACATGTGGGTATTCTACGATTTAAAGTCAACTGATATTTCTAGACTTACCTTTTATAAATCCCACAACCTCCCGTTAAGTCAAGATCAAATTCTGTATTTTTTGGACCTGTCTCATGGTCAGTCTCTGGCCCCTGGATATGAACTCATGTTTCCATTTCAGACTATATTGCTTTCTTCAACTTCCTTGTAAAGGCAATTGTAGACATCTGCAATCCATTCTCAGTCCATACCATGTTTTCAAAACACTTCCTAAAAACAACACCTGACCTAGTCTTTTGCTTCTGATCTGATGGTCCTGGAGGGAAATTGTTTTCTTCACTCATCACCCAAGCTAACACTCCTATGGTTTTCACTGGGAGACCTGTGCTAATCGGTACAATTTCCAAGTTTATCTGTTGATAAATAGCTACTGTCTGGGCCTCCTGGGGCTCCCCATGCAGTTACTTCAAACTGATGTATGACGGGTTAAGAGAATGGAGATACCACAGAATGCCCCCAAATTGAAAACATACCAGTGGCCCGAGGAGGTCCATAGATGCCCCTTAGGGCAGACCTAGAAATTGCAGGGTTGTTGTTATTCTTGTCAGAAGTGCTAGAACTCAAGAGGACAGTCAGCTCAATACCTATTGGAACCCACAGGTATCATGAGCACCAGGGTCTGGCCTATATCGACCAGACAGTTACCGACCTGCCTATAGAAACTGCAGTTTCTGCCATGAACCATAGACATCATTAAATATTTTAATATCATTACAATCTATAACATTCTGTTTGTTACTATTTTTATGAGTCACTACATGTGAATCACCGAGGATAGTGCCTGGCACATGTCAATTGCTATGAAAGTATGAGGTCTATTATTATTGTCATCCTGCTTATTATTAATCTTAATCTAGATCCCCTTTCAGGTACAGGTTTGCTAACTTAAACTGGCAACCCCTGGAAAACCTCGCCTAACCTCTTGTACATTACCGGTTTAATAAGTATGTTTCCTAAAAATTTTTTGGAGAATAAAAACAGAATATTTCCATTAATTTGCTGTAATGGATTTATGTGACTTCTTCTGTGTGGAGCTAAAAAAGACAAAAAAAAAGGGGGTAATCTAAAAATTATCAGGCGCAGGGATACCTGGGTGGCTCAGTTGGTTAGGCGTCCAACTTCAGCTCGGGTCATGATCTCACGGTTTGTGGGTTCGAGTCCCACATCAGGCTCTGAGCTGACAGCTCAGAGCCTAGAGCCTGCTTCAGTTTCTGTGTCTGCCTCTGTCTCTCTGACCCTCCCCAGCTTGTGATCTCTCTCTCTCTCTCTCTCTCTCTCTCTCAAAAATAAACATTAAAAAATTAAAAAAAAAAGTCCAACTTCAGCTTAGGTCATGATCTCACAGCTTGTGAGTTCCAGCCCCACGTCGAGGTCTATGCCGACAGTCGGGGACTGAGAGCCTGCTTCGGATTCTGTGTCTCCCTCTTTATCTGCCCCTCCCCTGCTCACGTTCTCTCTCTCTCTCTCTCTCTCTCTCTCTCTCTCAAAAATAAATAAACATTTAAAAAATTATCAAAGCTTTGGCCAAGTTATGTGACCTTATGGCTTATATATAAACGTTATATTTGAGCTATAATAAAGTCACATTGTAACAAAATAAGGTTCTAGTTTCTGTTATTTTGTAATGCCAGAACTTTTGGAGGAAGTCTATGCTAGAATAAAGAAATAGGTTAAAAACACAAAACTGTTTTGGTTAGTGAATTGGAAGTAAAAGACAAAGTGACAAATGATAGAAATGTTGTTGTTTAGGATGACTCTCATAATTTCATCAAAGATTGATTTCTCACTGTCAGTCTGAGAAACAAACAAAAAAGTAGGAAGAAGATAGGTATGATATTAAGAACAAGATATCCTCCAACTTCCTGAACTTCAACTGAAACATAAAGTCAGTACATGCAGAATGAAAGAATCCAGGCATGACTGATCCTATCATTCAGATCATTCAATAAAGAGTGGATTTAGAAAGAGTAAAAATATTGATAATATAAATGCTGAGCTATTGATCAAACACACCTTGGGCCTGTTAACTTGAAAGTATAGTTTACACTCACATATAAACAGTGCAAAACAGTGTGACATGATGAGAAAGGCTTGGCTTACGACTAGCGTCATAGACACAAGGTTTGTTGGCTTGCAAATCTTATGATATTTCCCCTATCAGGAATGTTCTTTAAATCTAATATTGACTTTACATGACAGCAAAGGAAGATCACTAGATTTTTAGTTATTATTCTCTGGATCATTAGGGTATTCATTTAGGTGATAATATGGACAAAGCCATGGTTGATACAGTCTCATTTGGGGATGCCCTGAAAAAAGTTTTTAGGTTTTAAATTACAGAATTGCCCTAAAAACTACCACTCAATACTTCTTCACAGCTAATTCCTCTGAAATATTATGATATAGGATTATATTTCTTATTTTGTATGTGCAAGTTCTAGAGTTGAAATAAAAAGACATGGCTTTGATTAAATCAATCGCAATTATTTTTTCTGTTTATTTTTTCAATGATTGCTCAATGACATCTTTGTACTATGTCGCTTAATAATTGCATCCTGTGATATATCCTGGCTTATTCAGGTTTGAGATGTGTTGGTTTTATCTCTCTAAGGCTTAATGTGTTTGTTAAAAAAAAAACAAAAACAAAAACAAAACAAATCTGTAAATTACAGTAAAACCCTGGACAAATTGTAAGTCATTCAAAATAATTGGTTTACTGGAAAGTTTCTAAAGCAATTTTTATTTGGCTGAAAAATCTAGGTCTCAAAACTTAATTTGCAAAGTACTTTTTTTTTAATTTTGAGAGACAGTAGAGTTAATGGTGTAAAACCATTAAGTCACATGATTGCTGAGGGAAAATACAAAAAGATAAGGAGGATTAAAATTAATAAAAAATTACTAATAAAACCATAAGTATTTGCTCAAATCTTATAAAATAAACAAAAAATATCATTGCTTGACAGCTGGTAGTTTTGTAATATAAATACTCGATTACTGAAACATCGAAGAAATATTTACTGAGTCTCTACCCTATGCAGCCACTGTGCTATGTAGTATGGAAAATCTAAAGATGAATAAAATATCACAAATCAGTGTTTATAATTTTAGCATAAATAAACCATATGTACAATATATATTCAAATTATAGCATAAGGGCTAAAAATGTAGGTAAATGTTCAATTTTTATAACTCTAAGCAAAAAAAAAAGATAATATCCAAATACTGTAAATTAATATTTAAACAAAATGCTATCTTTACTTCAGGTGCCCGGGTGGCTCAGTCAGTTAAGTGGTTTTGGTTTTGGCCTCAGGTCATAATCTCAGGGTTCATGAGATCAAGCCCCACATCAGGCTCCGCACTGTCAGGTCAGACCCTTCTTGGGATTCTCATTCTCTCTCTCTCTCTCTCTCTCTCTCTCTCTCTCTCTCTCTCTCTCTCAGTTTTTTTAAAATGCTTTCTTTACTTAATAGATGTAAAATAAATTATTTGTTTTGTGAAAGTATGGTGAATGTTTTAGATGTATACACAGAATGTACAATGGTGCTTTTAAAAGTTAAGTTTTAAAAGTTAAGTTCCTCAATTAAATGAATTGGGGAAACATCCCTGGTATCTGACTAAATAAAGGAGCAGATTCGAAAACAGTAGCGTAAATCCCAATCTAACTGCAAATATATAGAACGTGTGTTAGTGTGTTTGAGATGCTACAAAAAGTACTATAGTCTGGGTGGCTTAAATATCAGAGATTTATCTCACGATCTGAATATTAAGAAGTCAAAGTACCAGCCAATTAGCTTTCTGGTAAGGGCTCTCTTTCTGGATTTCAGATAGACTTTTTCTTTCTATGCTTCACATAGCTGAGAGAGAGAGGGAGAGAGAGAGAGAGAGAGAGAGAGAGAAAGAGAGAGACAGAGAGAGAGAGAGAGAGAGAGAGAGAGAGAAAGAGAGAGAGAGAGATGATGGAAAGAAAGAGGAAGACAAGGAGAGAGAGAGAGAATCCCATTTGAGAACTCCACCCTCCTGACCTCATCAAAACTTACCTTCCAAAGACTCCATATCTAAAAACTATCACATTAGAGATAAAGCTTAAACATATGTATCTGGGTGTGTGTTTGGAGACGGAGGAGAAAATGCAGTCCATAGTAGCGTGTGTGTGTGTGTGTGTGTGTGTGTGTGTGTGTGTGTGTGTAAGCCAAGTGGAAAGTTTTCAGGTGTTTCTCAGGACTTCTAGCTTGTAAGGGTTTCATTGACCTTTAAGATTTAGTTGAAATTGGCTAAAACTCACCTCATCATCTCATGTGATTTAACAACAGATAAGCAGTCTTCTTAACATCTCTGGAGAAACCTGAAGATGCTCTCAACTCCCCTGTCAGTGCTGCTCCTACTAAATCCTCTGTCTCTCTGTTTCTATCTTCTGCTTGTGCAGCGTCATGTGTCTCCTCTCTCGTCCCCAGATGTAGCTCCGCTTCCTCGATTACCCTCAAAGAACCAATTAAGTAAGTCTCTGTGAGTCAAAGAGCTAAGCCATGGAAATCTAACTCAGTGGGGGATGTTACTCCACAACAGAGGACAACATACACCATAATACTGAATATTGTTCTTCCTCGTGTTTCAAAGTCACTTGGGCACTGAGTTTGATAGTGTATTCACCCATTGGGAGCACTGGCTTCTTGTCATCTTGCGGGGCTCCCTTCTCTCCTTGGCTACTAATGTGAAAAGCAAACATTCCTCGCAGGTTTTTATGCAGAGAAATTGCAACTTTCTTGAGGTCTCAGCTATAAACTAAAGTGCTTATCTTTCTACATCCAAGTGTATTAATGCTTCTCATATTCTCCAGCATATAGCAGCACAAACAGTGGCAACCATTCATATGTATATCATGGAGCAACTCAAATTTTAAGTCCAAGTTTCTTCATCCTAAAGGAAATAACACCAACTTTATTTCCTGTATCACTGTTGGAAGAAAAGAACAATTACAATGAGAATGAGAGAGAGAGAGAGAGAGAGGGAGAGAGAGAGAGAGAGAGATCTTTCTATTTTTTAGCATTGATTTTACTTCCTGCTATACAATATATATATAGGAAAATAAGATATGTGGAAATGCACAAAAAGTCAGCCATGATGATATGATTCAATGTTATTTTGCTTACTTGAAATATGAGTTCTACATGTAGGAATATTGTAGCCTAAATCAGTAATAAGACAAAGAAGACTGAGACATGGGACATAAAAAGAGCAATCTTTTTTTTTAAATACAGTCTTTAAAAAAAAGGAAAGAAAACTAGCATTCATAACATATTTTTTCCCAATAAATCTAGAGTTCAACCCTTTATTCCTTACAGAAAATCTTGGTTTTCCCCGCTGGGTACTAACAAGTTCTTTCTTATCTCAAGCTACCTTTCCATCAGTTAACATAAACACAGGTCCTTGTGTGCTAAGGAATACGATACACTGGGAAATAAATACAGAACAAGCAATTCATATTATTTATTTAAAATGTAGAACTACCTGCAGACTCCTGCGCAGTTCAGTCAGTTAAGCATCCAACTCTTGATTCTGGCTCAGGTCATAATTTCAAGCCCCACATCAGGCTCTATCCTGACAGTGCAGAACTGGCTTGAGATTCTCTCTCTTCCCCCCACCCCCCTCCTCTCCCCTCTCATCCCCTCTCTCTCAAAATAAATAAAAATAAACTTAAAAAATTTTAAAACAAATAAATAAAATGTAGAACTACCTAGAAAACATCTCACTCACTGGTATCATGGATGATGGTCTGTTGGAAACCTAGACTCTGAAACCAAAATATTACAAAAATTAAGTGCTTGAAATGTTTGACTTAGGTAAAATTTCAAGTCTTTAAAATATGGAATACTTTTTAAAACAAATCTTGGATCTTTCTTAAATTAAAAACAAGCTAAAATTCTCTCTGAAACTTAAGGTAATTAGTTGTTTCTTTTTCTGTTCTACCTCCATGAACCATTAAATTAGTTTTTGCAGTTTTAAGACTTGTGTTCTTACTATTTCAGTTTGTCTTCTGGACAGTTTATTCCTTCAAGTCAGGGGCCATGTGTACATTACTTTTGTGTTTCGGTTGTCTATCATAATTGCTGAATCAGAGTAAACATTGCATGTGTGCTTATTGGATAAATACATAAGAATTCACTCATTGTGTATCCCAGAAAGTGCTTTCTTTTCCCCAATGTTGGTTGCTGATGGGCATATAGTTGTGGAATTTCCTCCAACTGTTCCCTTAATTTCCAAGTCTCTCACATTTTGCTTCAAGAAATAAATAGTTCAGTGATTACCTTTTAAATTTGATGAATGTTAGCAAAAATCTTGATTATTCAAAGCAAAAAAAATAAATATATGCCAGAATTTTCCTGAATTATTATATCAATTCTTGATTAACTTTGTAAATATTCATTAACCTTAGAGGAAAAAATATAAAATTTTGATATGTCAGTTCAGTTGGGTTTTGAATAATAACTGTACCTCACAAATATCTTCTCAGAGATGACTTTTATGAGAACTAAATATAACTGTGAGAGAAAAATAGAAAGATGTTGCTGCATAATCTTAATCGTGAGCTGCCTGCCATTATGCTGACCTAAATTCAAATACTTTCAAGTATTATCTATCTTTTTTCATCCCTTCCATCATGAAATAAACTGGTAAAGTTATGTTAATAATGATCATACATAACAAACTAGATGTTTTACTTAATGGCAGATGACATTACTTTCTAAATGTTTTGCAAAACTGCTAGTGAGACCGTGGCTGAAAAGGTCATGTGTGCAAATCTTGAAGATCTTCATTTGTTCATTGGTCTCATATTGCAGTCCAAAATCAAGACAGCATTAAAACACAAAAACAAAAATTATTGAATACAGGCAGCCCTGTCAGAGAAAATGGCTTTGATTTCATGACAGTGCAAGAATTGTTATTGAATGCAATTTGCTCTATTGATGTTGTGCCTAGCTTTCCATTTCCATAAATAATTGATATTTTACTTAAAAATCCTCTAGGCTAACAATTTCATGCATCTTATTCTGAAAAAATAAAAATATTGCATAATTTCACCTTGTATCTCATAAGTGAGATTTCTAGTTCTAGATAGATATATGCTGTATCTATCACCTAGTCCAATAATCATAATCAATGACCAAATTATATTTATAAATAATTACATATGTATGTTTTAATATGAATATTATTGTAAAAGTGTATGTTGACATTATATTTAATTTATAGAGGTCTCTACAGTTTACAAGAAAAACATTTACAACAACATTATTGCCATATCCTTTTACACATGTATTATTATTACCATTTTTCAAATAGCAGTCAAAATGCAGAGATTTGATGGAAATACCCCAGATAACTTTGCTAGTAGTAAAGAAAGATTGGCTTTATAACTAGTTCTTCTGTTTTCAAACCCAAGTCAAAATGTATTCATTTATTCGTTCATGTGTGTGTGTGTGTGTGTGTGTGTGTGTGTGCATTTGCATGTTTGATGAAACCATGAATTGGTATAATTATTCAACCAAATATATATACTAAGTTAACCAGAAAGTCTTCTAGGAACTGGAAAATATTTCCTTATTTTAGTTGATCTCACTTTCCAGATTGTACTTATACAAGTAAACCAACAAAACCAATCCCGTAGCCAGTATAAATACAAGTTTGGGCATACATTAAAAGTTTTGTTATGGTTTGTTTTCATTTACTCCTTTGTGAGAATACATAGTAACCTCTGAATGCTACTTATCCTCAGGGAGTTAAATTGTGATGGTAAAGAAGCAGAGAAAGCTCTATCTATCCATTGTCTATCTATCTATCTATCTATCTATCTATCTATCATCTATCATCTGTCATCTATCTATCTATATTATATCATTAAATTATAAATATATCTTTATTTATTACAAAAGCAAATATTATTTCTGGAAAATGCAAAAAATAAGCAAAATTATACTTGAATAAAATAAAAGAAGAATTAATTGTGCTTGGACAAGTCAAGAAAGTTTTCATCTAAAGATCATAGAATTATAGAATTTGAGTTTGTGGAGTTGAGAGTAGTAAAATTGTAGGGCATTTTGAACAAGTTGAACAATGTTTAGTGTTACAAATCCCTTCAGGACAAGTACTAGGACTTATTAACTTAATTTTACCAGAATTTTCCTATCATGTGAGCTCAATATTTGCTTACAAATAAAAGAATGCTCTATTCAATTATTCGTTATTGGTTTAGAGAAGAAGAAATGGTTTTGAATTTTAAAATGAGAAGTTAGCATCCGATGAAAACAAACTATCCCATGTGGCACTGGAACAGAATAACAGACACACACTAATCTGAGGCTTAGTTAATTACTGGGAAAGGAGAGTTTATGAATGTCCACACAGATTCACGACACAGAGTTTAGAAGGCACTCTTTACTGCAGTGGAAAGTTCAGAGAGGAGAGAGCCGCTCTGCTGTGTGAGCCCCAGCTGTTCCACTTAGCTTCGTAAATTTAAGCAATTTAATCTCTGTGCCTTGGCTTCTGTGTCAGTAAATCTGGTTAATAAAAAGATAGCTAATCTGCAAAGGGTCCTTGTGCGATTTAAAAGTGTTAATACACAAAAAACAGCAGCAACAGCATCTGCCATCTAGAAAGCCCCGAAGACAATTCAACTTTTGTGGCTACCAAAATCAAAGATTTATTGCCTTTTTTTTTTAATGTGACTACATTTGGAAACTCAACCCATGTCATCTCAAGTCTAGTTTAATAGATACTAGTTTTATATTTTGTATATTTTAGCACAGACACGCAAGTGTCCCATTGTTAGCCTCCCCAAAATAAAGCAGAGGTATCTAATACAAAGCCATTTTGGCTGGAAGAGATAACTTTGTGGAACACTTTGATTCCATTAATAACCATATTCAAAGATCTATTTACATTCAGTTTGAATTGTGTTATTGCCTTATTGTAAAAAGTATGAAGATCCATGAAATCATTGAGCTGTTCTTGGGGGATTAAGGGAAATTCTATCCACTTTCTATCCACTTTCCGTTTATTATTATAGTTAGCCTTATTTCTTTTTTTAAATATATTTTTAAAGTTTATTTATTTTGAGAGAGAGACAGAGCATGAGCAGGGGAGGGGCAGAGACAGAAGTAGAGAGAGAAAGCCTAAGAAAGCTCCGTACCGTTAGAGCCTGATGTGGGGCCTGAACTCGAGAACCACGAGATCATGGAGTTCATGTCCTGAGCGGAAATCAAGACTCGACCGCTTAATTGACTGAGACACCCAGGAGCCCCTATAGTTATTGTTACTTCTAGTACTTACTCTTTCCCAGGCTTTTACCTTATTTTCCTTTAATATTTAGTAAATTGACAATTTATTTTTGTCTGTGTCTTCCTTCAAATCCAGAGAATTTTCTAATATCTTTCAAAGTACTGAAAATGTTTTCCTTGTGAGTAGATAGCGAAAGAAAAAAAAGTATAAAGGAAATTTTTGTTCTCTATGGAGTAATACTAATTAGGAATATCATAGAAATCATATTGTTGTGTAGTATCAAGACGACATTGGTAATGTTTTCACCACATGTCAGATAATTGTACTTTTTACTAGGCCGAGAACTAAAAAATCCCTACATACACTACATATGCCATTTATATGCACACCGTTTCATTAAATATTAATATTTGTGGCAGGATACAAAATGATACAATATTTAAATTCGTGTTCATTATTTGAATGTTCTACATGATAACTTCAATTGTATTTAGCTCATTGTACCAAGCGACATTTTTTATATAAATGTTTTATTTGTTAAGTTTCTACTGCATCACGGAGAATAGAATTGATAACTCCTGGAATTATGGACTGTACTATTTTTAAATTTCCATCACAGAATAATTATGGCCACTTTTCTTCTTTCAGTTTTAAAATAAAAAAGAAGGCCTACTTTAAAATAATTACCTGCAATTTTGACTTGACAAAGATGTCAAAGCTTATTTCCTTCCTTACAGTTCTTCTTGTGGTGTTCTGGATTAAGAGTAAAATGTTTTGATGTGATATCTACTGTCACTGCATTTCATGTCTAGGATGATATAATTATGAAAAATAAAGCTTAATTTAGGGAAGGCCAAAAAAAAATAATTCAGTTTTTTTAACAGTCCCTTTTTTAGAGAAAAATAGGGGAAGATAACAATGGCTTTCTCTTTCCACTGCTTAAAATGAGCTGGTTTTTAATAGCATGGTTTCTCATTCAGAGTCTACAGGATTGCCACAGATTTTTCCTGTGTAATTATAAAAATTACACCAACTACGCTCTGACGTTGTAAACACTATAATAAACAATCCAGTATAATCTATTTATTTTTAAATTTGAGATATAATTGACATATACCATTATATTAGTTTGGGATATACAACATCATGATCTGATATATGTGTGTACTATGAAATAATTACAATACATTAGTTAACATCAGCTACCTCACAGAGTTACATTATTTTTCTGTTAGTAGAACTTTTAAGATCTACACTCTTAGCAGTTTTCAAATATACAATACACTATTATTAAATATAGTCACCATGATGTATATTATATCCCCAGAACTTATCTTCAGATTCTTTCTTAATATGCAACTCTCTGGCTTAACATTTGGCATTGTGGAATGACAGGTAAATTTGTTCATGTATTTTTAATAAATACAGCTGGCAAAAATCAACATCTATGTCACTTTGGCCAATATATGATCAAAGTCATCCATTTTTTGTTTGAAATTAAAATGAAATATGCAGGATAATATGCTGTAAAGTGTTCACATCCTGATCTTTCAGAACACACACTTCAAAGAATTTAAAGGTTTATATTTCCAGGTTACATTTAAAGTGAGCTTAAACTAGGTTAATTGGCAAAATATCAGGAGCCACATCTATGATGGAGTTTTTTTTTTTTTAATTTTTTTTTTTAAATGACACAGAGAGAGACAGAGCATGAGCGGGGAAGGGGCAGAGAGAGGGAGACACAGAACCTGAAACAGGCTCCAGGCTCTGAGCTGTCTGCACAGAGCCCGACGAAGGGCTCGAACTCACAAAGCGTGAGATCATGACCTAAGCTGAAGTCAGAGGCTCAACCAACTGAGCCACCCAGGAGCCCCTTGCGATGGAGTATTTAATAGTAAAACAGAAGTAATAAAAATACATAGAAAAAAATAACAAGTTATATTTTAAATAATTCTAAAATATTTTGAAATTTCATCTTCATCTCTACTTTCTGTTAGTTATATTTGAATCTTTTTACTTTAGATTGTTACTCTAGAATGTACTTTCTTTTTTTTTTTTAATTTTTTTTTCAACGTTTATTTATTTTTGGGACAGAGAGAGACAGAGCATGAACGGGGGAGGGGCAGAGAGAGAGGGAGACACAGAATCGGAAACAGGCTCCAGGCTCTGAGCCATCAGCCCAGAGCCTGACACGGGGCTCGAACTCCCGGACCGCGAGATCGTGACCTGGCTGAAGTCGGACGCTCAACCGACTGCGCCACCCAGGCTCCCCTAGAATGTACTTTCTAAGTAAGATGAAGTGGATATAATATTATACTTATTTTTTTTCTAGTTACCAGATTTTCCTATCATTAGTAGAAAGCCTATATTTATGTTCTTAATGTGAAATATCATAATTAGAGTCTGTTTTTGAGGTTGACAAACCATTTCAACCATTTCGGTATTTTGTTTCCACTAATGCTACTAAATAATTTTCAATATTTAGGGTGCCTGGGTGGCTCAGTCGGTTGAGTGTTGGACTTTGGTCAGGTCATGATCTTGGGGTTCATGGGTTAAGCCCCACATTGGGCTCTGTGCTGATGGCTCAGAGCCTGGAGCCTGCTTTGGATTCAGTGTCTCCTTTTCTCTCTGCCCCTTCCCTACTCACACTCTGTCTCTCTCAAAAATAAATAAACATTAAAATAATAATATCAATAATAATAATAATTTCAGACATTTTAATTTAGTAGTATAATTTAACTCAAAAAAGCAAGTTTTTTCTTAATTGTCTTTTCATCACAGGTGTCTTGACCATATTCTTCTGAGTATTCATCCATTTGGTTTATAAAATAAGTTTATCAAGTTTCTAATTAACACTAGGATTTTGATTTTAAATTACAAAACAAGTCTTCAAGCTAATTTTGTGATAAAAGCCATGATTTAATAAATGTTTACATAAATGGTGGTAGATGTGATACACACACACACACACACACACACACACACACACACACACAAATAGAGTATTACTCGGCAATCAAAAATAATGAAATCCTGTCATTTGCAACTATGTAGATGGAACTAGAGGGTATTATGCTAAGTGAAATTGGTCAGTCAGAGAAAGACAAATATCATATGACTTCACTCCTATGATGACTTTAAGATGCAAAACAGATGAACATAAGAGAAGGGAAGCAAAAATAATATAAAAACAGGGAGGGAGACAAAACATAAGAGACCCTTAAATATAGAGAACAAACAGAAGGTTGCTGGAGGGGTTGTGCAGGAGGGATGGGCTAAATGAGTAAGGGGAATTAAGGAATCTACTCCTGAAATCATTGTTGTACTACACGCTAACTAACTTGGATGTAAATTATGAAAAAATAAATAAATTATAGAAAAAATGGTGGTATGGCTTTGCATTTTCTGTTTTTTTAAATAAAATCTATATTTTTGTTAATATAACTCTAAGTGTATTCCCCAAATGAAATGGCCTATTTGTTTTTTGAATGTTTATTAATTCATATTTTTGAAACTCCAAATAAAGAGTATTCAGGGTCCTGTCTTTTGCTACTGAATTAGCAGTGGGTCACATATTTATATTCTCTTAACTCCTCGAAGAAAAAATTTTAAAATATAATTTACGTTCTAGAATTAAAAAATAATTTCTGTGTATTTTGAAACTAGAAATAGTGCCGTAATTTCATATTAAATGCGAAGTATACTTTTCAGTGTCTTGACAGGAATTGGGAATTCTGTGGTTCAATGGCAGATGTTTGGGGCACATAACTGTCTTCAACAGACAGTTTCTGTGGAGAAATTTTGCCTTGTCTTACTCCCTTGGTTAGTTATTTTCTGAGTTTCATCCTTCAACTGTCATAGATTCCAATGAAACAAGAGTAAAACACCATCATGTTGTAAGTGCTGTTAGACTGTTATAGCCTAGTAGAGAAGGTTGTATAATAAGTCTCAGGATATTGCTATTTTAAACTGACACAATATTGGGATGACTTGTAGTAATTAGTTCTTCTGGTGTAGACCTTGGAGAGAAGAAAAAGCATTTAAATTATATTATGTTTACTAATATGACTGATTTTACCTGAGATTCTGGCTTGAACATGGACATATTGGGTTTGGTTCCATTCTTTTACTCAGCTGTTGACTGAGATATGAACTTAATTTAGGCCCCTGCTAAATGAAGTTGAGGTGAGAAGAACATTTTTATATAATATTGATGAACAAATTCTAAGTCTTCAGGGCATAAGAGTGCCACTCTAAACTCCTTTCACCAATATAGATACAATTTCATTTCTTTGTGTAGATCTAAGTTTCCATATGGTATACATTTTCTTTGGGCTTGAAGGATTTCTTTTAATGCTTCCTGCAGTACAGGTCTTCTAGTAATGAATTATTTCAGCAGTCTATGTCATAGTTTTATTTCATTTTTGTTTTTGAAAAATAATTTCCACTGAAAAATAATTAACACAATCTGTCAATCTTTCTTTTGATGCATTAAAGATGTAGCTATGTTGCCCTCTGGCTAGAATTATCTCTGAAGAGAAAAAAATCTTTTATTTTTTATCTTTATATTTCTGTACATAAACAAGTATTTTTTTCTCACAATATTTTTAAATGCCCTCTTTATTTTTTGGAAATCTGCATAACCAATGCCATTGTGCAATTTTTATTAATGTTTCTCGTGTTTGGAACTCTTTGGTTTGCTTTGGATCTGTAGGTTTATAGTTTACATCAAAGTTGAAAAACAATTTCAGCCATCATGTTTTTTTATTTTGTTTTTCAATGTGCTAGCTTTGAGAGAGAGAGAGAGAGAGACAGTGTGAGCAGGGGAGGGGTGGGGAAGGAGAAAGACACAGAATCTGAAGCAGGCTCCAGACTCCAAGCTGTCAGCACAGAGCCTGATGAGGGGTTTGAACCCATGAACCATGAGAGAGTGACGTGAGCCAAAGTCAGACACAACCAACTGAGCCACTCAGGTGTCCCAGCCATCATTTCTTCTCCTCCTTCTCCTTCTCCTTCTCCTTCTCCTTCTCCTTCTCCTTCTCCTTCTCCTTCTCCTTCTCCTTCTCCTTCTCCTTCTCCTTCTCCTTCTTCTTCTCCTCCTCCTCCTCCTCCTCCTCCTCCTCACCTCCTTCTTCATCTTCATCTTCGTCTTCTTTTTTTTTTTTGTCACTACCCTTCCAAAGGGCAATACTTACACATATGTTGGTTGACTGCTTAAAGTTGTGCTACATTTTACTAATGTTCTATGTTTTTTCTGTGTTTCATTTCAGAGAATCTTTGTTGTTATGCCTTCAAGTCTACTTTTTTTTTCCCCTGAAATCTCTAACATATTGTTAATCTCATGCAGCATATTTTTCATCACTGACACTTATAGAAATTTGGTTCTGTCTTTTTCTTTAATGTCCCATTTAACAAATTAAATCCTTTCTGTAGTTTCTTCAACACATAGACTACAGTTATAATACTTATTTTTTGTCCTTGTCCACTAATTATATTATCTGTGTCATTACTGAGTCATTTGGATTGATATTTTTTTGTTGTTGTTCTTGTTTATTGTGGGTTAAACTTTCTGGTCTTCTCATACCTTGTAATTTTTTATTGGATGCCAATTTTTATTACCTTTTTTGTGATAATTATTTTTATATACTTTTAAATATTACAAAGCCTAGTTATGGGATACAGTTAAGTTATTTAGACACAGTTTGACTCCTTTGGGATTTTATTTTGAAGCACTTTTTTGGGTGAGCCCACATCAAATTTTAGACTCAAGTTAATTTCTATCACTGAGACAAGAATCCTCTTAGTCGAGTGGATTCTCTATGGATTATGAATTTTTCTTCTCCAGCTAAAAGGAATAGAGGAATAGATTTCCCTATAGTGGGGGCACCACTTTCTCTAATTTTTTCAGTTGATTAATTTTCTGGCCACCAACAGCATCCTCACACATGCCCTTAGTAGTGTTCAACAGAATACTTCAGAAGAAACTATGATGAATTCCAGAGTTTTCTGTGCAGTTTTCTGCTCTTTGTTCTGTGAACTCCAGTTATCTCGGATTCTCTGGATCCCCAACTCCATATCTTTAAAGTAAAACAGATTTCTACATCCTGCCTGAGTTCCCCCTTCATTCACCATGGCCCAAAAATTTCACCTAGGCTAAAGGCTGGGAAAATTATAACGTTCACATGTTCCCCACTTTCTCAGAGATTACTATCCCTCACTACCCAATGGCTAGTGCCTGAAGATGTGCCGATTTATACACGTTAGTCCAGTTTTTAGATTGTTTCAATCAAAAGGGTAATTTGGGTCCCTATGACTCCATCTTGGTTAGAAGCAGTAGTGGTGTGGACTTATATCTGTGACAGCTCTATTCACTACTCATATCTTAAGAGAATCCATGAAATACCTGTTTAATCAATATCTTGATGATATAGTGGGACACTATTGTCTTGGTCTGTATTTTCTAAGATTATGAGCCAGTCTTGAATTTCTGCTTTATAAACCCTTGCCAATTGTATGTTTGAGCCAGTTTTTACCACCTCACAAATGCTGATTTTTAATATTGCAAACCAGCTGTGAAATATGACCATCATTAAAACAATAAATTCTGTAACCAAATTAAACATTACATTAAAAACAAATTTAATAAATATTGACACTCACCGTTACTCTATTGTGCTACAATTTATGTATGGACTTGAGGTTTTTGAAGTTTGTTTATCTGTATGATGGAAATGCTTGACGAGAATGCCTTGATGTACATTTCTTCCCAACATTGTGTCCAGTGACATCACATTAATAGCTCAAAATCAGCCATGATGTGAGTACTCACATCATAGGTATCAGGAAATACTAAAATAAGGTTTGACTCTTTGTTTACTTTAAATTGTGTAGACTTAAGAATGTGACATAGAGGGGCGCCTGGGTGGCGCAGTCGGTTGAGTGTCCGACTTCAGCCAGGTCACGATCTCGTGGTCTGTGAGTTCGAGCCCCGCGTCAGGCTCTGGGCTGATGGCTCAGAGCCTGGAGCTTGTTTCCGATTCTGTGTCTCCCTCTCTCTCTGCCCCTCCCCCGTTCATGCTCTGTCTCTCTCTGTCCCAAAAATAAATAAACATTGAAAAAAAATAAAAAAAAATTAAAAAAAAAAAAAGAATGTGACATAGAACATGTTAATGCAAATTGAACTTAAAAAGGTGTCATATTTATTTGTCGGCAATAAGAGGGAAAATACCCCCCAAAATTTTCAGGGGATAGTCTTTCAGCAATTGAAAAGCATGATGTTGTTTTTTGCTTATGTTTATGCTTAATCCTGTTCAAGAAGAAGCCTCCAATTCACAGTTTAAAAAGACTATTTTGTGAAGAATGATATTTGAAATACATCATTCTTGTTTTACCAAGTTAACCAGAGATTTTTAATCTTCATATGTGAAATATATGGTTCTATAGTTTACTTTGATTTTTGAGGAAGTGTAATATCAGCCTAAGCATATATCTATGCTCCCAACATTTTTATTACATATTTACTTTTTAAATATAGTTTATTTATTTATTTATTTATTTAGAATCTCAAGAAGGCTTGTGCTGACTCAGGACTCAAACTCGAAATCAAGGGTCGGATGCTTAACCGACACAGCCACACAGGCACCCTGACATAGTTACTTTTATTTGGCTCTCTAATTCCATTTTGTGATATCTGAAATATGTTCTAGACAATTTAGCTTAAAAGACGTAGGTATATGTCTCTAATTCATGTCTGTGTAAAAAGGTTTTTTTTTTTTTTTGTCAAGTAAATATTTAATGGAATATTAAAACTTTCAATAAGTTAAAACTTCCGACATGCATTTGCCTCTGCTTAATAATCAGGTAAGTATCTAGATACTTCATTTTGTAATTTAATAGAATAGGATTTATTTCTAACTCCTGAAGGGATTTAGAAAAGATGAATTGCCTTTTTTTGCATCTATTTGGAAGACCAATAAATGAGCTGTTTTAGGTGTTCCAGGACAAAAGATGGTAATTCCTGAGAATGGTTTTTCTTGGGGATGTGCTTTCTCTTTAGTTTTTCTAAAAACTAATATGTGATTTAATTTGCCATGTACTTTAAGATTAGAGATATATATCTTGGATCTTTTCATAATTAAAAGTAGTCATTTATTCACTGAACATGTTGATCAGGTATCATGTGCCGAATTCTGCTTAGCGTTAAGGATATGTGCTTGACAGAGAGAGTCTCTTTCTGGGTTTGTCTATTTCTCTAAAGGGGGAAATGTAATGCAATTAAATATAACTAAATTTTTTATTAGGGCAAGTAATATTTGCAATTGGAACACAGAAAAGGGAGTCTCAATGTTCACCTGGAGAGTTACAAGAAAGTTCACAACGTATTTGACATTTTCTTCCTTAATGGTATTCAATAAGCATAGCTAGTGAAATCCCAGGATTTTTATATGTAAGAATGCAGGGGGAAAAACTTCAGAGAGAATATGTAATTTTTCTTACATTATACAGTTTCATGGTTTACTGCCCCTTCCCACCACAGAGGCTCAGAAGATAGTCATTGTCAGGCAACTGCTTTCTGGACAAAGAATGTTCAGGTTAGTGAGAAAGAAGGTTTTCGTCCAGATCATTGCCGGGGGCTAGGGAGATGAGCAGTTTAATGGCAATCCCCAGTCTATCTTAGGAAGCTACATTCTCTAAGATTCCTGGGAATCACATGCAGCAAGAAAAGTGTATTGAGAAAAAAGGTTTACTTCAGGAGAGTTTCTGTCTTAAAAAAAAAAAAAAAAAAAAAAAATCCAGTAGATGTAAAAAACTGAAGGGTGGAGGTTATTCTTTGGACACAAGTCTTGGAATATAAAACTCTTCAGGTTTCATAAATTGTTTAAATATAATGCATAATCCTTGACAATGGTATAAAACAATGTAAAGGGTAATGATAACTAATTCATCTAATATGGTGTCAGTGTGGAGAATACAGATGCACGTCGAAACCATGTATTAACTCTTTATGAATGCTTTTGTTGGGTAAGGGGTATAAATGAAAGCATTATGAAGGGTACTTTCTAATGGGAAGACACCACTTCACATTTCAACAAAATTGTAGTAAATTGTAATCCTTCCCCTTCTAAGTGTAGGAGTTTAAGCACATGCATTCTCATCTGTAAAAGAGACACAGTAACTATTATTCACAATTGCTTTGAGGATTAAATTCGATTTGTACTCAAAATTTTAGCACAATGAACATTAACTAGCACTAGGACCATATAGCTAACTAAACAGAGACTCATATTTGTTATCTGTATTATGTCTTGATATCAGAAAATTTATTTTACATTGCCACACTCCTGCATTTTTTTTTAGAAATTCTGTATTTCCCCCCAGATTTCACTTGAGGAAAAAAAGAACTAGATATTCAATAATATTATTGACAATTTGATATCCTTAAATTAAAAGAAACACCTATTTATCCCCTATCCTTTTCTGAGAACTAATAACACTTACATATTTCAGATTTTTATCAGCAGAAATAGAAATATACATTAAACTTCATAACCACTCACTTATGCATCACATGTACTCATTATTTAATAATAATGTATTGAGGTCCTCCCCTTTGCCAGACACTATGATGAGTGAATAAAGATTGAAAATAATTCAGACGACAGTCTGTAAATTCTAGATTGTTGACCTGGTGCCCAGAGAATATTACACACATCATTATTAGATGAATATAAGGGTCGTAGTAAACGTCTAGTGCTGATATTTTTTAAAGGAGCTGATTATTAAACACTGTGGGTAGATAATAAAACAATATATTCAATTATAAATATACTAGAATTTTATTTTCTAGTGACAAGGAATTAAGTGTGGAATCAAGGAAGGTATTTTGGTATCCTAAAAAGAAAAGAAAGATACATGTACAGTAATACCAAAACCTGTATATAAGTTATCCATAAAATAAAATTTGAAGATTTTGAAAGAAGAATTTTAAAAATAGTGTTTCTTTTCAAAAATTTACCACTCGTGCTTCTAATCTCTCAAAGGGTTAAATTTGGTAAATTTTTGCCTATCTTTAGTCAAATATTTTATCAATACTGATTCAATTCACTCACTACTCCTTCTAGCATTACTAATTTAACATTATTTTGAGTCTTTCATTGGTTTATCTACTGGTTTTAGATTTTTTTTTCTAAAATTATTGTTGTTTTACACTGTTCTTTTATGGCGTTTGTTTTATTACATTTATTCTCGATAGATGTATAGTTTTCTGCACTGCCAGGGACAACCAAGCAGATCATTTGAATTTTTTTTTTTTTTTTTCTGTTATATGGTACATTTGGAAACTGGATTGGTAAGAAAAAAAAGTGTTCTGGAGAAAATCCAAAGGACATAATTGCATTTTTAAAAAAATCATTTAGGGGTGCCTGGGTGGCTCAGTCGGTTAAGGTCCGACTTCAGCTCAGGTCACGATCTCGCGGTCCGTGAGTTCAAGCCCTGCGTCAGGCTCTGGGCTGACGGCTCAGAGCCTGGAGCCTGCTTCCGATTCTGTGTCTCCCTCTCTCTCTGCCCCTCCCCCGTTCATGCTCTGTCTCTCTCTGTCTCAAAAATAAATAAAACGTTAAACAAAATTAAAAAAAAATAATTTATACTCCCTTGAGCAATTCAGTGGAGTGGAATATCCCAACCTACACCGTATTCAAAATCCCTTCCCATTTTGAATCTTAAAATGATCTCTTGCCTATCTGTGGATTATATATTTTTCCAGGTGGAAATGATTTTATATACTTGTAACTTTTTTTTTTGTAATTTGATCTTTATGCACGATATTTTCTCAATAAATCTTTTCTGTATAAAAAACACTATTAAAATTTAAAAATTTTTTCTACACAGGTAGATCACAACAAACGTTATATTTTTAGCTGTGGGCAAAATTATGAAAAACTTGGTTCTGTCATTTTATTCATTAAAGTTTAAAATCATTAAAACATCATGTATATTTGATGAAATTAGAAAATTTGATAAATCGAATCTTTCTTTATTAACTTCTATTTTTATTGTTACTGTTAATTCTTATTGCGTACAGAATAACCCTCCCCTTAGATATCTACATCCTAATCCCTGGAACCTAAAAATACATTCCTTATGAGGCAAAAGGGGCTTTGCTGATATGATTAATTTAATGATCTTTCTTAAGGTGAAAGGATTATCTAGGTGGGGCCAGTGTAATCATAAGAGTCTTTATAAATGTAGGCAAGGTCAAGGCAAATTAAATTCCACCTGTGGACAGCAGACCAATCCCTGCTCAAGAGTTCCAGCCTTTCCTGCCCAATTGACTACCCCTAGAATTTATTGGGATTCCTCAGACAGCCCCTACTATTGTGTAAACTAATTACTTATAATTAATCCCATATATATATATATAAATATATATAAATATATATAAATATATAAAAATATATAAATATATATGAATAAATATATTTATAAGTAAATATTATATATATATTATATATAAATATTATATATATATATATATTATTGGTTTTGTTTCTCTGGTTGAACTCTGATGTCCACAATTTTTAATATTAGCATTGTAGAATTATTTGCTCATAGCAAACCTCTGATGAGATCAGCATGTTCCAGAAATGAGTATTTTGACCTAAATAAACAAATTGTCTAGAAAACAGTAAATAAATATGGTTCATTTCAAATAGTAGAATTTTGTTTTCTATTGAAATGATTTAAGAAAAGTAGTAACTTGTGTTCCAACACCCCGGGATGAATTGAGAGAAAAGACAAGCAAAGAAAGGTAATATTAAGTGCTATATTTCCTGTCAATAGTGATTAACTCAAAAAAAGAGAATTGTTTCTTTCTGCAAGGTAAATTTGAAAATTGTATATTTTTCCAGTGAAGCTTTCAAAGAGATACAGTTAAAAGGCATCATGAATGTTGTATCACTATTATCAATTTTCTTCCCTGTAATAACACACCAGGACTATTGTAATTTTTTGGATTCTTAAACTCAATGCCCTTTACAACATTCTTGAAAGTGCTCTACATACTTGCTCTTGGAATTTGGGAATATAATCTATTATTAAATCTAAGTTTTGCCTCCTGCCAAGTACAAAATCACTGAGCTTAAAGAGGAGGTGGAATTTGTTTTTCTGTTTGAAGTTACCATAAACTTCTTTAAAAATACATTTCAAAATATATTATATTTTCTCTTTACCAAAAACATCAATAGTTATTTTTAGCTGTAGGTTTCATTTAAATGTAAGCCGACTTAAGTAATATCTTCTAAGGGTGCCTGAGTGGCTCAGTTGTTTAAGCATCCGACTGGCTCAGGTCATGGTCTCATGGTTCATGAGTTCAAGCCCCCACGTTGGGCTCTCTGCTGTCAGTGTGGAGCCCACTTTGGAACCTCTGTCCACCTCTCTCTCTCTCTCTGCCTGTCCCCTTCTTGCACTCACTCTCTCTCTCTCTCTCTCAAAAAATGAATAAACATTTAAAAAAAGAATATGTTTTATTGGTGCAATAAAGGGGTAATTGGTTTCAGGGTAAGTGTTTGCCTAGTTGCCTAAATGATGATATCAATGACCTAACAGATACACCCGTTCAATCTCATCCAAAACACGTGCATTATGGAGATATATAAATTCCAAAAGCAGGGGAGGGGCAGATATGAAAAAGGTAACCATAGACTGTCTACTTCAGAAAATTGTTTTACTGAAATATTCATTTTACCGGGATAATTAAAGTATATAGATGAAGAAAGCAATAATAACATACAACTAATTCTTATTGAAATCCTAAACGTACTCTTTTAAATGCTGTACATGTACTTATTCACTTAATCTTAATATTAATAGGAAAATAATACTATTTCCTTTTCTATTATTGAAGAAACTGGGGCATTGAAAGGATATTTTTACCAAGGCCCCTCACCTAGGAAATGCATATAGAAAATAGGGTTTCAGAGCATGAAATATTGAAAATATATAGCATGTTGTGTTTTAGGGAAAGATTAAATAGCTTCACTAGGATCATACACCAACCATATGTCAGAGATGTGACTTAAAACTCAAGCTTCCTGTATATTATTTTCGTGTCATATTTTAAGTCTTCCCCCTGTATTAAATTATGTGTACTACTGGTTCAAATATAAACATACAGCAATTCACTCATATGTTATTCATTACTGCAGTCATGTAGTCAGTTAATATTAAATGAGATATTTCCTATCAGTAGTGATTAGTGCAAACCTGATAGATAGGAGATAATTTGTAACTGTTTAGTTAATGGAAAGGCGAATTAGGCCACTGATATTTTAAAAATCATGAGAGCCTTATCCCTCTAGTTAGTATTCTTTAGTACTCATTCTTTATTAGTATATTTAACATATTTAACATCACAAATACCCAGTAGGTAGGTCAATGTTTGAAAATATGTCCCTTACATTAGATAATAAATTACCAGAGTTTTACCAAAATATACTTATAGAAATATCCAGAGTATATCACTCTCCCAAATTTAATGGAAATAAATTTTGTAATTACCGAAAACTGAGCCATTAGCCTAAATTTAAGAAAATTGTCTCTACTTGCTTTCAAGTATCTTTGAGACAAAAACAAATATTCTAGAAAATGTATTTTACAAAAAACTAGGAATCATCTCAGTCAAATAAACAAAATAAAATAACTAAAATTATCCTAAAATTATTATTCCATATTCTTAAGAAAATACAAGGCCTAAGGTATCATTAGCATACCTTCTACAGATATGAATGTCAATGAGACTTTGATCTTATAAGAATTATAACATAATTCTTATATTATGTTACCTTTGTGACACTAAAAAAATACCAAATGCCAGAAATACATTCCTTTGTATATTTAAACAAATCAAGATTTAGTAAAATCTTAGCCGAATGGTTATTTGCATGTGTATGTCATTGGGCCATGTTTAAACCTTAGCGATTTCTTATACCTACACCTAGGCATAAAAAAGTGGTATTTGCATGTGTTATATCCTAGACAGGCATAAACAAATGACCTTTTTCCTGTTTTGTCTTCAATAGCCATAGAAATAGCCCTGGTTCTTCTGAAGTTACACTCAGACATGACTTCAACAAACCCTAAAGAACAGGGTGATCTTTTGTTCTCCCCGCCCTTCAGTTTTCATTATTTTGTATTTTATTCCCACTGATGATCCGAATCAACAGTATAGTAATAACAACCAATTCCAGAGCTTCCTGATGATGGATAGTAATCTAAAATCTGTTTACAATTTTACTACGTATTTTTACTAACCAATGAATATGTGGCCTGATATTTTAAATGTCAGTCTTCCAATTCTGCAGTTATTATCAAACTGTAGCAAAGCAAGGTGTTGCTTGGTCAAAGGAGTACAGATACATGTTGCCACCCACAGTCAGAGCAGAATCCTGCGTTACTGCAGGAGACACTATTGGTGCTCCATTTTTTTCTAGGTGGGCACATCCTTCTCCAGCTTCTTTCAGTGTTGGCTACTCATACTCACAGCCTTACCTTCTGAGAATTGCACCCCCCGCCCCTCCCCGCCACGACTGGAGATGCTTAGCTTGCTGTGACACACAAGGAGGTTGCCTTGGTGAGAGTGAGCTTCTCAACCACCACTCCACCATCCAAGTGCCAAATGCTTCAACAGTGCAGATTAACCCTCCGTGGTTACCTGTCTTCTCTGAATTAGAGCTGTGGCTCTGTGAGAAAAGACAGAATACCCCTGCCTCAAACTCCTTGCCCTTAATTGAGGCAGGGCACCCTGGTTTGGTGGATAATGGGAAGGGGTCCAGCAGCCAAGTAGAACACTAATATATGCCAAGTCATGAGCCAGAGCCTTCCGTGATGGTCTATACTCACCCAGAACCGAGGGCATATCTGTGGTTAAGAGAGTATGACATTACATGGCAAATAAGAAAACACCACAACAGGTTAAAAGATGTTAGAAACAAAGGTAAAAGCTTTATCATTTTGCACTTTTCCTCTGCTTTTTAACAAGGCTCTTCCATTCCTATAAAGAGACATCCTCTCCTCTGTTTCTTTCCTATATCTGGAGGTAAAATATGATGTCATCAAAGAATCATTGTGCCCTCTTTTCCTTCCTTTCAGTTATCTTCTCTCTCCTCTTCTTTTTTGTTCCTGCTGATCTTTTACTCTCTTGTGGTTTAAAATATCGCCTCTGTGTGGATGACTACTGCATTGGTCTTCCATGGCTGCTATAACAGATTGCCACAAACTGAATACTATATCTGGAAAGAATGCAAATGTATTATCTTACAGTCCTCTAGTGTTGTAATCCAAACTGGGACTCGGGGGGCTAAAATCAAGGTGCTGGCAGAACTTCATTATTTTCTAGAGGTTGTCAGGGAGAATCTGGTTTCTTGCCCTTTACAGCATCTAGAAGCAGCCCGCATTCCTTTGCTTGTGGCCATATCCTCCATTTTCAAAATCAGCAACAGCCAGACTCATCCTTCCAGCATTATATCGCTCTGGCCTCCTCTTCCATTCCACCTCTCTTGACCAATGTATAGACTTTTGTCACTGCATTGGGCCCTTCCAGATAATTTCAGAATAATCTCCCTATTTTAAGGTAGGTGATTAGCAACCTTAATTCCATATTCTACATTAATCTCCCTTTGCCACATAAAATAACTTATTAATACATTTCAGGAATTAGCATATAAATGTCTTTGGGGCTCTGCTACATTGCCTCTACATCTACCAAATCAAAATTGGTATTTGTAAGGTCTAGATAGAAAATTTTAAAGGAATCTCAAAATTTAAGCTTTCAACCATATCTTCCTCTGGTGACACCAGAGGATTATCTTTTTGTTTACCTTTACATAAATCAGTTAGCAAAATCTACAGATACCATTAAAAATTATTTACCTAATTGGCATTAATTTTTTACTACCATTGCTGTAGGTAGATTAATATTAGTTGTAATAACAAATAAAGCTTCAATTCTTAGTAGCTTAACACAAATATGTTCACCTCCTACTCATGTAATATTTTGATGTGTGTGATCAGTAACTAGTATTCTACACAGTGATTTGGAGACATGAACCCTACCAATTTATGAGTTAATCATCTCAGAGGACCATGGAATCCTTTGTCTCCAGATGGCAGATAGGAGATAGAGGTTATTAGAAAACCCATATAAATTTTACCACATTGTTCAGAAAATTGCATATCACTTCATTTTATACTCAGTAATTAAATAGCCATGCCCAGTTTTAAGAAAACTAGAAACATAGTTCCTGGTCTCACTGCTACTTCCCATAAAAACAAAAACAAACAACAAAAGCATGTTAGTATATCTGGGCCGAAGACTGACTATCAGGCCATGGGACATTTTTGCAAACACTTTTTGCCATGCACACAAGAGCCCCTGTCTGAAGGAGATGTACCACTTGATCAGAACTGGAGGTATACCCTTCTTTATTATATTTGGATATGGATGCTGTGGCTTGAAAATGAATTAATTGAAAATAATTTAGCTATAACACTTAATACACAACAGTGGGTAACTGCAACAGAAACTCTCCTTTGGATAAGGAAGGAATGAGAGGCACCCAGGGGTCACTGCTTCCCCACAGTGATTGAGTCATACCAACCAAACATCGTGATATCGCTTGTTAAGAATTGTGAGGTATCTGAGATGCTGCCCTACCTGTAAGCTAACACATTAGCTTGCCCAGTTTTCTGGAGCCTGGTAGAATATGCAAGATTTGTAGGTCACAGATGAAAGTTAAATATCCACAGTGACAGCAATAGTGTGGGAAATCAAATAACTATGTCCTGGGTTAGGAGATTAAGGGAATGCATTGCAAAGCAGAACACTGCTCTCTGGCCTTGCTGAAATTACTGGCCCAGTATCTACTTAATGTCTATAGTGTGTAGGGGTTAGGTCCTGCCTGTGCTCATGAATTCCTTAGACCATGTTATCTATGGAATATCTTATCTTGTTCTCCACCCTGCTCTCTGCATCTGCTCTTTTGTGGTCTTGGGACCACCTTGTCTTTCTGCAGGCTTCCTATATGTTCTTACTGGGGTGAACCGCCTATGTATTGCACAATGTTTCCCTGAACGGGTATGCTCAGTAAATACTGAAGCTTGAGAACGGCTCAGGGAGACTTCCCTTAGCGTTCCTCTCATCTCTCTTGACTTGTAGAGTCTGGAGTAATCCTTTCTGCCTTCCTCAGCTTTGCTGGACAAAGCCAGAAGCCGAACCCACAGTTCTGGGGTCCGCATTTTGTACCAGTTCTCTGAGCCCCAATTCACAAAGGGATACATGAAGAACCTTTGTATCACCTGCACAGACAATGAGGTTACAATAATGGAAACATGAGCTTAGGGAGTCTGGATTTTTTTTTTTTTTTTTTTTTTTTGTAACTCACAGTAAATTAACCTGGTCTTAACTCTATCTTTCAAGGCATTTTGCTATAGAAATGTTTAATATATACGAAGTTTGCTGCATGAATAGCCTTGGGAACATATTTTGTAGCAAACTGGCAGTTACTATCTCACTCATAAAATGTGCAACCTAAGAAACCCATAGAGAATTGTATTCTAAAATGCCTTTATCCTGATGATGGGGTAAATCTATTGATTAGATAGTTACTCTGCTTTCTGGGATAGATGCTCTTGTCAAGTATTATTTTGTGATCTACCACCATCCTCTGGGAGATTATTTCAAAGTTATTGCTACTTTTCATAAACTTTTTATTCTAGAATAGTTGATTTACAGAAAACTTGTGAATATACTATAGATAGTTATTTTTTATTATTTTTATTTTTTTTCAGAGAGAGAGTGGGAGAGCCGGGGAGAGGGACAGAGGCCGAGAAAGAATCCCAAGCTGGCTCTATGCCCAGCACAGAGCCCAGTCCAGGGCTCCTCATGGGTCTCAATCCCACAACCTTGGGATCATGACCTGAACTGAAATCAAGAGTCGGTCCCTCAGCCAACTGAGCCACCCAGGTGCCCCATTAGTACAGAGAGTTCCTACACCCCACAGGTTTCCCTGTTAACATCTTGTGTCATTATGGTGTAATTGTCACAACCTGTGAGTTGCGTTTAATATACTGTTAGGAAATTTAAGTTATGAAGCTTATTTAATTAGATTTACCTAATGTCCTTTTTCTGTTTTAAGATTTCACCCAAATGCCACCTTACATTTAGTTGTCATGTCTCATCATGCCACATCATGTCTCCTGTTCGTGACAGCTTTTCAAGCTTTTCTTGTGTTTGATGACCGTGATACCTTCATAATTTTAAGAAGTACTGATCAAGCATTTTGTAGAACAGCCCCCACCTGGCATTTGTTTGTTTTTCCCTCACAGGATTAGACTGAAGCTGTTTTTTGTTGTTGTTTTGTTTTGTTTTGTTTTGTTTGGTAGGGGGATTGGGTCGTTAACTGGAAGACTACTGAGATAAAGTACTATTTATCACAACATATCAAGAGTACCAATTATTGGGGAACGTGGGTGGCTCAGTCGGTTAAGTTCCAACTTTATTTTGACTCAGGTCATGATCTCATGGTTTGTGAGTTTGAACCCTGCATCAGGCTCTGAGCTGACAGCATGGAGTCTGTTTGGGATTCTCCCTCTCCCTTGCTCTTTGCCCCTCCCCCACTCATAGCTCGCTCTCTCTCTCTCTCTCTCTCTCTCTCTCTCTCTGTCTCCCTCTCTTTTCCTCTCAAAATAAATAAACATTTTTAAAAAAGAGTGTCACTCTTATGTGAATCCTGAGAAACTTAACAGAAGATCATGGGGGAGGGGAAGAAAAGAAAAATTTAGTGAGGGAGAGAACCAAAACATATAAGAGACTCTTAAAAACTGAGAACAAACTGAGGGTTGATGGGGGGTGGGAGAGAGGGGAGGGTGGGTGAAGGGTATTGAGGAGGGCACCTGTTGGGATGAGCACTGGGTGTTGTATGGAAACCAATTTGACAATAAATTTCATATTAAAAGAAAGAATTAAAATGCCCCAGAAACACATAAAAAAAGAGTGTACATTATCAACCTGATTTGTAATTGTTAATATTAATCATAATCACTTAGCTGAGATAGTGTTTGGCAGTTTTCTCCAGCACAGAGTTCCTCCCTTTTGTCCCCTTCCCTTACTGTATTCTTTGGAAGTAAATCACCAAACACAGCCTAGACTGAAAAAGTGGGGAATTGTGCTCCACCTCTTTGAAAGTGGAGTATCTACACACATTTTTTGTAAAAATTCTTCTGCAATAAGAGCTGTTTCTTTCACCCCATTTATTCACTCAATTATTTATTTATATTAATATGGGCTCATGGATATTTATTTCTACTTTGAGTTATATTCTAATCCTCCTTTATTTGTTCTTTTTCTCAAATTATTAGTTCTTTGGAAGATCCTTCAGTTGGCTATGTTCCTTTGATATAATCTGTATGTGTGAGTGTGTGTGAGTGTGTGTGCGTGTGTTTGTGACACTAGAAGATGCTCCAGGGTCATCTTGGATCTAATCTGCCTCTGCCTCAGGTCTAGAGTCAACCATTTCTCCAAGGAGCCCTGGTCCCTATATTTGGATAATAGATTGGATTGTTTCTTGCTTATTGCTTAAACACTAAACTATTGAAACATATTTAGGTGTTTGTATCTGGTAGCAATTGTAATAGGGTAAGGATAGTTGTAATTGTAAAAACCTCAAACCTTAGAAGCTGAGTAACATAACACTTGACTCCTTTACAGATTTTCTAGGACTGCCTTTCCACATGGCTATTTACAAAGCTGGGCTCCTTCCATCTTTAATCTCTTCAAGTTATTATGCTTTCAGTTAGTAGACACAGGGGAAAGATGGATAAGGTAAATTTGCTTCATATTCATTTGTCCTAACAATTCCACACACATGCATTTCTGCTTACATACCTTTGCCTATTTCAGACATTTAGCTCTCCCTCGCTGCAGTGGAGGTTAAAAACTACAGTCCCTGGCTGGACGCTGCTTCTTATCAAAGACTTTAGTCTCCATATTTTGTGGACATCAGGTCTTCATTTCCAAATGCCATTTTACTTTAAGTCCTTAGTGTTTCTGTTTCCCAGGCCATTACATTAGACCACCCTTACCCCACACAGCAATCTCATAGCTTTTTCTTCAAACTCTTTAATTACTTCTAGTAATTATATAGATCGAATGTCAGATTACTAATGTTAAATCAAAGAATCTTTTTAATTAAGTTTCCCCACTCAAAAACTCTTGACAACTACCTATTATGGCCAATAATGTTTTAAAACTTGATCTGATTATTCGAATGTCGCCATGAACTATATATTCCAATCTTTTCTCACACTGTTTCTCAATATATGTTAAATGATGCAGCCAATCTGACTTGTTCATCATTCCTAGAACACACCATGTGGTTTCCCTCCTCCATATTTTAATACCCTCTCCCAGCCCTTCTCATTGTGCTGAATTTTTACTTGCCTGTAAAACCTGACTTAAATGCCACCTCCCTTCAAGATGATGGAAGTTAATTTTCTTCCTTTGAATTTTGATAGAATCTTGTAGCTTTTGAAACTACTTTCCAAAATGTTATTTGTGTTCTAGGGTTATTATAACAGCCACACTATATGGGTCTGGAGAACAGATATTAAAATATATTCATCTGTATACCAGTTGTAAAAATGATAAATTATGTTTCATGATTTTTTTTCAGTCAGTAAACATTTGTTAAGTAACCATACACAAAAGATTTTAAATTAGAAAAAAAACTTATAATGCATAATCTGCATAGACAAAATGTTCTTTCATGTTAAATTAAAGCCAACAAAGAGCCTAATTTAAACATTTGAAATATAACCACCAATACTTTTTCTGTTATACTTTTTAAAAATTTTATGGCATAATAAAAATTAATAAAGGCAAATTAAAAGATCAGGCAATTAAAGATTTAAATAGCCAATTTAAAAAATGTAGACTAATACATTAGAGTTTAGGAATTTAAGCATGTAGATTTTTCACATGTTATATAAAAATTTAAAAATATGAATACACAAATCTATTCAGAAATAGCCATTTATTCTACAAAAGCAAATTAGACAGTGCATTTAAACATTTATTTTTGCTCTAATATTGCCAAGTACTTTTACACAAGGATCCTACTGTTCTTACTACTATAGCAAAAGTTTTTTTAAAAGAGTAAAAGATAGAAAAAAATAGCATCTTCTTTATTTCCACAACCCAGATATTAGGAGTTTCAGTTAGTACTTTCTAATCTGATTAAGATTCAGAAAAAAGAAGGCGATATTAGAAAGGTCAACCATTAAATATCTCATCAATTAAGAGGCTACAAATCATAAAGTATCTACAAAATGCATTCACTTAAAACATAATTAGAAAATTAAAATGAGAAGGAAATCTAACTGTACTCTGCTTAAGGAACTTGATGCTATTATAGTGCTCAGAGGTGAGGTTTTAAAAAAGTCCATTCATTTAACAGACTTCCCACCAGCCACTTAAACATGAATTCCAAACTGTTTGAATGATCATGTTCTGATCTCTGTGTCCATATTCAATTAGTATATTTCATAATATTAATATAGGAAATACTAATTTTAAATTTGCATCCTCAACAAATGTCTGGTTAATAGAAAGACATTTTAGTGGCTTTCCTTTATTCAATTAGCCCATGTTTAGATAACCTAAGTTACTATTTGCATTGGAAGAAAAGCGTTGCCAGCTGGTTCTATGGCCTTTCCTCTAGTTTGGCGGGGGTTGCCTGAACAATTGTCTTGGTAAATTCTCCTGGAACATATGATTCAAGATATTGTTCTACAACAATCTCAAAACATGGCTGAGCCATATGTACCAGACCAAGCACCAAGACTTGGTGCTTAGGAGCTTGCGTATCGGGTAAAGAGCAACCAGTACTGATGGAATTCAGGAGAACCAGGAGAATGAGAGTTGATCATGAATGTCTGAAGGGTCTAATGTATAATACGTGATGGTTTCTCTGAATTGAGGTTTTCCTCAAACATTCAACCTACTCTTTAATGTCAACGTAGGTGCCAAGGGCAGAATTATTTAGACATAAAATACTGTACCTAGCATGTTTGGAACATGACCTGTGTATAGATTCTTGTTCTGTTTTTTATTTTTTTCTTTTTAAGTAAGCTTTGTGCCCAAATCAGAGCCCAAAGTAGGGCTTCAACTGACATCAAGACTTGAGGTGACATCAAGAGTCAGACGCTTAACTGACTGAGCCACCCAAGCGCCCCATCTAAACATTATTATTAAGTGGTGCAAAAAGATGTGAGTCAAAGTTGGTTGTATTCACTGTACATCTAACTCTCAGGACCAACAGTGGAACACTAGGAGTTAAAACATAAAAACATGAGGATTTGTTTAGACATTATAAATCTGTTAATGCACTGAAAAACCGATTTGCTACTTCATACGTGGCTTGAAGGTAGTGCTATCAGATATTCCGATTGGCATATAGGAATTTGAGATACAGCAAGTGGATTTGAGAAGCTTTAGAAAGAAGATATTTCAAGGATCCAAATCTATATGGGGTTATTTAATTCTTATAATTTTGTTGTAAGGGAGTCTGAATTTATTGGAATATCCCTAATAGCCTTGAAATAATAAAGTGAAAGTCTTGTGTCACTGTAAAATGCTACAATTATCAAATATACCCAATGGCCCAAGAAGGTGTCTGAATGTTGAAATGCTTGACTTTTTAATGAAACTTCATAGTCACCATTTGATTATGCCGTACTAAGTCTAGGTAATTTTCTATCTTTCATAAATTTGTGATCATTAAATGCATAACATATTAATATTCTTTATGAAAGTCTTCAAATCAATTCAAATAAATTACAATAATGATCCATAGTCATAACCATCTAAAATTTTCAATTGAACCATCTAACTTTATTACTACAAAAAATTATTCTTATATCATCTACATTTTCTTTCTGGGGAGTCTTTTCATGTGTAAGGCAGCAAGCATCCATAATGGATACCTATCTAAAATTGCATTTAGTTAGTTTCAGGGGTACAATATAATGATTCAACAATTCTATACATTACTCAGTACTCATCATGATAAGTGTGCTCTTAATCCTCTTTATCTATTTCACGTATCCTTAACCCCTTTGAAGTAATTTTTAAAATGGCTAGAACATTCATTCATAGGTTTCTATTGCATGCATCTCCAGCATAAACTTGGCCTTAATACTATGCAATGCATAGCTGTGCCCAACATAACTCCACCAAGATAACATAACTGCTTTCCCATTGATCATGTTACTGTTGAAATGAAATCACATTTCCTTTATTATTACTATTTTTTTTTTATTTTGAGTAGCTAGTGCTTGATTTTCCTAAAGGAAATGCTTTAGCCGAATGATCACTATGATATAAAAATAAAAAAACACATCACGTGTATTTTAATGTAGGAGCAAAGTATCTTAACAGTAATTAGTGTAACTTGATTGGATTAATTTAACAATATTTTAAAACAACTTTCTATTAGATGTTGTTCTAAGAATTGAAGATGTACTGGTAAATCCCGTACAGAGGAACTCACGGAATGGATATCATGGAAACTTTTGGATGCGTAGCCCTACATTGAAAACCTTTATTGGATATATTCTAACAACTCATTGATTTTACCAAGTGTATTTTCCAGAGTTGTGTCAGACTATGGGTTATGAATACAAGTAGTAACAACAATGTTTTTTTCAAGGTTAGCTTTTGTTTTTCTCTACAAATTTCAGCAAAAGAAAATGTCTTAAAAACTGAAGGCACACGTTAACTATTAAGTTTTCAAAAACAGATTTTTAAGCATATGTATTTTTAGCAGAGTAAGAAATGAATTATGATGCTTGGCCTGATTGGATTATCTATAGTTTGTGTGGTAAAAGCACTAAAAATATGACAGTAACATTTGGCCTGAAATATAGATATATAACAAAGTCATGGAAAAGAAATATATTGCAGGAATTTATTCTCCAATCAATGTGCTGTGGAATAAGGTACATAAATCCCCAGATATCAATGGAAAAATAGATAAAGTATTACCTGAAAGATATAGCTAAGGAAAAGGATTCTGCACGAGTGAAGTGTTGTCTCCTTATTATTAATGTAGCACTGGGTAATGGCAGTGTGCATCGTGTAAGACAAGAGAAACAAAACACAAATCATGGCCTAAAAATTTGGTTTGAAAGCTCAAAATGGCATGTGGCACTATCTCTACATCAATGCTCCCAGAATTTATATAATTAAAGTATTTGGAAGTTCTTTTGGATAAGGAAGAGAGACATAGCATAAAGAATACATGGTGTGCTTGATAGTACAATCTTTTAAAAATATATTTATATAATTTCCCATAAATATTTTCCATGAAAAACTATACTTTTCCATGTGAAACTGTTATTGATTGAAGAAAATTTCTTCTGTAAATCCCTAGGCAACTTTGACCTAATTATCCGTAAATGGATTTTATATGATATATCACGTAGGAATGCTGTATTCTACTTTAGGTTTTATGAGTATATTACTCTTAAGCTCTTTTAAGAGAAAGATGTATTTTTGTGTTTCACTGAATCCCCAGCTATTAAGTCATGGCTGTGCACAGGAAATACATTTAATAAATATCTTAGAGAATTAATATATCTTATAAAAATTAGAGCGTTCTCAGTTGATAAGGAAATTAAATATAATAAATGCTTATTGAGTGCCAGGCATGGTTTGGAATTTAGTACAAGTATCAACTCACCTGTCAGGTAGTTATAAGATTAGAAGGGTTAATTTGAACTGAATGATTGAAAAAGATAACCAGGTTATGTGGGAAACAGAAAATTGTGGAGCATCTCATTAATGAACAGTCACCTTTCCCACAACTTAGTCTATATTTTTCTGGTAGAATTATGGGAAAATAATTTACTTCCATATCATGGAACTTTTAACATTTTTCAGTGATTTTGAATTAGTAAAATTTCACTTTGGTGTGATTAGGAGAAAGTTAGGAATTAGGTTACATATTGAGGATTGGGTTCTCACAGGAGACTTAAAAGGACTTGAGTTAGTAAAGAAAAGCTCTCTCTCTCACACACACGCACACACACACACACATACGCAGACACACACACACACAGGAAAGAAAATAGTGTGATGGAGAAAAAAGTGAGGCTGAAGTGGTATTGAGAAAAGAACAAAAATCCACTGTGAGCAGAAAATTTTAAAATATTTTAGTTAACTAATGGACCTTACATAGACAAAATAATTATCTGTTGTGTATTGAAAGTTGTATGTTGAAGACAATGTCACACAAAGTTATGGGATATTGGTGGCAGGAGAACTTAATTTTAAACATTAATTGATCTTATTTTAGTGTTACTTTAGAGATATAAATGAATTATACTTATTTATATACTTCTCTGATAAGAATGCCTACCTCCATGCCTTATGCTTCCGGAAATAGTGAAATAGACTAGAGCACCATATTGCAGAAAATTTATCAATTTGAAAATTTTTATAAGTTTTCTCTGAGTAATTGGCTTTCTGCTTGGTTGAAAATATAATTAAGGTTCTTTGAGTCACATTAAGACAATGCCAGTCATTATACTTGTTATGTATTTTCCAGTGGAATTGGGTCCGTTCTTAACCAGGGTAAGAAAAAATAAACACTCCAGGTTCTCACTGAAGAACATACTCTCAAGCTATTGCTTGAACCTCATCAGAACTCTCAAGTAAGAAAATTACTTTTCGATAAATTAATTTTTCATAAATCGTAATTTATGGAAAGCATATAAGTGCATGTTTTCCTCTCCCTTCCTTAAGTAATTTTGGTTCTGTCACTGGACCAAGTCAGACTAGTGTAACTCTTAATTATTGTGACCTGGAAGAAGGATTAAAAGTTATAGGATTTTATGGGTCTCTTCAAGCTTGGATTAGATCACATCACTTCTATTTGTTTTAAAGACGCAATGGTTCATTGTAGCAAGACACTGACTAGAAATGCTGGGCCTGAAAGCCAAAATTTAAGGACAACAACCATTCCTTAATTGAAGTAAGACCACCCATGGGAACCAAATATCCTGTGTGAGAGATGAATATCATCCAAGTAGAAAATGGCATAAATTTAGAAAAAATTCAGTGTCTAGCATTATTGTATATAGACTTACTCGAAATAGACTTGGAATTAAAAAACAACAAGAACAACATAGGTTTACTGACATTTTCTATTAATTTACATGATTTTTAATTACATTACTATATGTTTTATATATATAGTTAATATTTGTTTTATATTTGTCTTGATCTTGGACTCCCAATTCTCTAGAACTGGGAGAAATAAATTTTTATTGCTTAAGCCAGTTACAGTGTTTTGTTGTAGCAGCCCAGATGGACTGAGACAGTCCATTCTATCTATGTCTCTAAGCGACTTACTCTACCCCAAGCTAGCATTTCAAAATTTATAAGTACATAGATATGTTTTAATATAGCCGAAATTATTTCATCACTAGTTCATGATAAAGACTAATGTCTACCTGTGTATACATATTTAAAGCTACTGAAAATATCAACCATATTTTTTATGAATTTCTCATATTGTATCTAGCACAGAGAATTCTGTGCTTTCTAATTCTGTATCCGTTTTGAAATTAGAATAAGGAATCTAAAAGGTCTACATTTCCAAACACCAGTCTTACAAGGGGGGTAGTCTGCCAGGATAAGTATCACTTAAGAAATTCATTGAAATTTTGGGGTACTTTGGTGGCTCAGTCAATTAGGTGTCCCACTTTGGCTCCAGTCGTGATCTCATGGTTCATGAGTTGGAGCCCGGCATCTGGATCTGTGCTGACAGCTCAGAGCCTGGGGTCTGCTTGGATTATGTGTCTCCCTTTCTCTCTGCCCCTCCCCCACTCACACTTTGTCTCTGTCTCAAAAATAAATAAACATTAAAAAAATTTTTTTAAAGGAACTCATTGAAACTTTATTCCAAAGAATATCCCTAAATACTCAGCTTTTTTAAAATTTTTTTTTAACGTTTATTTATTTTTGAGACAGAGAGAGACAGAGCATGAACGGGGGAGGGGCAGAGAGAGAGGGAGACACAGAATCTGAAACAGGCTCCAGGCTCTGAGCTGTCAGCACAGAACCCAATGCAGGGCTCGAACTCAGGGACCGGGAGATTGTGACCTGAGCCGAAGTCGGACGCCCAACCGACTGAGCCGAAGTCGGACGCCCAACCAACTGAGCCACCCAGGCGCCCCAATACTCAGCTTTTTAAAGTCTTTTAATTTCATCTGTATTTTAAGAAACATGAACTAAAAAGCATAATTCTTTCAGCCTTTAAGAAGTAGTTAATATATCAAGGAATAATTATTAAAACTAGTAAAATTATTATAGCAGCATTAGCAGAAGTCCCTAAGTGATACTGGACCCCTTTCAAATACATAGTTCTGAACTATGTTCTTTCCTTTACATTGCAATATATGGATTATTGCTTTTAATGTAGAGCACAAAATCATGAAATTCCTAACCACTTAATTTTTACTTATCTGAAGCTCTGTTGTTCACAGCAACTCTCTTATCACTCTAGCAAAATGGTATTTTGGTTGAAATGTTAATCACAAATAATTGGATTATATTGAGAAAGATGGGGCATGAGAAAAATATATTTCTTTTTTTTTTAATTTTTTTAAACATTTATTTGTTTTTGAGAGACAGAGAGAGACAGAACATGAGCAGGGAAGGGGTGGAGAGTGGGAGACAAAGAATCTGAAGCAGGCTCCAGGCTCTAGCTGTCAGCACAGAGCCCGACCCGGGGCTCGAACTCACGAACCATGAGTTCATGACCTGAGCCGAAGTCGGACGCTTAACCGACTGAGCCACCCAGGCGCCCCGAGAAAAATATATTTCATATTTTATTAACTTGCTAGTCCCCAGTTAGGTGAGATAATAAAAATATGTACAAAAATTGGTCAAAGAATATAAGAATTAATCTAGGTACAGAGAACATAAGTTTTAGTCTTGATCTAACGGTGTAGCAGTGTGCTAGATCCATCAACTTTGGAAGCTTGTTTCCCTGACTTTTATTTTCTCATCTGTTCAATGCTCCAGTTCTTTCCTGATATCTCTTATTGATTGCTTTGAGAATAAATATTTCATAAAATATTTTATGAAATACAAATTCTAAGTATCCATAGTATTGTAGGTGAAATGTCTACAATTAATATATTGGTTGCTATGTATCGTATAGCCAGCATAAGCATAAGTTCTAATTGTAGACTAGTGAAGAAAAAATTAATTCCAATTAGCAAATTAAAGAATCCTCCAAATTCAATAAAAAAAGAATTCTTAATTATTTGTACAATATTTGGTTCTAATTAATTTTAAATAGACTATAATTCATTAAATAAAATACTAATTATTCATATTCAATACGTGTACTTGAGGCATAATACTAATTATTAGCTTGATTCATTCATATATGCTTTATCTCCTCCAATTCACTGTTCATATTATAGTTTTATATCAACTCTTTTTTAAATTTATTTATTTACTTTGAGAGAGAGAGAGAGAGAGAGAGGGAGCCAAGGAGGGGCAGAGAGAGAGGGAGAGAGAGAATCCAAAGCAGTCTCTGTGCTGTGAGCTCTGAGCCCAACATGGGGCTCAAACACACAAACCGTGAGATCACAACCTGAGTTGAAACCAAGAGTCAGTGCTTAACAGAGTCAGCCACCCAGGTGTCCCAGAGCTCTTTTCAAACTGAACCACAGTATAAATCAGTATATATTGTATTTTAAAAAGGAAAATTACTTTTCATCAGAAAACTTACTGCAATTTCCCATTGAAAATATTTTATCTCAGCACATTGTTTTCAGATCAAGCCATTATATATCAAAAGTGACCATTAGGTATTGAATTTTAGAAACAATAAAATATCCTGTATGTTCCATTACTGTGTATAAGAAGACTACAGTTAGTATCCACTTTCATTCTGAACGTTTGTGTCTATGTTTCTTTTCTTTTTATTCTTTTCTTTCTTTCTTTTTTTTTTATTTTTTATTATGGGTAAATTTATCCCGTTGTGTTTTGGGTATTTTTTCCTTTGCATTATTTTTCAAGTCTATTTCTGGAAATCTATTTACATATAACCTGCACCTTCTAAGTCAATCTTCCATGTTTTCTAACTTTTCACTTTTTTCCCCATCTTTTGTGTGTTTTGATTTATTTATATAACAAATGGTTCCTGAATATCCTATGTGGGGCTTGGAGTACAACAGAGAGAAAAAATAAATAAATCCTTTTCTCCATGGAGTTTATGTACTCGCAGAGGGAGGCAGGGAATAAACATGAGAAAATTAAATCACATATACAAAAACTGACGAGTACTATGGAAAGAAATGAGAAAGGGTAGGGGATCAGGAGGACTGTGAAGCTGTGGCAATGGTTGAAATGATAATCAAGGTGTCAGAGAAGGCTAAAGACTTGTCCATTACGTGAGGTCTTGAAGGATGTGAGGAAGTTCACCACATGAATATCTAAAGGTGAAAGTATTCCAGTCAAAGGGGAAAGTCAGTAGGAAGACCCAAAGGTTTGTAGTCTGCCTGACATGTGCCAGGAACAGCAAGGAGGGCAGTGTACCTGAAATAGGTCCACCAATGAGGAGAGTAGATATAAAGTCAGAGAGGCCAGAATCATGAAGGGCCTTGTGGGTTGTTGCAAGAGCCTTGTCTTTTACTTGGCTTTAAATAAGGTGTCATTGAAAAGTTCTGTAAAGACAGGTGAGGTGACCTGAAAGATTTTTAAAAAGTATCACTCTGTCTGCTTTGTTGAGAGCAATTTTCAGTGGCCAGTGTTGGAACAAGGACACAAGTAGGGAGGTTGTTGCAGTGATCTAAGTAAGAGATACAGGGGGGTCCATCAAGGGCATCACAGTGGAAGTAAGAGTGGCTCAAATCAGAGTCATAACAGTTGAGTAAAGAGAATAGAGTGCATTCTGGAACTATGTAGAGAGAATCTACTAAGTTTCCCAATGGAGTATCCAGGGTTCATATAAGAAAAGGTTCAATCAAAGATGACATCAGTGTTTTGGGTAGGTCAACTTGAAGGGTGGAGATTCATCTACTGAGATGGAAAAACTGAAAATGCAGTATGTTTGAGAGGAAAGATCAAATTATTTTTGAACATTAAAAATTTGAGATGTCTCTTGGACATTTAAATAGAGATTTAGGGTAGACTTTCAGACAGATGAATCTGGAATTGCATACCGAAGTCTTGAATGGAGATACACGTTTGAGAGTTATTACAAATATATGGGCATTATTAAAGGCCACCAAGCTATATTATAACAACAAGTGAGCAATTTGAGTGAAGAGAAGAAAAAAAGTCCTTCCAAATGTACCCTAAGACAGTCCAATAATTAGCAGATTTGGGAAAGTGAAGTATCAAGCAAGGGAAATTGAGAAATAGAAATAGAAATGGACAATAAGAATGGCTGCTGTCTCAGAAGTCAAATAAAGTATATTTAAGAGAGGGTGAACAACTTCTATCAACAACAACCAACAGGCCAAATTAGATGAAAGATAATAGGTGCCTGTTTTATTTAGGTAGCTATTAATTATGAAATGGACAATAATGTTCCTGTGAAATGTTAGGGATGAAAGCTTGAATGAAAGGGACTTAATAAAGAAATGGAAAAATAAAATTGGAACTGGAAACCACAGGCAATTATTTTGAGAAGTTTACTGACACACAGAAAAGGAACTGCAGAGAAAGCTGGTGGGGAAAGTCAGGTTGAGAGATGGTTGTGTAATGTGACGATTTGTAAATGACTGCAGGGGATTCCTGGAGAGCTCCGTGAGGAAATTAATTTTCTCTTTTATCTATGCTTCTTCACTGCCAACTTTCCTGATTTATTCAGTCACATTATTTCTAACCATACACGTTGTCTGGACTACTTTCTATATTTGATCAAATTCTCACAGTGTCTGGATTTCTGGTGGTACTTTTTTGTTACCGCATAGCCCTGTTGCTAATAGAGTCTCTTATGGAAGAAAAGAAACTGTCTTCTGTTAGCTCTTATGTGCTTCTCTGAAGCAACCTGCTTTATTCTCTTCTTTGAGATTTGATGCCTATTGTTTCATTTTAATCTCAAATTATTGCTCATTATCATGACTAGATGAAGATTGGTTTCCAGCAATGTGGATTCGATAATATCTAGTTCCTAAAATATTTACTACTGCCTAATGAACAGCTGAGGATATAGTGGGTAATACTTTGTGGTTTAGATTCCTCAAGACTAGTTGTTTGGATATTTGAACACTTGGGTCTCTGTAAGTATACATGTTAAAATATTTAATAAATACATATTGAGTAAATGTATTCATAAGTATGGTAAGTGACTCCGTGCAGGTAGATGTAACTTAGAAATCCTCCATGGGAACATAGAATCCTTTACGGGTTAAAATTAGCTATTTCAATAAAAATAATCTATCGTCAAGTTAGTTTTGGTTACTTAAAGCCAGATGTTGCTTGCTCACTGTCAGGCCAAGATAAAGATTGTGGCCATAAATAAAATTTGCTTATCACTTTTAAAAATTAAATTATTAAACATTTTTAAAAGTTTTAAAAGGTACAGTATGTATGAAATGCAGATATCTGATTTCTCGTGAACAATGAGACTGTCAACACTGAGCCCACATTCCACACAGCCACATCATGTTGAGAATCTGTTCCCTAGAAAATCATGATCTCTTTTGCACACTTCCCTGCTTCTCTGACTGACTTTTAACTTTTTAACCTCTCTTTTAAAAACTGTCTATGTATTTATTTATTTTTGAGAGTGAGAGAGAGAGAGCGGAAGCAGGGTAGGAGCAGAGACAGATAGAGGGAGAGAGGATACCAAGCAGGCTCCACGCACAGCACGGAGCCCAATGCAGGGCTCGATCCCATGATCATGAGATCATGACCTGAGCTGAAATCAAGAGTCGGATGCTTAACCAACTGAGCCACCCAGGCGCCCCAACTTCAGATCTCTTTACAAAATATCTTTCATGTCTCTGTTTAACCATTTCAAACCAAGTTCATATTATTGCAATGACTGTTTAACAAAAATTATAAAAGCGTGGTAAAACATGTAACTTAAGAAGGAGAGTGAGAAGGTATTAACCGATTCCCTGTTAGGTATTTTAAGATCACAAATGTTTAAAATGACAGCCAGTTACATGGATTTGTGTTGGATGCCAGGTGTATACATGTAATAATGACATTTGATAGAGACTACAAAACATGTATTTATTTATTTATTTATTTATTTATTTATTTATTTTTGTCTGTGTGAGCCAGTATTTATTTTAGGCAAACTCAGGTTAGGTGTTAGTGAAAAGTGGTGGAAAACAGGGTCTAGTATGATATCAACTAAGAAAAGTTGAGAAATAAGTCCAATAAGAGGGGAAGTTACCCAAGGGGATACAAAACCACATCCACAGTATATGGCAGACCCATTCTTATTTTAAGTTCCATGTTGCTCAATGCAACTGAGCCAGAGAGAATCCAGATGAAGTAGTGGATGCTTATTATCATGGGCTAAGTATCTCATCTAGAGTTCAAGGCAAAAATCCCTGGAAAAGAAACTTGCAATTTCTCAGTGAATCAGGAAGCAAAGCAGACACTCTATCTGGCAAAATACACAGGAAATCGTGGTGAATTTCAGTTGAATGAGATTCTATTGTGTACTGGATCCTGGCTTGCACCTCAGACTGGGAACGAAGGAGAATGACAAATTAACACCGAAACCTTTCAACCAGCATAAGAAATCAATCGTTAGGTTGCAAAGGGCTTAATAGCGCTACCTAGGAAAATAGCTTAATACAGCAAAACATAGCAGAAGTCCTTTATAACCCCCAAATCTAAATACTTGAAGTATGAAAGTATGTTCAATCACGATTAAACAAAATGACAAAAAAATAATACCTTACATATATCCCAAAATGTGTACTAGCTTTGATTCCACAGGATATATTCACAATAAATTTATCAAGATGATACAAAAATATTTAAGGATTCTATCTAAAGATGTCTGAGCTATAAAAACAAGTCAATGCAAATATCAAATCCTAATGCACAAGAGAGGCTTCTATGTTTGTTTGCTAAATGCCAGACCATGACTTATACTGTCTTTTTCCTATAGTTTTTAATACTTCGATTAGAGAGCCAGATACATGTTTTTTTGCAAGTGGATCCGTATAGGTTTTCTTATACACAGTTGTTTTCATTCTAAGCATATAAAATACCAAGTTAAAATGGCCAAAGTAGTTTTCAGTGGACTGGAACATATTGATTGAAAAATTCTTTAATTTGAAATGTTTCTGTCAGGTTAATGAATTTGAGTAATAAAATCATATTGAAAATACCTACCTGTGAAAAAGAGGCTATACAAAATCAATGGGGAGGAAAATATGTAGGCGACAAACTGTAAATTTTCTGAAAGAAAATTAGTTTGTCTGATATAAGCAATACTTGATTATTAAGGTTCTTTTATCACAAGATATGTTGATGTGATTTTGCTTATCTATGCATTTATCCTGGTTACGGGCTGTTAACAGGCCAATCTGAGATCGTTTTGTCAATTCTCAAAATACCAAAAATAATACATTTTCCATCAGACCTACTCCGAATGAAGATGATGTGTGATCCAGTATCTGGTGTCATGGGCAGAGTAGAGATTCAACAATGGAAAAAATGAAATCAAGTTTTCTAATAATTTCAATTAGCAATGGGATTTGAACTATGTAAAATGATAGAATAATTTCACATTCCTGGATAGACATAGATATCATATAAAATGGATTGATTTATTAAAATTTGTAATGAAATGAAATTGTATTCGATTTCAGATTCCTAAAAGAGAAAACCTCTTAGTGATTTCTATTTTACTTATTGTTAGTCTTTAACACAGACTTCTCTGGGTTAGAAACTAACTTAAACCCTTATTGCTATGACAGCAATGAAATGTAACTTTAGTAGTATACTGGTTAGAGAGACATGAAAATTGACTTATGTTGAAATTATAAGCCCTACTTAATGCCCTAAATGAAACACAGAAAGAGAGAGAAACATAGACACTGAGAAATCGAGGCAGAGAGAGAAAGATTGAGAAATTGCGAGAGATTCTAAAGATTGAGCTTTGTATCTTCTTGTATAATTTCTTTCTAAAATGAAAGTTTATTATTTTCCAGCCTCTGCTCTTGTACAAAATTCCACTTGTAACAATATTCTTTCAAAGAATAGCATTAAACTAATATTAATAATAACCTTGAAAACGTTATTAGATTCTGGTTAATGATTTTGTTTGTTTCTTTGTTCTCCAAGCATCTTTATCCCCCATTTTTATTCTTTTCTGCAGTGACTTAATGATAAAAATTAATTAATTAATTCTGGAAATTTCACTGTGAAAGCAAATACTTGGATTTTCTTTTTTTTTTTTTAATTTTTTTTCAACGTTTATTTTTTATTTTTGGGACAGAGAGAGACAGAGCATGAACGGGGGAGGGGCAGAGAGAGAGGGAGACACAGAACCGGAAACAGGCTCCAGGCTCTGAGCCATCAGCCCAGAGCCCGACGCGGGGCTCGAACTCCCGGCCCGCGAGATCGTGACCTGGCTGAAGTCAGACGCTTAACTGACTGCGCCACCCAGGCGCCCCCTACTTGGATTTTCTTTATATGGTTATTCCCTTATTGTTAGTATGTTACAAAAATGATGTCCTTTTATTTTTGTTGTGGTTTAAAAACATCTACGGAATCTACTGTTTGGCAGATTTATATAGGACATTTATGCCAATAAACCTTGTTGTGCCATATTTAATATAATATTAAGTAGGTCTCCGAGCACACAAAGACCTTGTTCCATGTCTTGATTAAAACCAAAAACACAAAAACAATAATAGTGGTTTCTGTAAAGAATAAAAATTGAGAAATAATAAAGAAACTTATACTACAACTTATGACTTATACATTAGCAAAGATTAAATCTGGAAAATACAAGTTAATGTTGAACTTTTTTTTTTCCTCTATTAGCTACAACAGTAGTTGAAATGATGCTTTTTGGAATATGGTAAACAAAGGCCAAATGTCAGTTGCAAAAAGATAGTTCAATAAATGGCTTTAGGAAAAGTGATTTACTATTTGAAAAAGAACGTATTTACATAAGTACCACCCACCACACAACAAAATAGACTTCAAATATATCAAGTTGTTTAAAAGAAGTGAAAAACAATGTGGAAAAATATATATTATTATGTTAAGAGAAAGTCTTTATAAGAATAAAATGGAGGGGCACCTAGTTGGTTCAGTCAGTTGAGTGTCTGACTTTTGATCTGCTCAGGTCATGATCCCAGGGTGGTGGCATTGAACCCCACAGTGGGCTCTCTGTCCCTCTGTCTTCTCTCTGGCTCATGTTCTCTCTCTCTCTCTCTCTCTCTCTCTCTCTCAAATAAATAAAATGAGAAAAAATAAATAATAAAATGGAAATATTGCAAAAGTAAATATGTATCAACCTATGAAACATTTATTTTTTTTAATAGTTTTGATTTTATTTCTTGAAAGACAGAGACAGACAGAGTGCTAGTTGGGGAGGGGCAGAGAGAGAGAGGGATGCACAGAATCTGAAGCAGGATCCAGGCTCTGAGATGTCAGCACAGAGCCCGATGTGGGGCTCAAACCCACAAACCATGGGATCATGACCTGAGCCAAAGTTGGACGTGTAACTGACTGAGCCACCCAGGCACCCCACATTTATTTTGCAAATGTTTATTTATTTATTTTGAGAGAGAGAAAAATAAACACACACACACACACACACAAGTGGGGGTGGGGGAAGAGAGAGAGAGAGAGAGAGAGAGAGAATATCCAGAAAGTTCCATGCTGTCAGTTCACAGTCCCATCCAGGGCTCAAACACACAAGCCATGAGATCATGACCTGAGTTGAAATCAATAGTCTGATACTTAACTGACTGAGCCACCCAGGCGCCCCCTGACTATGAAACCTTTAAACTTCTGAGTCTCATATCACATTGTAAATAAGGCTAATGTGCAAGCAAACAAATGAGAAATAAACTGATAGAATGTTGAAAACATGGTGGATAAGAGGTTGATGTTATTAAAGGATTAAGTACTTGAAATAATTGTTAAATTCAAACTTAAAATGTAAGTGGGGTATGTATAAAGAATACATTATAAAATATCACAAAAATATTCTACCTTATTAGTAAGAGAAAATTAGTGAACTTCCAACAACTAAAGATACCACCTTATAGTTTGTTTTTTTTTTTTAATGTTTATTTTTGAGAGAGAGAGAGACAGAGAGCAAAGAGGTAAGAGGCAGAGAGATAGAGGGAGACACAAAATCTGAAGCAGGTTCCAGGTTCTGAGATGTCAGCCCAGAGCCCGACGCGGGGCTCAAACTCACAAACCATGTGATCATTACCTGAGTCATAGTTGGATGCTTAACAGACTGAGCCACCCAAGTGTCCCACCACCTTATAGTTTTAATAAGAAAGCAAAATAGTACAACTTTCATACGTTTACATACCATTGCCCAACAATTATACTTTAAAACATTGTTTCTAAGGAAATAATCAGAGTTGAGTACAAATATACACGTAAAGTATGTAAATTCCAAAAATAATGGTTTTGTAAATGAATTTTGATATAATATTTAAATTATGTTTTAAGAAGATAATTTCATGGCAATTATTTTCTTTATTCATAATATTATATTAAGAAGACAGAAAATTATATATATATATAAGCAAATTATATATATATTACATATATAATCTAATTATTTATTATAATATAATATGCTATATACATAGTATATTAACATTGTACATTTTTATTCAGGTGTTTTTCAGTAGATTGCTGGGTGGTAACTTTATGGGCAACTGAGAAACTTTCCAATTTTCTAGTTATACATTATATTTGTAAATATCCTAAAATGAATAGATATAGATGTAGATCTGAAGCCACTTTCTTAGCAAATTTCTGATATGATGTTACCATGTACCTAAAAGGCAAAAACAGCAAATATGTACATAATTAGCTAGCTGAGTTTCAAGCAATTAAAATTTATCGTTTCCAATATTCACTGAGCTGTGTTAGGCAATGAGTTGGACATAATAGATATGCAAAGCCTTTCCTTTTGTTCAAGAAACAAAATAAACAAAGGAAAACGAAAATGATAATGCCGTAATGTTGAAAAATGCATAGAAATGAAATATGAGATCTGAAAATAAAACTGTAAAAGGTACTTGAACAATCTTGGGAAGGATCTAATGAAGGACTCTTGAAATATACCTCTGTAACAAACAGAAGCAGGACAAACCCAAATGAAACTAAGAACGATAGCATTAGGAAAAATAAATGTAGATATTTATGGGTGTTTTTTTTTCCTGAAGATTATATTTTTGGTTAGTTGGTTCCTATTTTTTATACAGTGTTTTATTTTACCAAGAAGTAAAAAAAAAAAAAAAATTCTGATTTTAATGAATGTCAGGCACTCTGGCCACCAGAATTCCTGGAGAAAAAAGGTTTTTCCTGGGGAGAATGGGAGAGAGAGTTAGACACAGCATTTAATCAGAGCATGTGAGAGAGAGAAAAGCAAAAGTCAGGGACATCTATTCAGGGCTTGCAAAATGACCTGTCCAGGAAGGAAGTCACCCAAAAAACAATTGTATTATTAGGCATAGTTATGGAGGAAGGACTATGAGAAAAATAACTCCAAATTAGAATAATTAAAACGACCTATTAATTAAAAAGATGAACTAAAATAAAGGCAAGGACCAGAGATCATCATTCTTAAGGCTCAGAAAACTTAGTGCACTGCAGTGAATAGAGAAATTAGAAGATGATGCAGGTCCCTGAGGGAAGTTTTGTCATAATGAGTCTCCAGCAATGCAGAACTCTGAAATAGAATGGACTTGGGGATACTCATGCTCGGGAAGAGCTTAATGAAAGGATGCAAAATACCTTGACAGAATATTCTCTCTCCTCGGCTTCTGACCAATCAGGAGTCACTTCTGAAAACAAATATTCTGTGGAATAGAACAAGCTCTTGGCTCATTACTGAGCCATGAGCACAGTGTCACACAGGTCTCAGTGGGAAAAATGAAGAAATCCATTAGGAAGAAGTCAGAGGACAGTTGCACATAGTCATGCTGTGTAGTTATGGTCCTGCTGTTGTTAAAAACATTCCAAAAATAGCTGCGTCTTAAAAGTCACCAAGAAATAAATAATTTTGAATGTCTTTCATGTTAAAATAATAATTCGTTACATTCTCTAATAATGTTCACTGCTGACATCTACAGAGATCTACAAAAAATAAAAGATGCTTAATGTCGACTTGTCAAATATAATATTTCCTCTGTCCTTTAATAGTTTTCTGGTAACATGCTTGATTTCATTTATCTTGAAATTATTATTTTTGGGGGCAATTATTCTAAACCAACTGGGAAAAACCCCACAAATTATTTTTTGGAGTGTTTTCTGGCCCACTAGAGTAAAAAAAAATCCAAGTAACATTTTCAGAGTCAATATATACTGAAATATAATTAACTTGTAGTATTTGAATACCTCTCCATGGATACTCAGCAGCTAAATGAAGACATGCCCATGGCTGAGGTATAGTGTCTGGATCTTGGCGGGTGTGAGGCTGCCTTTTATTTATTTGTATTTCAATTTTTTTTTATTTTGGAATAACTTTAGATTTACAGGAGAGTTGAAATACAAGGAATTTCTGCAAAGCCCTTATCCAATTTCTCCCACTGTTAATATCACTCTAGTATTTTTGTCAAAACTAGGAGACTGACATTGGTATAGAAAGAAGAAATGGACTAAATTCCAGACTTCATTTGGATTTCATCATTTTTTTTTCATGGATGATTTTTTTTTTCCTGTTCCTTGATATAACCCAGATGTTTTAGTCTGTCTGAGTTGTTGTAACAAAAATACCCTAGACTAGGGGTATTTAAACTGCATGTGTTTCTAACAGTTCTGGAGGCTGGGGAGTCCAAGATCAAAGTACCAGCAGGTTCTGTGTATGGCAGGGGTCTCTTTCCTGGTTCATAGATGTCTGCCTTCTGATTGTGTCCTTGTATGGTGAAAGAGGGTGACGGAGCTCTCTGGAATCTATTTTATAAAGACACTAATACTGTTCATGGGGCCTTCACTTCATGGCCTAATCAGCTCCCAAAAGTCTCATCTCCAAAAATCATCACATTAGAGATTAGGTTTCAAATAATGCATTTTGGGATATTCAAATATTTAGTCTATAGCACCAGGGTACTGCATTTCGTTTAGTGCTTTTGTCTCCCCAAAACCCACAGCATTTCCTTGTTCTTCATGACCTTGACAGTCTTGAATTGTACTGTCTAGGTATGCTCTAGAATAGCTCCCAAACTGGGTTTATCTAATACGTATATTTTTTTTTTCTCACTAGACTCAGTTTACGGGGTTTTGAAAAGATTAGTGTAGAGTTGAGGTGTCTTTGTTATCACGTCATTCAGCAGGTAGATGATATTCACATGACATCCCTGATGATGTTTCTCTTCATTTCTTGTTTAGGAGAGTTTTTGCCAGGTTTCCCCACTGAAAGTCTACAGATATTTTTTCTTTTTCTATTTTATATTCTGAAATTGAGCCATTGAGTCGAGTATACTTTCAGGGGTCATGGGATTGCAGTGGTGAAATAACCCCCAATTCTTGGAGTATTTACCTATATATATTTTTGGAATTTTTCTCTAAGAAAACTTGTCTTTTATAAATTTATTTACTTATTCAGTTACTTATGTAATTAATCAGTATAGGCTAGAATATTATTGTTTTTGTGCGAAGTTATAGTGCACATTGCATTTAGTTTGTTGTTCAAATTGTCCAAATTTTCGCCATTGGTAGCTCTTTCAATTTGGTTCCTATGTCTTTCCGACATGTCATCAAATGTCTTTTACAACATTGTTGCTTATCTCACATTTTCCCTGCCTCAATCTTAAAATAAGCCATTAGTTCAAAGACTGATTTTTTTTTAATCAATGGATATCATTCAGAAACGGAGATTTGGGTTCTGAGTGCTGTGCTTGCTAATGAGGTATCCTTGTTTCTAGGTCTTAACAGACAGAACTAGATAATATATGTATACTAACCTATGTTTACAAAGATATCTATAATTGCTTCTATATCTATGTGTGTGTGTGTGTGTGTGTGTGTGTGTGCATGTCTAAAACTATTCATGAGTTCGTACTGATATCTTAGGCTCCAATCCAGTACCACAGCATACAATCTATCTTCAATTCTTGTTTATCTGAGTTTCCTTTTCCGACAATCACAAACCTGATTCTTAACCATCCACTCTCATCTATTTACTTCTTCACCCCCAGCATACATATAAAGCCATTTAAGGATTTCTACCTCTATCTAGAGCTCCTTTTTTAAAGAACATACAAGTATATGTACACTTAAAATTCTCCTCTGACTTCCCATTACCTTTCAGAAAAGTCTGACTTACTTGACATAGTTTAGAGAAGGGTCCTGGATAATCTAACCTTGTCTATCCCCAGCCTCATTGGTAACTTGTCCTTCTATACTGTTTCTTATCTCAAGCCACGCATGTTTTTTCAAGCTCCATGACCGTTACTATGTTCTTCTCTATCTTGGAACTTCGTAACTGGTATAATCTTCTCCTCCATTGTGTGATAGCGGGCCTATTTTTCTTTTTTTTCTTTTTACTACTACATTGACATGCCTAGAAAAGTGATAGACTTGAAATATAGTGTTAAATTAATGCCAAATTAATGAGTAAAAAAATGTTTGTTCTGTACCTGATATTTCTTCTGCCTTCTCCCTCCCATTGCCATGATACCTGGCTAACTCTCACTCATCGTGAAACTCCATGTTTAAACTTCACCCCCTCAAAGACTCGTTCCTAAACCACCCTGACCACACTAGGTTTGCTTCCCTTACTATAGAGTCTTTTGGGCCCCAGCCTGCATTTTCCTTCAAATCACTCATGGTGATTACAATGCTAACTGTTCATTTTCTTTCTTTCCCAGTCAGACAGAATGAAACTTCAAAACTGTGGGTTCTTCTTTCTTTTCTCGGTCCCCAGGGACTGCTGAACTGTCTTGTTCATACTAGGAATCTGGTAGTTATTTCTTGAATGAATGAAATAATTCGTTGAAGAGAGAAAAGATTAGATAGAGAATATGGGCAGGCGATGGAGCATTAAGGGGAAGTCTCTCTGTGGACCCTTTATCTAGTACCTTTGGCTGGAGGCAAAGCCACCCTGGGGTACATGAAGGAACACGGTGTAAATTATGTGTGAAAATGTCATTAACTCTTTGAGGCAGTGAGAATGCCATTGAACAAGTAATCTCGAGGTTCCAGAGCATGGATTTTTAAACAATTCAGTTGAAGATGGCAAGACCTGGGAAAACTTTTTAAAATACATATAAATTGATTTTGTGGTAGAAACTAAAACCCTTGTACATCCAACATTTACCAGAATATGCAATTTCTGACTTTATCTCTCTTTTATCTCTCTTATGTGTGAATCCACTGGAAATCAAAACATCGAAATCAACACGGCTTCCTGTTCTTATGAAAGTGATTTTTATTATTCACCTTCTTCATCATTATGACCTTCCCACTCTGGGAGACCTTTCCCCAGGAAAATAAAAGGAACAGATAATTATTATTTATTTTAGAAACTACCTACAAAACCCATCAGCTCTTCAGTAGAAAGGATCAAAATGCAAGTTATGCCCCAAAGGTTTGACCATTTTGCCTCAAATTTCTCACCTCACTCTGCTCACCTATCTTGAACTATTACATTATGACTCTATGGAAACCTAAAGAAGTCTCTGAATTAAAGTGTCATCTGAAAGCAGGTTTCAAAATCTTATAAATATCCTTTATCACTAAAATAAATATCACTAAAACTTTATGGAGGGAATTATTACCTTTACCAAGTAAGCAGTAACTCATCAAGTCATTTTGGTGATATTTCAGGGGAACCCACTCCTAACACTTCTCACATTGGCCCACTTATTTCCATTTTTATTAACTAATACATTTAGAAGTCTACCATTGCATTCCATTTTTGTGGACCAAACGAAAAGGTAAACAGTGAAGATTGGTTTATTAACACCTTTAAGCTATCAGTATGACAACGATTAAATCTTTTACTTTTGAATTTTTTTAGATTGATGTACAGTTAACACACAATGCTACATTAGTTTCAGGTCTCCGACCTAGTGGTTGCACAACTCTATATGTCATGCTATGCTTACCACAAGTGACGCTATTATCTGTCATCAAACAACGCTCTTATAATACTGTTGACTATATTCTCTATGCTGATCATCAAACCCCCAAATTATATTTTTGAGATTTAATAGTAAGTATATATCATGCTAACCAGAATGGTATTGCCATTTCCTTGAACGGTGGATAAGTGCTTTGTCACTATATTAAAACACCAAAAAAAATAAATAAATAAAAATTCTTTTTTTTTAAATTTTTTTAAAAATCAATCCTTCTCACTTAATTTTTGAAAAAATTTTATTTATCTATTTTGAAAGAGAGAGAGAGAGAGTGAGCAGGGGATGTACAAATGGTGAGAGGGAGAATCCCAGCATCCTCCAGGCCGCCATCACAGAACCGAACACAGGGGGCTCAATTCCACAAACCATGTGATCATGACTTGAGCTGAAATTAAGAGTCCAATGCTTACTCAACTAAGCCTCCCAGGCACCACCCCTCTCAAAAAAAAAAAAGTTTTAAATGCCAACTTATTATTACTGAAAAGCCCTTGAAAATCTTGTTTCTTGTATTTTTTAAAACAGAATATGTTTTCAATCATATTCATTGTAGCTAAAAGAATTAAGAACATGTCTTTCATAATTTTAGCTCTGTGGCATGGCCCTTTAGAATACTGATCTGTGGAACTTTCAAATTTCACTAACTTGGAGAGTATTCTAATAATAATCCAACGTATGAATTAAATTTGTATTTCACAAAATAAAACCAAACGACTACCAGTCAATAAATCCCGGCCATGAAAGGAGTGAATGGAGCAGCATAAACTATGTATTAAGTGCCCAATGCACTTGCAACAGCAAAATAAATGCCACTGCCCCTGCCTCCTGGGAATGTGTGATGCAAATCATATATTGCAATGTCACTGTCAAGCCCAATGTCATGCACATGCCTTAGAGTTAGGGAAAGCATAAACCAGAAATCTAGAATCTCTGGTTTTATTTCTGCTCTATCTTTAACTTCCTCTGCAACTTTGAAGAAGGAAATTCACTTTCTGCCTTTCTGTGTGAATTGAGAGGGTTGGATAAGATCATTGGTTTTCCAATTGTTTTCTACAGAGACACTTCAAGGGCATTTTGATGGGAGGGGTAAAGAATGGGTCCAGTATGAGGAACCCTTAGTCCCCACTACTTCAAATGGAACAGTTCTGTTTTTCTTTTTTTTTTTTTTTTTTTTCTTTTGGACTTCTAAGCTAGCTTTCATTAAACAGAACATACCAGTACATTAAACAAAAACAGGCAAAAATAAACAAAATGTAACATCCAATTTTCTCAAATATATAGTTTGTAATATGACAAACACAGTGAACATATTTCCAGTTCTGTAGTTAAAACACTTCTCAACAATAATATAATAATGATGATGTAATTTGTTTAGTCCTTATGATATCCTGGGCTGCTAAATATATAATCTGATTTCATCCTGACAAGAGCATTGAAAGGTAGGTATTATTTTCATGATTTTTACAGAAAAGGAAACTGAATGTCAGAGAGATTGATTTCCAATTATCCAATTCTTTAACATTTTCACGAGCTTGCTTGTGCCAAGTGCTTTTTTGGGTGTGTTTAGATTGCATACTCACAATACACTATGTAGCTGTATATTATATAGTAAAGTCCAGAACTGGAATTGAAGTCCAGAGTGGGTGACAATAAAGTCAATGCCTCATCAAGACTAATGATAGTAATAAACTGCTGTCACTGTGTAGTGCCTGGCTGGCTCAGGTGGGTAAGTTTCAACTTTGGTTCAGGTCATTATCTCATGGTTCGTGAGTTAGATATCTGCTTGGAATTCTCTCTCTCTCTCTCTCTCTCTCTCTCTCTCTCTTTCTCTCAAAATAGATAAATAAACTTAACAAAAAATCGCTGTCACTGAGAATAATGATATACCTCACCTTGACTTGGGGTATATCTTTACAAAACACTGCATATCAACAATTTTATTTAATTTCACAATGCAAGGGGTACACTCTTCAATTATTCCAATTTGAAGTATGAAGAAAAGCTAAAGTTTAAACTCGTTAAGTGGTTTGCCTATACCTAAACTTATAGTATCAGTAAGGAGCAGAGCTGAGCTTCATTCCTAAATTGTCTAAGACCAGAACCTTCATCTAACCCATATATACCCTCCTTATTAATTTATTGCCACTCTACCTCCCAGTACAATTTAAATGAATTTATTTATTTATTTTGAGAGAGGGAAAGAGAGACAGACAGAATTCCAAACAGGCTTTGTCCTGAGCCACCAGTCACTCCCTTCCTAATACAATTTAAAAGGTGGTTAAAAGTAACAGAGCCTAAGACTGGTTCTGTCTGACTTCAAGACAAATTATAAAACTACTGTAATCAAGAGAGTGAGATACTGTGAAAGAATACACAAATAGGTCAATGGAATAGTCAACAGATCCTCGACAAAGAAGCAAAGGCAATACAATGAAGCGAAGAGTCTTTTCAACAAATGGTGCTGGGACAAGTGGACATCCACATGCAAACATACAAACAAAAACCAGACATAGACCAATTGATAAGCTATAAGCTGGACTTTATTAAAACAAAAACAAAAGCAATCAAAAACCTTTGCTTGTGAAAAACACTTAGAGAATGAAAAGACAAACCACAAATTTAAAAAAAAATGCAAAAAAAATTTTGGGTAAAGAATTATTATTCAAAATATATGAAAAATTCTTAAAACTCAACGATAATAAAACAACACAATTTCAAAAAGTGGGTCACACCCCTTAACAGACACTTCACCAAAGAAGATACAGACATGACAAATAAGCATATGAAAAGATGCTCCACCGCATATATCACAGGGAAAATGCAAATTAAAACAATGAATAATATATATATATATATATGAACTCATGCAGCTAAAATATTTGTACAATTATTACTTAAGTATGCTAACTAAATGACCAAGGAATTATTTTTTTAGTATTTTTAATGTTTATTTTTGAGAGAGAGAGAGAGAGACATAGAGACAGAGCATGAGCAGGAGAGGGGCAGAGAGAGGGAGTCACAAAATCTGACGTTCTCCAGCCTCCGAGCTGTTCAGCACAGAGCCCGACACAGAGCTTGAACCCCTGAACCGTGAAATCATGACCTGAGCCAAAGTTGGACACTTAACCGACTGAGCCACCCAGATGTCCCAGAATTTTTAACGGTTCTCATTAAAACACATTTAACAAAAATTAAATATTCTTCCCTTACCACAATGCTGTTTTCTATAACTGAGATTTAGAAAAACAATTATAAAAATTTAAATAAAAGTTAACATATAGGTTTAAAATAACAACAACAACACAACAACAATAAATGCAATAGCACTACACAAGCATTAAGATGTGAATACTTAAAAATCTAGAGCGATGACTCCAAACGCTGGCAAAAATGTGGAGGACCATGAACTCTCATTCATTGCTGGAGGAAATGCAAAATGGTACAAACACTTGGGAAGACAGTTTGATGATTTCTCACAAAACAAAATATACTGTTATCATAGGATCCAGCAATTGGTCTTCTTGGTATTTACTCAAAAGAATTGACAATTGTGTCCATGCTAAAACCTGCACATAAATGTCTATGTCAGGCTAATTCATAATTCCCAAATATTGCAAGACATCAGAATGTGCATTACTAGGTGAACAGGTAAAGGAACTGTGATACATAGAGACAATGGAATATTATTCATCACTAAAAATGAATGAGTTATCACATGAGAAGATGTGGAGAAACCTTAAAGGCATATTGCTTAGGAAAACGAAAGCCAAACTGCAAAGGCAACATATTGTGTAATTTCAACTATTTGACATTCTGGAAAAGGCAAAATTATGGAGACACTAAAAAGATCAGAGGTTTCCAGGAGTTAGTGGAGAGAGATGAACAGACAAAACACAAGACATTTCCAACAGTAAAACCACTTTGATACTATAATGGCAAATACATGTCATATACATTTGTCCAAATCCATAAAATGCATAACACCAAGAGTAAACTCTAAAAGAAGTTAAAGAATTAGAGTGATTTTATACCAATGTAGGTTCATCAATTGTAACAAATATACCTTTGTAGCAAATATACCATTCTGGTGGGGATGCTGATAGTGGGGGAGGCTGTGTACTCATGTGAGAATGGGGGTATATGAGAAATCTCTGTACCTTCTGCTCAATTTTCTGTGCCTCTGTAACTACGCTAAAAAACAAAGTATATAAACAAAAATGCAAATACTCACCATTTCAAAGCAAATCAAAATCACATTGAGATATCACCTTCTACCTGTTAGAATGGCTATCATCAAAAAGGCAAGAGATAACAAGTGTTGGTGAGGATATGGAGAAAAGGGAACCCTTGTGTAGTGTTTGTGGGAATGGATATTGGTTCAACTGCTACAGAAATAATATGGAGGTTCTTCAAAAAATTAAAAATAGAACTACTATATGATCCAGCAATTCAACCTCTAGGTATATATACCAAAGAAACAAAATCACCACCTCAAAGATGTATTTGCACCCCATGTTCATTATAGATTATTCACAATCGCCAAGATACGGAGAAAAGCTAACTTTTCTCTGAAAGATGAATATAATGTTTTAAAAAGTTATACATGTAACAGAATATTATTCAGCCATAAAAAGAAGGAAGTCCTGCCATTTGTGACAACATGGATAGACCTTGAGAACTTATGAGAAATGAAATAAGTCAGAGAAAAACACTGTGTGATCTCACTTATATGTGAAATCTAAAAACAAAACAGAACAAAAACAAAAACAAAAACCCAAAAAACCTGAACCTATAGAAACAGAACAGACTGGTAGTTGCCAGAAGAGGGGTGAAGGTGGGGGTTGGGAATGGGTGAAAGTGTTCAGGATTATTTATAAGCTTCCACTTGTAAAATAACTAAGTTTGGGACATGTAGTAGAGTATGTTTTATATATATATTATACTTCTTATTAAAATAGTTGTGATGGAACCAAGTGTAGTTGGGAGAAAGGAATTTAAGAAAAAAGTAAGGGAGTCAGGGTAGACATACCCTAGAAAGGAAACCTCTACCTTCTGGCTTTAATTATGTGTCTCAGGGCCAGTTTCTGCCTTACTTAGTGGAGCCAGAAGCCTCTGCCAGGCTTGGCTTGCTCTCCACAGCAGGTTCTTACAACAAAGCAGAGTTTGAACAGCTCATGACTGGGATCGATAGTCGGAAACTCATTGCACACAACACTCCATTGCACCAGACTTGAAAACAGTGCCCGTTGTGTGTACTGTCAGACCTTGAATGTCTTGACATAGTTTCCCATGTCAAATACTCACCTATGTTTTAAGATTTGACTACATCGTCTCCTGGAATGTGAATTTTTCTCAGTCCTTCAGGTAGAAATGCATTCACCTCTCTCCTTCCTTATCACCTCTAACACATTTATCTTTAACTCATTTGCTTTTTATTTGTATCTTGAGTTATTATTGTACAAACTCCAGTTTTTGTACAGGAACGTGTGCTGTATAACATATAATGAGTTTGGAGACCAAAAATAACTAGAATAATTAGTTGAATGAGGATTAAAAACCCAAATTGCATTTTGCACACAAAAATATGTTTTGTTCCCGATTACTTTTCTACATGTATCAAGCCACATTTGCTTAGAAATGTATTCATAAAACCACGGTACATTTTGTTTTTATTCTCTCAACTTGGGAGCCAAAACTAAAACTTACAGATGCGTTAAAAATAAAGTGTTGAAAAATTCAAGTTGGTAAATCTCTACATTACAGTAAATACATACATTTTCTTTCTATGGGCAACACATGGTTTGGACAGGTGTCAGTATTAATAACAATAAGAGATTTGCATATTTTAGAAACAAGTTTGCATATGTATCATAATACCTCACACTCCATACAGAAATTTCCGCAGATGTATCTTTCTGGTCTACGATATGTGTCAAACTTCCTAACATGTACCCGAAAGACTCCAGCAAAAATGCTTAGTGGGACAAAACTGGCCGTATCTATTCTCAAGACCTAACACACTGAATTTATGCAATCAATTAAATCACTTGCAAATTAAATTTCACCACAGGATCCAAAAGTTTACAAGTACTCTTGGAGATGAGAATTAAATCAAATCTTTAAAGATAAGTAAATGGAAACAAACCGTAATGGCTTGTTTAGTTTTTATGTATTTAAAAGAAAAGCTGTACCGATTAAAGCTCCTTTCTCTCTCTGGTGTTGTGTTGGGAAGGCGTGAATGCAGAGACTCGCTTTCTCCTCCTTTTGTTTATTTTTGGCCAGCAGCCAGTTAAGGCTGTAACTCTAGCTTGTGGAAATTGGTTGAGTAAATGGAGACAATGAACCAGGTGCAGTGGATAAAGATTAGAGAGGCTGAAATTATACAGTTAGTGAGGTATGATTTTATTGTTTCAGCAGGGGCATCAACTCTTCCTGCAGGGCGGAGGGGTATGGAAGGTAAAACAACATCAATCAAAATCTTCTTCGCGAACATGTTGGTTGGTATCTCAAGTGGCTATCCATAAATTAGGTATACTTACATGAATAGCTATTTAAAAAAATTTTGGTTATGTTTTTATCAGAAGTGTTGGATTGCATTTGTCTTTCTTTTTCTGTCTTAACACATCTGCTTGCCCACTGATGGATAGACTTGACAAAATAAGGAAGATCAGGGAGACATATGTATAAATTTAATCTCAGGGTCACTTAAAAAAATTCTGTCAGCGGAATCTAAGACTTTTACTACATCATTAGCTACTATTGTGCATAATTAAAGATCATCTCAGAGTGATTTGATTGATTGAGGAGGATATGCATTTTGTTCTCTGAATTTGTAACATGCTTCAAAAATGGTAGATTATATGACCCTCACAAACAAGTTTTTTGGCATGAACATAGTCAGTGCTCTGCAGACACAGAGGCTGTCATTTTTGGTTATGATCTCCCTTTCTCAGTCTATCAGGTCATATAAAATCTGACACTGATCAAAAAATTTCACACGTCTTTCCCTGGCAAATGGTGTGGTTTGGCATTCTTCCTTCCTTACTTGTGACACTAAGCCATACCTTTGCACAGTTTACAAGGAAAATCTGACAATTTTATATATAACACAATATAAGAAAAACAAAAGGACCAGTGACTTACAAATTCTTTATAAATCCAAGAATAATTCTTCTGCAGGTGAATATCAAAATTATTAAATTATTGCTAAAAAACGTTTTGCATTTTTCAAACCTGACACATTCTATGAAACCTTCCATGTTGAAAGGTTCCACAGCACTGTCATTTACATGAGACTGAAGTATTTCGTCAACACAATAGATGTTCTTACTAGAAAACCGCAATGTAGTCTATTTTGTTTAAGTAAAATGTGAATTAAGTAAAGTGTATGAGGTATATTTAGACAAAGAATTGTAATTCTTGAGTAAAAGATTCCATCACTAAGAACTTTGTCAATGATGTTTCTTATAACCCAAAGAATTTCCCATCACACTCTGCACTCTTATCAGAATGGATACAGAGTGTTCTCCTATTTCCGGATTTTAAGTTTATTTATTTTATTTGAGTGAGAGGAGACAGCAGGGGAGGGGCAGAAAGGGAGGGAAAAGAGAGAGAGAGAGAGAGAGAGAGAGAGAGAGAATCCCAATCCCAAGCAGGTTCCGCACTGTCAGCGTTTTGAACCCACAAAACCATGAGATCATGACCTGAGCCAAAAGCAAGAGTCAGCTAATCAACCAAGTAAACCACTCAGAAGCCCCATCCTATTTCTTGTTTTGAAATCTTTATTTCAAATGGCTGGTTCCACCAGGCAGAGACTAAGTTGTTTATACATATTTTATTTTTCAAATAAAAGGGTTTCCAGGATATTGAGATTTACTTGAGCTTAAAGTGACCCCAAGCTTACTAAATGCCTGACATATCTATAACTACAATCTATATCTATATTTTAGTCCTATATCTATGTCTATATTATCTATAGATATATAGTAAACTTTCCAAAAATACCACCAACTTCCTTGTTAATCTGACATTTCAACAAACCACTTTGTAACTTGTGAGAGTGGTGATTTTAATATTCTAACCAAAACTTGAACTGGAATAGATTTCAAATCTGTGAATATATAGATCTTATACCTAAATTTTAAATTTTAACAAAATTAAGGGGGGTGGGGCCTGGGTGGCTCGGTCAGTTGGGCATCCGACTTTTGTTCAGGTCATGATCTTGTGGTTCATGAATCTGAGCCCTGAATCAGGCTCTGTGCTGACAGCTCAGAGCCTGGAGCCAGCTTCAGATTCTGTGTCTCTCTCTGTCTGTCTGTTCCTCCTCCCCTCACACTCTTCTCTCTCTCTCTCTCTCTCTCTCTCTCTCAAATAAATAAATAAACATTAAAAATTAAATTAACAAAACTAAGGAGAAAAGGAAAAAAGGAAAATAGTAGAAAGCATCCTATAATGCTAAACATGGTAAAGAGGAACTCATCAACGTTTCGCAGAGTTACAATGATTGATATGCTCTTCTGACCCAAAATATCCATACAGGAAGCTCTCAAAATCATGTAAGGTCCAGGGTGTTATATGGAAATAGAGATCTATCTCTCCATTATATACCTATCCTAACAGCCATTTCCTCTCCCCCCACTTCTTGGGCTTTATTATCGGTCTTCAAGCCCAAGCACCACCTCCTGCCTTCCACCTTTGGAGTCAAGTCAAGCCTTCCCATTTTCCTTTTTCGACCTCACAACAAGGATCCTGTAATGCCGGGACAACCAATAGGTTGTTAACACCTTTCGGAAAAGAGCACTAGGAAATCCTGAGAGTGTATTTCAGGTGAGGTGGGCAGGAAATTTAACTTTTCATTCTTTTGATATTTCCATGTTAGAAAACCTGGAAAGAAATGAAGATCTCAAAGAGTATGTCGTCAAGAGCTTATAATCCACCAATGTGCAAAAGTGTTCATTCCTGGCATTACTGTATTCTGTTCATTGTTGGCCTATCTATACTGTGATCTTCATTGAGGATACAGAAATTGTGACATCCTTCCAGATTTTTGTTGCTATGTTTCAAATATTTCCCTTTTATTTAAATTTGTTTATTTTGAGAGAGAGAGACAGAGAGAGAGAGAGAGATCGAGGGAAGGACAGAGACAGAGAGACAGAAAGAGAGAATCTCCAGCAGGCTCTGTATTGTCAACACAGAGCCAAATGTGGGGCTCAGTCCACAAACCGTTAGATCATGACTTAAGCCAAAATCAAGAGTCAGACGCTTCACTGACTGAGCCATCCATGTGCCCCCAAATATTTTCATTTACTGCTTTGAAATCAAAGGATAACTTCCTTAAGAATAGGCATAAACATAGAGGTAGACCTAACTGTCTGACTCTCAGTAGAGTCAAAATATTTAGAGATATTAGAAGAAATATTTGTCATCATTTGTTTTTTCAGAATACAATTTCATATCATTAAAGTTACAATAATAACCTCTGAGGCTTTGAGTGAAGTTTAACACTACAGCTAAGAATATTTCTCATCTTTTAACTATTGTTGGGATAATAAAATATGTCCTAAGACAGTGCCAAATAACTGAACACTGTAATAGTGTTTAAGTAATATTAGATTGGAAATCAATAACTATCAATAACTACTAAAGGATAAAATAATTTTCCTGAAATTCTTATCTGGTTTAAGGTAGGGCATCTCCAGTGGTATAATATCAGTTTTATCAGGTGAAATATAACACTGTACTCAATGTGATATTACAGGTTCTTCTTCAATGATACCTATTGCTTCCTTCTTCTATTAAGTCCTTGGTCTGTGAATTGTCTTAGAAATAAGATTAGGTAAAAGATTGTCACTTTTCACTCTAGAAGCTATCACCAGACGTCTGCTTATCTTATCTCAATTTAAAAAAGACTATATTTGATCAATATTGATCAAGTTGATCAGTATGATATTTGACCCTCTCTCCATCTTGCTTCAAGGATATAAAAATCTATTAACCATCATTACACATCCTTGGGAACCAAGGCATCATGATCTTCACCCAGGCATTGCCTTTAATTTGCAAGTGTTGTTATTGGGCTCCTGCCATTCCAGAATCCCAGAATGCCCAATCCCATGCAAGCTCCTCCTGTCATTACCTCTAGTTTACATGGGAAACCACCTCCAGTTTCTCAAAGACACTAGTGAGTATCACTCTCTTCCCTCACTCCCCATATTTATTTTCTTCCGCATGAAGATAATGTCCCCTGGGATTTATTGTAGAAATTATAGGAAATAAATTCCCATAGTATTTTCAGAATACACAGGATAATTCTGTTCTAAGGTGGTCATGTTCTTGAGCCTTATACATCCTACTAAGGAAGTTCTAGCGTCTCTACTTTATTCCAGTCATCTATTTCTATATCAAACTTTGAGAAACCATCTCAGGAAAATGTTAGTAATGTCTACAGATATTTTTGAAACCTTGTATTTAGAGACATGATTTAGTGCCCCCATGTCATCAGATGTTTTGTTAACCATCTTTATATCTTCCCTATTTTAATGATGACCCAGCAACACCACTAATCATTCCAAATGTATTTACCTACCTGCTTGGTATGTGTAAGTGTTGACCCATTTCTTTCTTTCAGTATGTAGGCTATTTCTTCTCAGAGCAAGGGCTGTACTTTACAACTTAGGCTAAGATAATATCTGGCTCTTGTTTTTAACATTCAGGCAATTAAGATTATTGGTGAAGTATCTTGAAACCAGCAAGAAAAATCTTCAAAATACATGCCCTGTGTGACTTCTTTGCACAATCTTGAGGAAAATGTGCTACTGTCTTCAAGATAGTAGGAGACAATTACTTTTCCAACCCTAGAGGATTCAGGAGAGTCTGAGGGTTCAAAATTCTCGCAGGTTCATTTATCTAGACACCCCCATCCTAAGTTTCAACCTCCCAGTTTCTTCCTACCCTTTCACATAGGAAACCTATCAAGGGTAGACATAGAGTGTCTAATGCTACTCTACTCTATGAAGCATTTCTTTCATTGATCAAGATCTTAAGCTTGATTTATAACAGTTGCAAAACATGTGAGTGTCTTTAAATGTTGCTGTAGAATCCCCTTGGCTTCTACTGTTTGCCCTAAGTTACCAGTTGTATTCTCTGGGACTGTAATTTTCTTTTCTAAAAAACTTCAAATGCAGTTATAAAAAAGCCAGGCCACTCAGCAGTTGTTATAATTATTATTATTTCCATGCTGTTTAAGCAGTGAAGTTAAAGCCTAGTTTGGTGTTTTGTGATTTACTGTTACCCTTACCAATTAATCATAGGTAAGAACTTTAGTATTGATGATGTACTATGTGCAAGAGAAATAAGAATCCTAATTGCCATCAGTAACACGGTCCTTTTAGACTAATGAGTAATCTAGGTCCCAAAATCCATCCTGCACATATTTAGGATCTGTAATCATAGCCACTGTCATACTCAGGTTCATCAGAAGGCAGAGTCCGAGGGAAAGTCTGAGGAAGCATAATCCTAAAGATGGCAGTTGAAGTACAAAAGCAGGGCCAGGAAGAGCCAATATAAAAATTTATTATCAAGATGACCATAACTGGGGTGCCAAGATGGCTCAGTTGGTTGAGCGTCCAACTTCGGCTCATGTCATGATCTCATGGTTTATGAATGCGAGCTCTGCCTTAGGCTCTCTGTTATCAGCACAGAGCCTGTCTTGCCTACCTCTCTATCTGCCCCTTTCTCTCTCTCTCTCTCTCTCTCTCTCTCTCTCTCTCTCTCTTTCTCTTTCAAAAATAATGGACATTAAAAAAAAGGAAAAGGAAACATGACCACAACTAATTGGAATGTATTTCTTTGTATACTTTAAATGTCTGCAAAAAAAGCTATAAAAACTATATCTCAGAACTGGGTCTGTGGAAGAATTTATTCACATCATCCTATCATATTGGTTTGAGAAAGAGAGCAGAAAAGACAGCCCTCACATCTGGGAGCTATTTTCTACCAACGTAGCCATGATGTTCTTTTGTTTAACATACTTTTTTTTCTCACAATATCAACAGTAAACACGAACTATCCCTGTCTGTAAAAGAAGAGAAAACCAAGATTAGTACAAGATATGTCTAAAGAGTAATAAAAGTAAACATATTTTCAAGTACAAAACAATTGGTCAAACAATCCTTTGTCTTCATAGCTTCTTCTTTAAAGATAACCTGGGCTGTTCTGTTCCTCTTGATTTAACATAAAAAAAAAAAAATCTTCAAAGTGTCTCTGACTTCCTAGTGTCCTCAATCTAGAACAGCCCATACTTTCTTGACCTTCCCGCTAAATCTCCTAACAGATTCCCCAAATTCTATAGGTAAATGTGTATTATTAGTCAGGGATCTTCAGAGAAATCAAACCAATAGTATAGATTATATAAATATAGATATAGATCATCTAGATATAGATACAGATAAGAGGATATTTACTACAGCAATTGGCTCACATATTTATGGATCCTGAGATGTCTCACAATCTGCTGTCTGAAAACTAGAGAACCAGTGGTGGAAATAAGTCTGTGTCCTAATGTCTGAGAAAGTGAGGACTGATGGTGTGACCCCATCTGAGTCCGAAAGTATGAGAACAGGGGCCACCAATGTCAAAGGGCAGGAGCAGATGGATGTCCCAGCTCAATTAAAAAGAGCAAATGTATCCGTCCTCCAACTTTTTGTTCTATTGAGCCTTAACAGATTAGATGTTTCCCAATCACACTGGTGAAAGTAATCTTGTCTCAGTCTCTGAACTCAAAAGCTAATCTCTTTCAGAATACCCTCACAAACACACCTACAAATAATGTTTTATGAGCTACTGGGGCATCCTTACCACAGTCAAGTTGACACATAAGATTAACTATTACACCCTCTTAACAACTCTTATTGGTAAAATATCACATTTTCCATTGTTTTCTTCCTTTTCTGCTATCAAAGGTTAATAAATTTAAGTTTGACCATAAATGTGCTCCTATAAATGGATGGCTCTGACACAATTAATATCTAAACAATGTGGGGCAACTCTTCATCTGCAGTATAATGTGAAATGTGCTCTTGAAGCTTAAATGCATTTACATTTTTTTTTTAAGTTTTTATTTGTTCTCAGAGAGAGAGAGAGAGAATCTGAGAAAGAAGGAGAGAGAATCCCAAGTAGGCTCCACACTGTCAGCACAGAACCCAGTGTGGGGCTCAAACTCACAAACTATGAAATCATGACCTGAGCAATAACCAAGAGCCAGATGTTCAATCGACTGAGCCATCCAGGCGCCCCTACATTTCTGAAACATGCTGAGAAAGCAATATCAAGATGATGGAGATTGGTTTAAATGACTGTATGGTGAACATTTCAAAAGTGTGAATATTAAATTTTAAATATCTTGTGAACAGTTAATATACACACATCAAAAGACTATTTATGCACCCATTTTTAGATTAAAAATGTGTTTATCAGTTTAGGTAAATATACATATGGAACCAAGTTATCTCTTGTTTGCAATTATGTCTGCATACTGAACAAATAAATTGAATTTAACTGTCACGGGTGATCTCCAATTCACCACATTGGCCAGGATGGTCTTAAGGAGATGAGTTAACCATCTAGGGTGTTATAGATGATTATCAATAACTGAAATTGCTCTCCAATGAGATTAGTTGCTAAAGTAGACTTAAGATTTGTGTAGCCTTGTTGTCCTGTGAGCTCCAGAAACCTCACATTTCCCTTCCATATGTTTCCAGTGAAATCTGGGCCGACATTTAAACAAAATAGCTGTCCCAGGATATTTTTATTTTCTTAAATAACAACAACAACAACAACAACAACACTCTTTTATCCAGTATCTTTCTAGCTAGGTGGCCATTTATAGAATTCTGCTCCTATGACAATATGAGCAGAATTGTTTCCTTTTTCCATTTTAATAAAAATAATTTTTCCTCTATAATTTTAATTTTATCTTCCATAAAATGTTGGAACACCAGGCATAACACTTTTAAGTATGTGTTGTTACTTATTAGTCTCACATGCTTTTCATTACTTTCAAGAGACAAATTTTCTTTAGGTTGCACAATATATTGGAAGTAAAAAAATCAGATTTAATAATCTCAGATTTAAGTCAGATGTTCTACTGTCTTTATTCATTTGTCCATGTATTTCTTTATTCATTCAGTAAATATTTATCGAGTATTTCTGTACCAGGCACCATGCCAGGTACTTGAAAACAGTCATAAACATGATGCACTCAACCCCTGTTCTCATGAGGTTTATAATTTAATACCATTATGCTTAAGATTCTCATGGTAAATATGAAAAAGGCTTTCAGTATTGGGGATGACCTTTAAAAGATATCGAAAGGCAATTTTAATATTGTCTGCAAGCTCTTAAGCATTTTCTTATGCAGATTTGCAGAGGAAGGCGTCCTCATCAAGCAAAGCAGGTATTCTCCCTAGATGAAAACAGTAATTTGGTAATAGATATTCCAAAAGAATGTTTCCCTACCATTAACACTTTGGTTTTTCACTTGGCAAACACTGAAAAAAGACCAAGTCTGTACAGTTGGAATGCAACTGGAAATTACATGGATGTTAATACTTTTTACAAATCTCGATCACTTAATATTTCATCAAGCTCAGAACATCTTCATTTAAACATTAGCGTCACTGTCTACTATGAGAAAATTCCAAGAGCTGCATTCAATGGAAATGGTAAAATCAACCGAACGGGGGAAAAATGGACATGTTTAACATCAAGAACTACAAATGAGAGACTACTTTCCTTTTTCTTATATTTATACAAATCCTGATATTGTTAATAAGCACAAACAGTAATGCTAATGACCATTTCAAATCATTTTGAGGTAAAAATTTCTGATAGATCTGTAAGTGGAGACTGTACTCTAAGAGGTAAAGAAATAAATACATAAAATGCAAAAGCTTATTCACTGGGGAAATCAATTATTAGAGCATTTATACAACAAAAGTTTAGTAATAAACTACCTTAATCCATTAACAAATAAATTTGCAAATTTGGATTATGTAAAACCATGTGACTACAAAGATAAAATATGATGGTTCAATAATTATCACATACTTTTTTCAAGTTTGGATCATATTAAACTTTTGTGAAAGTTTATTTCCTGTTGCTTATTGCTGTCATAGTTCTACATATAACTGAAGAAATAAATCTAAAAGCTACTTTATTTTACTAGAGTTTTCTGGGAATTTAGGCTTTGGAGATAATAAAACACTGATTCAATAACTTTTCAAATTAATTCCTAGATGTATTTCTGCCTAAATGCAAGTAACACTGAAATCATTTTACAGTGGTAATTTCATTGTAAATATGATAATGGTGTAAGAGAAGAATAAAGTGTGTGAGATTCCAAATTTGTGTTACAGTTATAAATCTTTTCCTTTGTTCTGTATTAGATGCCAAATAGCTATATATTTTCTTTTGACAATATTGAATACCAATTAATACTAAACTCTATCAAATGCATACATATAATATTAGTGCATGTAAAGCCATATCTTCAATAGATGAGAGATCAATGATTACCATCAGTTAAGAATGAGAAGGTTTTGACTACAAAGGTGCAGCATTGTTTTATATTGTTTATATCCTGACCGGGGGGTAGGGGGGAGTATAGTGGTGATTTTATGATTCTATGCGTTTCTCAAAACTCCCAACACTGTACACCCAAAAAGCAAATTTTGCTATACCCCATTTTAAAAAAGAAATAAAATGGATTTAGAAAGTTCTGTTCTTCAGGCCACTCAAACAATGTGCGAGAATTTTCAGAGTACACAAATTCCCTTTTCCACAATTTTCCTTTTACATTTCATCAAGGTAATATTTTTGGTTATCCTAAATTAACGATTATACCGTCTTTATACAAAATTCCTTGAAGAGTTTTATTTTGATAGTTCAAGTTTTGTTTTATTTGCATGAATGTTTTTTATGTTTATTTATTTTTGAGAGTGAGAGAGACAGAGCACGAGTGGGGGAGGGGCAGAGAGCGAGGGAGACACAGAATTAGAAGTAGGCTCCAGGCTCTGAGCTGTTAGCACAGAGACCGTCGCGGGGCTCGAACCTACAGACTGCGAGATCATGACCTGAGCCAAAGTTGGATGCTTAACAGACTGAGCCACCCAGGACCCCAGTTTACAGGAAATTTTCAAAAATTAACATTCTAAAATGCTTTTAAACTTTCTGAGAACAGTGGTAACAGTTTTGAAGCAAACTTTACACGAAGAATTAAGAAAGTTGCCTGATTTTCACTTATCTGGTGACTTCAATAGCTTTCTATTTGTTAGTATTGATGAATAATATTGATGAAACTCTTTCTGGCGTTTTGTATTGTCTATTACTTTTTCTTCTTTTCTTAAATTCTCTGACCACAATATATCCACTAGTTTAGGTAAGAATTCTCCACAAAGATTTCATTTGAATACTATAAAAAGTCACATTCCAAGTTTCAACGCTCACATTTTATTCCAAGTTTTCACAATTGTTCACCACTGTGATTTGTCAGTTATTTTGCCTGATTGATAAGGGGACTGGTGGGTAAGAAGAAATGGTCTGCTCTCTTAAAGAACTTAGAAACATTCTCAGAAATATTAAACGACTGAATTCCAATGCTTATGGGCCATAACAGAGGCCTGAAGAAAGGGGTTACAGAGGTGGAATTAAGAATCTTAAACTCACCTTTATTATAGAAAAAAGGTCATAAAGATTAAAAGGCTTTAACCCGAATGTCATCATATTATTGTATGAAAACAAAAAGTCTCAGGTGTGTGTGAAGTTGACTTTGTCAAAACTATTATTCAGGTAAAGACGTTCTTGCTTCTCCAGCCCTTAAGGATAAAGTGACTTTCTTCCAGAACGGAAAGATGGTTTGGCTGTTTTTCCCTCCTTCCTCCACTATTTTGGAAATGTCACACACTGTGGCTACACCTGGCGAGGAAAGTCTCCAACTCAACAGGTACTTGAGTGAGGACTAATGTTTAATTAGGTAAGTAAATCCTGTACTTTACTAGTAATTTTAAAAGTTATAATTTTTCTGTTCTGGGATGCTCATTATATTCTTTTATATTAACAAATTACAATCTCTATTGAATTCCTTTATGTTTTTACCTTTCGTTTCACTCTGATTTCTATGTTGTTTATTTTTATGGTCACCTTAAAGTCCTTTTGTACTAACTCCAACATCAAAATTATCAGTGCACTTCTTTCAATCTTTCTTATTCTTGCCTTGATTATCATTTATTATTTAATACCAGTTTATGCCTTATAGTACTAGATTCTGTGCCAAATATAGATCTTGCAGTTACCTCTTAGAGGGCTTTATACCTGAGCACTGTAAAGACAGACATCACTGCCTTTCAGATGGAATGCTTCCTAGAGTTTGGTTTGTTCAAGCTTTTGACTGAGATCCTGGCAGACATCCCCCCTCTCTTACTCTGAAAGTTTTGCTTTTCAAAGATTTTTAGCTTAGCTCTTTGGTGTTTAACCTCAAATAAGTTCAAAATCTGACAAAGGTCCAAGGAGAAAGACCTCTCCTTAGCATGACTTGTCTCCCATGCATTGCAAGATAGTAAAAGATTTTTCCTTTACCCTTTCATCTCAGTCCTATAGCTTAGCGTGCTACCCAGGTAGTCAGGCAAATTCCAAGGAATGCAAATTGGCAGAAAATTAGAAAATATTGTGGGAATTATTATGTCATGCCAGCTCATGCAGACCTCAAAAATTATGCTGATTTTTCCTTTTCCCCAGTGCAGTTTTTCTGCTTATAGCAAAACTGATTTTTAGCTCCGAATAAAAGTTGACAAATAGCCACTCTAAGAGAAACAATTCTCAACTCAAGCTAATACAGGTTCTTCTCTCTCTGCTACTTTAACCTATTGTCCTGGCTTCTGTAGATGCCCAAGGTGTTCACATATGTGACCCTCATGTGCCTCCCTTTACTTACAGTCTTTGTAGCAGACTTGATGATGTGTTGATACCTGCTATGTCCTACTAAGAAATGGATTCTACCGACTGTGCTATGCATTGCTTTTTGCTTGATTTTAACTTTTGCTGTTAGGGCATAGGTTTTTAGGATCCAAAACAAATGGACTTTTCCAGGGTAGGATGGCCTGTTGCAAGTCAACAAATTGTACATTTCTTTGGAAGTACACCCGTCTACAGTATTTTCAATATCACTGAGTCTTAATAAAGGTAAAAGTAGGCAAGACTCAAAAGCCAACCCGGCCCTAATAACTTTACATAGTCTAGAGATACCTTGACACTGAAATAGTCAAGCATAAATTAATAAAACATGGTTGATACATTTTTTTAAAAGTGACATCCACTTTATATAAGTAAAATATATTTTTATGAACAAAATGATAATGAATCAAAGGACTTATTTATAACAAAATTAATGTAATGTGTTTAAAATATACCTTAAAGATAGTATTAGATGTCTAAAACATTTTAAAAATGAAAACATTTCATATTTTAATAAAATACATACCACAAGAGAATCACAAAGCTATACAACAATGTATAATGAGAAGCAAAAAACAAAAAAAACAAAAAACAACAAAAAAATAAAAACATAAAAATGTAAGTTGAAATTGAAATTAATAAAACAGCAAAGAAACTGTAGAAAAGTTAGGTAACATTAAATTGATTATTTTGTGACAATATTGAAAGAAATAAGACCTTGAATATCTGATGAAAGAAAATTAAAATTAGAAAATAAGATTATGCAATGTTGGAAAGAGTAAGTTGAAACATGCCAAATATGAGAACAAGATTACAGGGATGCATTTACAAATTAATTTTAATAATGGATATTTAATGACTCTAAACATGTCTCAGAAAATTTCTACTGGGAGAATTTATTTAAAGAGTTACAAACCTCAACAAAACATTTACACAGAGATGAATACTTAAATGTAAAAGATACTACATCCAGATTATTTTACATCTAAAATTTAATGTTTATATATTCCTATGTTACCTCTGCTGTTACAGACTATATAGAAAGATACTAAAACTCTTTCCCCAAATATTGTATACATCTTAATTTCAAAAGCTATTTAACAAATTAATGATCAATACCATACCATTATATAAATATTTGGTTTTAAAAAAAGATTTATGAAGAAACTTGATACAAATCAGCAGCAATCCTTTGAAGAATTTCAAATGAAGTAATGACTAACATGATGAATTGTATTTACCAATAGTTTCAACAATCAACAAATCAAAAATATTAGTATATAAAACAGTTTCCATAAAGAATCTGTGGCGTTGCAACGACCAAAAATATTCAGCATTTTTTCTGCATTTTAGGTAATAAAATAAAAAAAAATAACTTTGTGCGTTTATATTGCATACAAAGATATACACATAGAGAAGAAATATTATCTTTATTTGCAAATTATACATTCTGTTATAATTGTATGCAAACTTGACACTAAATGACTGAAATTTGTAAGAAATTTGATAATTAGAAACATCCAATTAAATAAAAATTAGAAAAATACACATGCTTAGGAATAAGTGTAGCAGAAAATAAAGGGCCTATGTGAAAAAAAAACTACGTTTTTACTGAAAGATATATAAAACTTCATGGGATTTCATAATAAAATAAGATCTGAGTTAATGTACAGACAATTATTTTCTGGAAATAACTTATGGTCATAAAAATGTCACTTCTTCCTAAATTAATTATAAATGTAATAACATTCCAATCATATATCAAGTGATATATGATTTGCTTTTGTAATTAGTAAATTCAGTTCACAGTTTATATGAAAGAAAAAAATACCCAAAAATTACCATGAAAAATCACAGAAAGGACAATTACAAAAAATTACAAAAGATTAGTGAAGAGTTCCTTTTTTTCTCTCCAAATTAAAACATATTTAAGAGAATATTAAAATTAGATGCTTTGAGAAATTTCTAATGCCAAAATTTACACAAGGGGAGTTAGAAAACCTTCACAGGACTTTCACTCAGAGATGAACGCTTCAATTTGAAAAACACACTTAATCCAGGTTGTTTTATATCTGAAGTTTCACAAACATTTATATGCAGTATGATTCCTATGTTATTTCTGTTATCATGGACCAGAGAACAGACTAAAACCTTTCTTCCAGATATTGTCTGAATCTTAATTCCAAACGCTGTGAAACAAAGTCACAAGAGATACTGTATTCAATTACATTAATATTTGATAAACTATAGAGTTGATAAAGACATTGGACACAAGTTATCAGCATTTGTTTTCAAGTTTTAACGTGAGCAATCTTCAACATTTGAGTAAGATTTTAACACTGTGTAGGAAGCAGGAGAAAAGATCAAGGACAGGCAACCATAGAGAGAAATGTTCAGTTGATCTCTGAGCAAAATCCTTGCCCTCACTCTCTCATATTGAGTTCTACATGTCATTCCGGAAGTGATAAAACTCCCAGAGATGTGAAAGTCATCTATCCCTTCCCTCTTGGAGGCAGCATGTCCCATGGAGTTCCTTGGGCCACCATGGAACGACAGTAGTCCAGGAGCGCTGTGGTTGTTGTGCACACATCATCATATAGGACCTGTCACAGAGCTTCATGCTTCCCAAAGACCCAGAACCGAATGTTTTCCCGATCCCTACCTCTTGCCATAAAAGTCTAGAATTCAGTGGAGAGTTGGATCATAGACCTGCAGCCCCTGGGAGGAGGAGGCTGCAAAGGGTCTGTGTGGAACCCAGAATCTTACACTGACTCTGAGGACAAGATTTTACTTCTCAACGAAGGCTTGATATTGTGTGAACTCGTAGCCACTTAAACTCATTAAGTTCTCTCTAGAAAATGGATATATGCAGTGGTCCAAAGGTTTGTGTCTCCTCAAAATTTATGTGCTGAAATCCTAACGTTCAGTGTGATGGTGTTAGGAAGGTGATTAGGTCATAATGGGGGGATTCTCATGAATACGATTAATTCTCTTGTAAAAGAGACCGCATAGTACTCCCTAACCCCTTCTTCTCTTTGAGGATACGAGAATTCTACGACTCTGAAGACGGCTTTCCCCAGAACTAAACCATGCTCGTACCCTAATATTGTACCTCTAGTCTCCAAAACCGTGACAAATAAATTTGTGATGTTTTTAAGCCAGCTAGTCTATGGTATTTTGTTATTGCAACCCGAATGGACTAAGACAGGATTCAAGCAAATATTAAGTTCAGTGAATGAAAATAGAAAAAGCTCTATGCTGGCACATTTGATTTTATATTTATTGATATAACTTATAAAGCCAGCAAAACTAGAACAAATTTAATGAACACGTGGTACTTCTAACAACGTATTTTCTAATTGGGACTTTTCTGGATTTTTCACAAGGTCCTATGGTATCTGTGACATGGTATTTATATATTCATTCTGCTAAATATTTGTTTAAAAATCCGTTTTGGGGGTGCCTAGGTGGCTCAGTCAGTTAAGCGTCTGACTTCAGCTCAGGTCATGATCTCACAGTTTGTGGGTTCCAGCCCCACATCGGGCTATGTGCTGACAGCTTGGAGCCTGGAACCTGTTTTTGATTCTGTGTCTCCCTCTCTCTGTGCCCCCCCCCCACTCACTCTCTCTCTCTTTCTCAAAAATAAATAAACACACAAAAAATTTTTAAATCCATTTTTATTTAGCAAAGAACTGATCGCACTTTGTACTAGGGATTGTATTCTTTCATCAAAAGTTTCTTAAGTTATGTAAATAAGTCATGGTTCTTTTCACAAGCAATGTTCATTCTCACACATGAGAAAATTAAACATGAATAATAATAGAGGATCCATGAATTGATGATAAAACAATGCTCCACAATGTTCACTATCACTTGTGTGGATTGTGGTTTTGATTAAAAAGAAATATAAATTCCCTGAATATGTATAGGCTAATATTTTCAGTTTTAGAAATGTTGGGGATCAATCATACATATATTTAAATGAGCTATGTAAGATAGAGACATTTAGAAGCACACGTTTATGGGTATAGAGGGAAGGTCCATGTCTGGTCACTTCACCAGTAGTCTCCCTTTTAATGGGCAGGTTAAACAGGACATATGTGGGATGTTTAAAAAGCATACAACTGTATCACTCAGTAAGAGAGCTAATTTTCTCTTGCCCAACCCCAAACTCCAAAAGTTAAAGGGAAGTTCTGATTAGTAAATTAGATATATTTCCTTTTATATTCCAAACATTAACGCTTCTCATATGTTGGGGAGAAAACTTCCTACACCACAAACAGGTGCTAGATTTGGGTAGCTAGATATGACTTACAATATGTGCATATAGATCAAGCCTTTTTTTTTTTATTTGACTCAAAAATATTTGTTTCTATTATTTATTATAAATCTTATGCATTTTCAATGAATAAAGGAAACAGTAAATAAAACTGCATGCCAACGATAGAGTTACTTTGAATATTTTGATTAATATTTTTCCAGATATAGCTTAAAATGGAATTATTAAAAGAAGTAGATTTGTGTGTATGCATGTATTCCAAAATTTAATCATCTATATGAATATATTCACATATAGATTATATGTATGTATATATAGTATATGTGTGTGTTTCACAAATATTCTAAATTATAAGTATGGCATATACATTTTACTTTATTTTATTTTATTTTATTTTATTTTGATTTTATTTTTTATTTTTTTTAAAATTTACATCCAAATTAGGTAGCATATAGTGAAACAATGATTTCAGGAGTAGATTCCTTAGTGCCCCTTACCCATTTAGCTCATCCCCCCCTTCCACAACCCCTCCAGTAACCTTCAGTTTGTTCTCCGTATTTATGAGTCTCTTCTATTTTGTCCCCCTCCATGTTTTTACATTATTTTTGTTTCCCTTCCCTTATTTTCATCTGTTTTGTCTCTTAAAGTCCTCATATGAGTGAAGTCATATGATTTTTGTCTTTCTCTGACTAATTTCACTTAGCACAATACCCTTCAGTTCCATCCACGTAGTTGCAAATGGCAAGATTTCATTCTTTTTGATTGCCAAGTAATACTCCATTGTATATATATATACCACATCGTCTTTATCCATTCATCCATCGATGGACATTTGGGCTCTTTCCATACTTTGGCTGTTGTTGATAGTGCTGCTATAAACATGGGGGTGCATGTGTCCCTTCGAAACAGCACACCTGTATCCCTTGGATAAATGGGATACAGTAGTGCAACTGCTGGGTCGTAAGGTAGTTCTATTTTTAGTTTTTTGAGGAACCTCCATATTGTTTTCCAGAGTGGCTGCACCAGCTTGCATTCCCACCAACAATGCAAAAGAGATCCTCTTTCCCTGCATCCTCACCAACATCCGTTGTTGCCTGAATTGTTAATGTTAGCCATTCTGACAGGTGTAAGGTGGTATCTCATTGTGGTTTTGATTTGCATTTCCCAGATGATGAGTGATAGTGAGCATTTTTTCATGTGTCACTTGGCCATCTGGATGTCTTCTTTTGAGAAGAGACTAGTCATGTCTCTTGCCCATTTCTTCACTGGATTATTTGTTTTTTGGGTGTTGAGTTTGATCAGTTCTTTGCAGATTTTGGATACTAACCCTTTATCTGATATGTCATTTGAAAATATCTTCTCCCATTCTGTCTGTTGCCTTTTAGTTTTGCTGATTGTTTCCTTCGCTGTGCAGAAGCTTTTTATTTTGATGAGGTCCCAGGAGTTCATTTTTGCTTTAGTTTCTCTTGCCTCCAGAGATATGTTGAGTAAGAAGTTGCTGTGGCCAAGATCAAAGAGGGTTTTTCCTACTTTCTCCTTGAGGATTTTGATGGTTTCCTGTCTTACATTTAGGTTTTTCCTCCATTTTGAGTTTACTTTATAGCATAACTTTTCCTAATAATGTTTGTTTCATACTAATTTTTAGATTAATGCATTTTTGTACCTACATAGCTGCATCATCATAATTAGTAGAACCTTCATCCTACTCTTTAACATCATATAATGTGTCTTTTACAGGTAAAATCTGATTTTTGTAAATAATCTCTTATTTGGGAGCACACACATGATCAATTTTTAACATTATAAATAATGCACAAGGAATATCAGCCATTAAACATATATTTCATTCAACAAAATGCACATAAAAAAAATGTTGTAGCAAATGACCACAATAGTGAGTCATGCTCACACAAGAATTTATTTCCAATTATTTTCTGGGAAAGTAATATTAGAAGTATTGCTATTTGCTCAAAGAACATAGTATGTAAGGAATCCTTCCATATATTGCTACATTATATCCCAAAAGGATGAAGCCAAATTAGAAATCCACTTTAATGTATGAAAATCACCCATATTCCTATATATATGCCATCATTGGATATTGTCATTTAGAAACATAAATATGTCAGACATATCATTTTCTTAATCTGAATAATTTAATTTGGATAATTTCAACTTTTACTTAGATCAATTTTTTTTAATATGCCTTTGAAATTTGGTTTTTCTCCTGAGAGGTGCTGTTAATTAATGATTAGAAGCCTGAAGAAAGGTGCCAGACCGTGCTGGTTTAAATCCCAGGTCAGCGAATTCCTAGGCATATGACCATATGCCTTACTTTCCCTATTTATGAGAAATAGGCTTCATAAAACTGAGGACTAAATGTATTAATAATAATAATAATGTAAATATTATTTATATTACATATAACTTAGAATAATCTCTGGCATACAGGAATTATTATATAAATGCTATTATATGTTCTTGGGAACTTCCCATATTTATTGGGGAATTTATTTATCAATATCTCTATTATAAGAGATATTGTTTCCTTTCAGCCATATATAGTCCAACCTCCCTTAATCTCTCCAAGTAAGAGCAAGCCTTTTCCTACGATGCCCCCAAACACAATGTGTTTTCACTTAGAAAGCTATAATTTCAAGGCTCAATACCCTAAATCAACAATGCCCTATTTTATTAACCTGGAGACTTGCTCCTTAGTAAACCTGTTTGCTTAAAGGGAAGTTTTACTTGTGCTGATGACTAGTTGCTCTTATTAAAAAAAAAAAAAAAAAAAAAAAAAAAAAAAAAAAAAAAACACCTAAATTGTGTCTGTCTGTATCTAGAGGTGCCCACATTTTCTTGGGAGGTCTAGAAATAAATACATGATGGCCGATGAAAACATAGGCTTGCTTTGCCCGTGCTTTTAGACAGATGATCAGCGATAAGGCAAAGCACAATCCTAGTGTTAGAGGAAATGTCCAGCTGATAACTTTCACTGTGTTGCTGTTCTGTAAATAATGACATTTCAGAGGAGAATTGCTATGAATTCATACTCGCTTAAGTGAGGAAAAATGTCACCTCTGACCTGTGCCCCCCCCCCTGCCCCCGTCCTGACAACTAGTTTTATGTACCCATGAGGAAACAGAGATGTTGGAGGAGTGCTACCGCTTTCAAATTCAGAAGGCGGAAAGGACAATTGGTAAGGCAAAATTCAAGCAAAGAGTTTGACATGAAAAGTAATTTAACAAAGTTAGAGTCATTCTGTATCCCCTGGCTTTTTAATGATGGGCCCAAAAAGCTCTGTCTCCACACTGTGTCATCTCACAGCAAGCTTCTGAATTTAGAGACATCATCCTAAAAGTTTCTGAAAGACCTAGACCCGACCTCGTCCTCACCATCCGAATAGGAAATCATGCCAGCTTTGTGTCCTCTTGTTTCAGATCAGGCAGTGTAATTAAAAATGAGTCACACTTTGGGAACCACAGAAAGACACCTTTTCTTGAAATTCAGGTATAGTGCTATTTCTAGTAGATTCCAGGGGTCTAATTTATTCAAATGTTCAATAATAACCCAGCAGGGACAGTGCCTGGGGTCCAATCAAAAAGTTTCTATCTCTCAAACCTCTTGTTTGAAATAAAAGAAGCCATGGAAATGATCTTCCTGTGGCCTTCTTAGTCCTTCAAGACAACAGAGGAAGAAAAAAAAAAAAGTTTCTTCCAGCAGTCTAAGTATGGTGATATGGCTATTTCTTCACAGTAACAATGTTACCTCTTTGTCTAGAACCAGACTATGTTTAATTTAAACAGGAAGGTAAGCATGGAAAAGCAAAAGGTAAATCAAAACTTTAGAAAAAGAAGTCTCTTCCACAATCAGTGCATTTCCTACACATCCCTCTGTCCCATTTGCGTGTGTGTATAAATAAAAATAAAAATAAAAATAAAAAATATAAATATAAATATAAATATATATAAAAAACACATAACTATATAACATTAAAATAAGTAATAAATACATAATTATAATGCATTAGAGGCACATATTTTATCTTTTGCAAATGCATCTCCCAAAATGTGTACCACTGATTCTTCCTTGAAAGGACTCAGCAAATAGTTAATACTGAGACTAGTGGGCACTCCTTAAAATGTAACGTGGCTGACAAAACAAAACCCCAGCATAAAGAGATTCTCAAGAACACAAAGAAAGCAAGTGTATTGATGCCTGCATTCAATTACTGTACTATAAAGCATTCATTCCTTTAGAAGAACCTATTATTTTTCAAAATAACGTGAAGTCTCAGCAGGTGCCATCGTAGTTGGCTGTGCAAACGGTATCTCCGCCAAATTCCAGTAATTATTTAGACCAGTCACACTCCGTGTGTGCTCTACAACAGAGTCAGCATTCACTACATCACTTCAAATTGTTTGTTGGATCTTATTGTTAAGATCGTGACATTCATTACGGGGGACTAAACCCTTCATTACACGGTTTGTCAAAGTCTTCAAGCAATACAGTATTTGAAAAAGAACAAGCAGAATTAGTTTCCTGTTGGGAGCTTTTAGGAGCAAGAACATTAAATAAATAAAAAATAAATAAAAAGAAAATGATTTTCAAAATACATGTTACTTTCTCACCAAATGGTGACAGCTCTTGTTTCACTCACACGTCCCTCAGATTAGCAAAAGTACATAATATTTAAGAATACTCAATAAACGTCTTTTTAATGATAGTATACCTTTGGAAGTTCACTTTTTCAAAATACTATCTTTCCTGCAATTAAATAATACCTATTGCTTGCAGTGGTTTGTTTGTTTGCAGCAGATACATCATTTGAGGAAATATGTAGGGATGGCAGAATGAGACACTGATTACTGTAAAAAGCACCTGTATTAACTTTTGGTAAATACAATTTTATCATAACCCCACTGAAGTTATGAGAGTAGAAAAAAATCTCTTATAGGGCACCTGGGTGCCTCAGTTGGTGAAGCATCCCACTCTTGATTTCAGCTCAGATCATGAATGATATTGGGGTTGTGAGATCAAGCCTAGTGTTGGGTTCCATGCTTGGCATGGAGCCTGCTTAAGATTCTCTCTCTCTCTCTCTCTCTCTCTCTCTCTCTCTCTCTCTGCCTCTACCCTTCTCCCTTTCTCACACACACACTCCTTCACTAAAACAAAAACAAAAACAAAAAAGAAAACAATATTATAAACAGTAGAATTAATTATTGACTACTGGAGCTTTCCTGTTTTTAAGAGAAATTACAGAACTTCCTGTTTGTTAGTCATGTCTACCTGTAGCTTAAATTTTGAGCAGCAAACTGAAAATAAATTTATAAGCAAAACTTGGTTCAAGCTTTTTTGTAATAATTCCAAGTTTATTTTCAATGGACTACAAATAAAAAAAATGGCATTCTCTGAGAGACAGGATAATTAATGCATACCAAATACATTCATAGCCAAGAAAACCAACCTACATTACAAACAATGGTTTAGGACTTACCTTCCTCAGATAACCATTTACTCTTGGAATGATCCAGGGCTATCAAATGGTCCTGTAGCCTGTCTACTAGCTTGAAGTCTCTCTCTTTGTCTCTCTGGATGGGTTTGTTGATTGTTATGTTTCTACTCCTTTAATAAAAACTTATTCTTCATTTCACATAGCAAACTAGACCTACTGAAGTGAAATGCTTTTTTCTGCTTTTCACTTTGTTAGCATTTCCCAGGTACTGTATCTCCTTCATGTACGTAGTCTTCAGCACTTACCTTCCTATTTTTCTTCCTTGTGCCAATCCTATGCTAGAGGTCATGTTCCTCCAAATTAAATTTATGCATTCATGTGGCTTCCTCTCACTTATATTTGTAGAATTTTTTTAAAACTCTCTACTTATAAACCATATATCACTAGTTATTCCAAGAAGGAAAGTGGAGAATATGAAAGTCAAGTTACCTATAGCAAATTGAGACTTAACTGTGATTAGAATCAATAAGGTCACCTAAGTAGTATGCTGTCTCAAGTGTGTGTGTGTGTGTGTGTGTGTGTGTGTGTGTGTGTGTAACCAATATCATCTCTTCCTCCTTCTTCTCCTTGGTTTTGTTCTTCATGTTTTTCTCATTCTTCTTCTCTCCTTTCTCCTTCTCCTTCTTCTCCTTCTCCCTCTCCCTCCTCCCTCTCCCTCTTTCTCTCCCATTCCTCCCTTTCCGTCTCCCCCCTCTCCCCTCTTTCTTCTTTTTCTTCTTCTTCTTCTCCTCCTCCTCCTCCTCTTCCTCCTCCTCCTCCTCCTTCTTCATGTTCATCTTCATCTTTGTCTAACTTTTCTAGGCATTTAAGATCTTGGGTTTCTCAGTAACAGATATAGTTTCACTGGCCTGGTGCTATTGAATTCTGAGATTTCATTTCAAATAATATAAAATAGACCATCCTTGTATGGGACTTGACTTTTATAATTCAGCCATTTCTGTTTCATTGGTATGCAGAGATAACAAATTGTCTTGCCCCCCCTGCAATTTCCAATTGTTACAGTTCACATGATTTGAATTAAACCATGGGCCTCAGTTTGCCATGTGGAGACAGGGAGTATAGGATTCTTTCTTTGGCATTCCTAGACAAGGGAAGAGTAGGACCCAAGCCCAGCGCAGCTTCGGACAGGGAATACATTACTACAGCCAAAGAAAGTTGCTTCATTCCCAAGACAAAAGCCCTTGGTAACTGAGCCAATATTCCAAAAGTAAGATTCAGTTTGAGTAAGAATTACTTTGTGGGGAGCCTGGGTGGCTCAGTTGCTTGAGTGAGTGACTTCAGCTCAGGTCATGATCTCACAGTTTGTGAGTTAGAGCCCCGCGTTGGGCTCTGTGCTGACAGCTTGGAGCCTGGAGCCTGCTTCGGATTCTGTGTCTCCCCCTCTCTCTGTCCCTTCCCTGCTCATTCTCTCTCTCTCTCTCTCTCTCTCTCTCTCTCTCTCTCTGATAAATAAACGTTAAAAAAATTAAAAAGAATTACTTTGTTTTATACTCCGAGTCCCTGGTAGACTAAAGTGTCCACCAGTTCTGATGCAAAGCATTCTTAAGGCAGGAAATAAAGAACTGCTGAACACAAGACTCTACAGCTGCTTAGCATTGAAAATCCACTGTTTGTAATAAGATATAAATGCATGTGAAGATGTCAGATACAATATTTCTTATTAAATTGTATTCATCATACAATTTAACAACTCCTCCCAATTTCATTGTTTGGTAATAGATATCAGAAGGCAAAATGTGGGGCACCTGGATGGATCATTTGGTTAAGCATCTCACTCTTGATTTGAGCTCAGGTCATGATCTCGGGGTTGTGAGACCCCAAGAGCATTGGGCTCCACACTGAGCACAGAGCCTGCTTAAGATTCTCTCCCTCTCCCACTTGCTCTCTTTTTCTATAAATAAATAAATAAATAAATAAATAAATATAAAATTAAGGAAAGGAAAAATGCCCTTCCTGTTCACTATTGGACAGATTAAATGTTTGAATTATATTAACTCAAATATAGAATGATATTGAAGATTGCAAACTACAGCACTCTCTTCCTCTTCCCCTTTTCTGATTCTTGGATCTTATCTAAAATAGTCCCAACATGCAATTGTCCAGCTAGGACATGCTTATTTCCAATTGTTGAATATTGCCTTTCTCCAGTGATATACAGTTAACACCAAGAAGCCTACTATTTCAAGGGAAGAGTGAGAAGAAGGTGTGGTTGAGAAATATCACTGCATGTAATTCACATGGAGTATTTTATCACAAAACAAACACACAAACAAAAACTCTCTGTGGACAATCAGCTCTTTTATCATAGAATGATTACCACCATTCAGTCAAATAGTACTTGGAATTCTTTTTCGGTCCATTGCTCCCTCTTTCTTAACTATTTCACTGCCAGAAGACTACTAGAGAATATTTCTGGTTAGTATTTATATTATTTCGTCATTGAGTTCCTTTATTTTCTTTCATGAGGCAACTTAAGGGGAAGTTAGTGCAAAGTTGTGTTTTCTATCAACAAAATATTTCCTTTCCTCATTCAGCTTAACATAAGATCTATGCTATGGAAACTAGCTTTGCTTCCTAAGTAAGTCCTTTGAAGATAAATGTGTGGTAATGTCTTCACTGTTATTTTCATGGATTATCATCTACAAGACTAGAAAAAAGACAAAGCTCCTACTTAGGGGATAGATGTGCCACATTTCTTGAAAACCAGGGTAACTAGATCTGAGACTGTCCAAGATAAATAACTCAACATGATGAGTTAAAAAGAAAACAAGTCCCTCCACATATGAAAGGATTCTCTGAAACTGAGAAAAGACAAGGGGATTAAGAAAGATATTGGCACCATTTGGTGCCATGGTAGGCAGATAACATTCTGATAGTATTTTCTGATCTGAGGGACTAGAGGAAAGGGTCAAGGATACAAAGTCTAAGGGAAAATTCTGAAAAGAAGAGAGCCAGAGATCAGGAATCTAAAAATCTATGTATAAATTCTGCCCAAATCCCTGATTGACATCCAAACTAGGTAACACAAGGAAGACAACATGCTTCCTAGTTAAGATTTAAAAGAACAGAACTGAGATTTGAGCTACCACCTGAGAGTGAGTCCAATCAAGTTAATTTGTTTCCAAAACCAGTAAGCAAAGAAAGACACTCAAAAAAACACTCTTCAGAATAGAATTTAGAGTTTCCACACAATAACAATCACAGTGTCTGGTAAGTGATAATAAAAATATGGTGAACAAAAAAAAAATTGTTAAATTTTCCAAGAGAAAAGACATTCAAGGAGACCAACCTTGAAATGACCTAGACAATAAAATTATCAGATAAAGATTTTACTCAGCTATTATAGCAATACTCAGTGACATAAAAGAGAATTAGGTATATAGTGAATAAAAAGTATGTCTGAGTTATTCAACTGAGAGTAAGAACTAAGGAAACAATTTCAAAGCGACCATCAAAGGGAATATGAAACCAATGTGGGAATTGGAGGGATTGGATAATGGTTAAGGATTATATATATATATATATATATATATATATATATATGCAATATTCACGTTATATGAAATTGATACATGACTTAAATACGGAAAATCAAGTAAGCTTCTGACAGGACAACATATCATTCCTGAAAGTACAAATTAAAATTGGACTGTAAATCCACATAAATTAATATACCAATATTTAATAAAGATATATGTGTGAAGAGACAACCGTAGCTAACCACATAAGAATATGTATATTTTGGGGCGCCTGGGTGGCTCAGTTGAGTGTCCGACTTTGGCTCAGGTCATGATCTCACAGCTTGTGCGTTCAAGCCCTGCATTGGGCTCTGTGCTGACAGCTCAGAGCCTGGAACCTGCTTCGGATTCTGTGTCTCCCTCTCTCTCTGACCCTCCCCCACTCATGCTCGCTCTCTCTCTCTCTCTCTCTCTCTCTCTCTCAAAAATAAATAAACATTCAACAAAATTAAAAATAAAAGAATATGTATATTTTGGGGTGAAAGAAACTAAAAGAAGTATGGGAAACATTTATGTAATTTCTTTTTAGCTTTGTATCCTGGGTCTAGGTGATGGGCAGTAGTAAGAAACCATTTTATTGTTAGTTGAGTGACTTATGTAAAGTACCATAAAAATAGAATAACTATCTCAGGTACATCTAAGACTTGTAAATCTCTTAGCATGTTGCCAAATTACTTCTAACGCAATAGTTTTTGTTGGAATTGTTTTCTAGTTCTTGAAGACAGAAAAGACAGGCCCTATGATAGACTCTCCAGAAACAATAACTATTTTAATGAAAATTAATTCGTAAATATTTTTTAGTCAGTGTGTATGTGTTAACTTACAAAACAAATCTATGAAAAAATACATCCCTTTATACATATAGATAGATTGTCTTAACCTGTGTTCCCTGGCAAGGCAGAGTCCAATAGGGAAATTTATAGTCATGACTTTATTAGAGACATAATTCCAGAAGCAGGAGTTAAGGCCAAAGGGCAGTGAGGTAGGAATGACGGCAAAAAACAAAAACAAAAACAAAAAACAGTACGTTACTGAGGTAGCCACCCTGAGGTATTTTGTATCAAACAAAAAATATTTCTCAATCTAACAGTCTCAGCTTCTAAATGAAATGCATTGACTTTTCTGTAAATAACGAATTGTTTAAAAATTATTTTAGTAGTAAAAAATACTTTAATATATCTGAAGACATCTATTCTCCCAGTATATAGTTTCTCTACTTAATGTCTGCAGGTCTTTAGGGTGATCATTATGAAATAGAATTGGCTGTAAAGTCCTTACCAAAATGAACAGGTCTATTCTTGAAACAAATAGTTCTAGGTCTATGAGCTGTCTAAAGCCAGAAATTGGGCTAGGGACAATATTTTTCTATCGTAGAATTTATTTTTCTTTTTGTTGTTCAAGTTGAGCTGCATCCAAATGTATATATTTTATCCATCTCATTCTTAGAATTATTATCATTTATTAGCTATAGATCCCTGCAAATCATTGCACATTGATGGCTTCTCCAAAGTCTACCCCCCATCCATTGTTAAAGGCTGCCATCTCTTCTCTTCCATTCTGTAACAACCTAGTCCTCAATGGCTTCCACAGGACTATCCCCCGGTATTAGTCTACACATGACAAGTACCACCAAGCTTCTCACAGCTGCCAGTGCCACCATCTAAGCATTGTTTATGTCTCTAGTGCAGGGATGGCCTTTGGACCTTCCCATAAATATTTCTCAGGTGCCAAGCTCTCAGATATTACATAAGATCATCAAGCATTCACACATCCTCGATGTTGTCTGGCCATTTTCTCAATGCTGTGCCACCAAGCTTTGGTCTCAAACTAATTTGCTATAGGCCACTTCAAGTCTGAGATTCAAGGATCCATCCCAGGATATTCTTGGAAGACCCTTCTTTGACCTTCATGAGTTCCCTCTCAAAAAGAGAAGTGAATGGAAAGGGATTGAGGCCAAAAAAGAAAATTAAAATTAAAATAAATAAAAAATAAAAATAAATAAAAATAAAAAGTGGGTGGGGAGAGCAAACACAAGGAACATTGCAGAGCTGACCACATCTTGGTGTGAGGTGTTAAATGATCGATCATTCAAGCTTACAGACCTTTCTTATAAAAGGTTGTATGATATATCGTATCCTAGGTAGTTCATTAGGGGAAGGAAAAGGAAGAATCTATCTCCCATATCCCATTAACTAGTGACTAAAACTCCTTCCCATTGGCATTTAATCCCCAATATTTCCTGGAGATTGTTCCTAAGCAGGTCCCACGGTAAAGCACTGTTTAGTAGCATCAGGAGTGAGTGAGATGTACACAGAATGGAATTAAGCACCGTTAGTTCATGCCTTTCTGAAGTAATGTCACAGCCCATACATATTGGTCACAAATGTACTAGCTGAGGTAGAGTAAGTGGCCAAAAGCTATGTAGTGAGTTGAAGAAAATGTGCAGTGAAGTATCAGAAATATCTTGATTGTACCCAAATTGACATCAAAATGCACATGAAAACTCAGAAAGGGATGCCAAGTTTCTACAATATTGAGAATATTCCATTGTTAACCTCCAAGAGATGTGAGCGATCTAAATCACAGAAAGTCCAGATAAGTAGTTCTAGCTCCAAGATGCTACTGACAAAGACAAGCTTTACTCTCCTATGTGCCCAGAGCATACCAACTCCCATTAGTGATTTGAAAGTCAACCTGGGAAGACTCAACTTGAATAAAGAGAAAAATGAAAAAGAAAAAAAAAAAACAATAATATCAGAATAGTCAGATATATAATTCTCGCTGAGTTAAATTCCAAAATTGAAAAGACTCTCTAAATTGTAAACTAATTAGATAAAAATACTGATATATTTTAATTTGTCTTTAAAAAGTTAGACTAACTTAAAAAATGCTGTAAGATTTAGATTCAAAGGAGCAACATTTGTCCTAAGGATAAACAGAAGTGTGGTTGCCTGGACCTCTTAACTAGGAGCCAGAAGCCAATAGATTGCACTGTACAAAAATCGAATATGTAGGCAGGAATCTCCATCACATAAGCCAAGTGACTAGAGCAATGACTGATGCGTATCAAATGCCTGATAAGTACTTTTTCAAAGAATAAATATATTTGTGTTAAAGAAAGAAACCAATGATATATAATTACTGACTATATGATCACAGTTTTAAAATCAGTCTGGTATTTCTATGACATGGGGTATATATTTTGAAGGGAGTGTAATGATTTTGTTTTAAAATATTCACATTTGTAATACAACAGATGCTATATTCTATATAATTATTACATGCTACTAAAATGTATTCCCTCATGTTACATAGCTTGGGCAGTATTTTAAAGAGTATATGATCAAAAACATCCAGACCCTACTAGTTAGAAAATATTAATCTTCAAAATGCAATAGAGTCCATCAAATTAATTCTTTCTTCATTCAGTGCTGACCCTTCCTTTTGAGTAGACAATGTGATAGGCATTGCCTTTGTGGTGATGGGCATATTAGACTTGGCCCTTTTTCTGAAAGTTTCTAGTTTAGTCACAAACTGTTAAGAATACTTAAGAAATAGCTAAAGTGTGAGATATAACAAATCACGGTATTGAAATGTTCTATTACACTCAAATAAATACTTATTGCATTGAATGGAAAAATATAAATCCTTATGCATCCTTACACAGAACTCTCATTTTTTACAAAAGCCCTTTATAAAATCTCTTAAATTAGTTTAAAAAACTTCAAATATATAAACATATATAAGTGAATATATATAATTTTTGTATGATAAGGTGAATAGAAACTCCTTTACTCAAAATGAGTAAAACAGTTGGGAAAAAAAAGGAAATTTTTATATAGTGGCTCAAGCTTCTATCAAAACTCAGTGATTTCATTAGTCAACTACAGTGAAGAGAATTTGTCTACAATTAAAACAACATTATTAATGGGATATTCCAGTCAAATTGCACTATTTTTTTCCTTCATATTCCTCCATGTAACTTTCAGATTGTACATGCCATTTGGAACACTTGAACTTTCTGTTTATTAAAATGTAACTCTTTATTTAAAAACCGGCTTAAAAATCAGCCATCTCCGTTAAGCCTTTCCTACCTACAAATACAAAAGTCTCTAAGTTCTTTGAAGTTTTCAATAATAATAATGCCAGGGGCTCCTGGGTGGCTCATTCGGTTAAGCCTCCTACTCTCGATTTCAGCTCAGGTCATGATCTCACAGTTCATGAGTTCAAGCACTGCATCAGACTCTGCCCTGCCTGAGCAGGATCTAATTGAGATTCTCTCTCATTTTCTCTCTTCCCCTCCCCTGCTTGTTCTCTTTGTCTCGCTGTCTCTCTTGAAATAATAAACATTTGAAAAAAGTATAAATAATTTAATGCCATTTATTTTACAAGACCTATTCATCATCATCATCATCATCATCATTACCAGTATCCTTATTTTCCATAATTATGTCTTATATTCCAATTAATTGTGAGTTTCTCATCTCTATTATTTATTAGAGACATGCGTATCCAGTAGTTTATGTTGCTAAAATTTTAACCTTTGTGATCAAAATATGTCTTATATAATTAGCACACAAACCTGTGAAGATCTTCATTTACATAATATCCCAATATTTCATTTGAATCATAATAATTTGATCATGGCTGATAGACTCTATTTTCATTATCACTATCATGTTTGCTTGTCTTTATTCTGAAGGTGAAATTAACCAGATGAGCTTTATGTAGCATATTTTAAAAATGAATTTCCCTCTATCTAGATTAGATTCACAATCATCCTGCAAAATTGAATACTATAAATAGATCTAACAATCATTCTGTTAGGCATCATTTATGTTATTTCATAAAATAAATATGACTTTGAACAAAAATATGAAGAGTTTTTTTTATTTTGAAAATATTTTCTTTAATCTAATGTGAGGGCAATATAAAAGAACAAAAAAACAAAGCGACAGGCTAAGTCTGCTGCAAAACATAATTTAAATGTATTTATTGATTTACATTGTATTGTAATAAAACTATGGCTTGTTTTTAACATTTCTGGCTTTCAAATTAAAGTAATACTTCTGTACACTCTGATTATGGTTATTCAATATTTATTACAAACCTGTAGCATTCTGGAAAGATAAATTCAATAATTGATACAATTGTAGTGATTAAAGTGCTTACAAAATAAGGAGGAAAATGTCACAGAGAACAAGCATAGAGTAACACTAGGTGCATATAGTTGGACTTTTTCTCCATGAAGATTTCTTTTTTTAAAAATTTTTTTTTAATTTTTTTTTCAACGTTTATTTATTTTTGGGACAGAGTGAGACAGAGCATGAACGGGGGAGGGGCAGAGAGAGAGGGAGACACAGAATCGGAAACAGGCTCCAGGCTCTGAGCCATCAGCCCAGAGCCGGACGCGGGGCTCGAACTCTGGACCGCGAGATCGTAACCTGGCTGAAGTCGGACGCTTAACCGACTGCGCCACCCAGGCGCCTCTCCATGAAGATTTCTAAGCTTCAAGTTCCATGGCAAGTAATGAAGTGTGTTGATTTTGTACATTGTAGAATTATAGTCGCGCTGATGCCAGCTGAAGGATGCCTATTACCCAATAACCGCATTCTCTCCAGAGGGAGTAAAAATTTTACCAGAATCCCTTTCTTCTTTCCTGCATACACAAAGGGTTCAGCTGAGAGCCTGTAATTCTACTTTGTTGGTTTGTTTTTGGCTTTTGGGCAACCTTTTGTTCTGGACCTAAGAACTGCATTTCACTTGCAGGAGACATTATAGTTGTCTATTCTAACGTGTCTCTGTGGACGGGTTAAAAAAAAAAAAGAATTGGGGGAAGCTTGCCTTTTATAAGATATCAGAGTATCCATGTATTTGTGCATTTTGTTCTTGAAATTTGATCCAGTTCCATGAGATACTTGGCACACTTTCAGAAAGTAATGAAAATCATTAATGAGCTAGACTATTAAGAAATGGTATTTATTGAGAAAGCTGTTTCCTGCAGAGCTGCTGAAGTGCACAATCCTTGTTTGGAAGATGTGTCTGCTATGTGATAGTTCATCAAACAAAGGAATTCCTCATATATCTGATTTAAAAGTAGACACAGGGATACAATAGAGCACACGAAAGTGTGCAGAGTGGAACAGAATTATGTCGCGTTGCTTCGAATAAGTATTAATGCTCCACATATTATCAACTTACACTGGTTTTCCACATCCGGGATTTTTTTAAATGAATTGTTGCTATTACATCAATCACTGTGAGCCTCACATTTATTGAGAAATATTGGTCAAATAAAATAACCTGGTTCTCGTCTTTTCAAAAAGACAACTCTAAGAAGTGAGGAACATAAAATATTTTACATAAATGTGATATATTCAAGTGCGTGGGGTTATTTGGTGAGTTTCCATCTGATTTGTCTGGTCTTCCAGAAAGATAGTCCATTGGTGGTATGGAACCTATCTTGATTTTTTTTTTTTTTTTTTTTTTTTTTTTTGCTGAAGTCCTTCCCAAACCATTTTATTGTGTCTATTAGGAAACTGGTTAAGTTGAGCAGAGGTAAGCCAACCTGGAGTCAATAATAGTTGCAAATATTTGATTTTGAATGGCATAGAGCAGTGTTTTAATGTTGTCTTTCAGGCAAACCAGTGTTTCCTTGGACAAAATTTCAATGCAGCACCCCTTTTCTTCCCTTTGGGTCTTGGCGGACCTCTCGTAGTCACGATGTCTCTGCATGTGTTCGCTGGAAACTATAGAAAAGTGTTCATTATAAGACAAAGTGCTTCATTTTTTATTACCCTGCTGTTCTTTTAGTTCCCATCTGCTGTGTAGAAAGAAAAAAAAAGAAAGAATAAATTAAAATAAGGAAGGAAGGAAGGAAGGAAGGAAGGAAGGAAGGAAAGAAGGAAGGGCAAAAGAAAGGAAGGGAGTGGGAAAGAAAGAAAGAAAGAAAGAAAGAAAGAAAGAAAGAAAGAAAGAAAGAAAGAAAAAGGGAGGGAAGGAAAAGAAAAGGAAATGGAAAAAAGAAAAAGCAAGGTCGTACTCTAGGACCTTCTCCAGTATTGTACTTTTGTGCCTGTATAGATGGCTACCTTTAAGAAAATAAACCTATTGACAGTGATGCAATATTCTGTGTTGGAAGGCAAAATCACTGACTAGCTGCTGGCTGTATTAATATAAATCCTGCTGCTGCTATTGAAAAATCATAAGATATCATCTATTTGCCTAAAAAAAAAAAAAACCTCTTATCCCAACAAGTTCTTGACATTACAATGTACAAAAGTGTGCATGCCTCTCTTTGTCCCTGACATGCACATTCATGCAAACCTACGCTCATGTCTTCAGAAATAATGGATTGAGAAATCAAGTAACCAAAGAGTCTAATATTGCATATTATATAATTTTAATCATGTAAGTTATCATCTTTTGTTCTTGATTTTATCTAAAGAAGATTTAGTCTACAGGTTCTCTAATATTCTATAATTCACTCTTAATACTCTCTCTGTTTTGGTTTCCATATATTTGCCCATCTGATGTACAGAGTATTCCTATCTATCCCTTGTTCCACTGTTGAGCTTTAGTTCACATCATTTTCTTCTCTCTGCATTCTCTCAGCTGTCACCAGTTGTATGGCCAATGTCTGTGCACTATTTATTTGCAAGACCTCTGGGCATTAATACATGTTTACTTATGCTTTCATGCCTGTTCACTTCTTTTTGTAAGCTACAATAAAAGAATTCTAACACTTTGACCTGAAAATCCAAACTGAGTAGAAGAAAATTAACACAGATATCAAAATATAGTTAATCCTGTCAAGCGTTGACTCCTCATATCCTCATTTGAACCTCATATCACCACCTTTTGTACCTCAGTTTATATTTGGCAATGGTCAGAGTTCTGATAAACGGCATTGGTTGCTGACTGTATGAACTATTTTAAGACCAGAAATAGTACTAGGACCCCTCTGTGCAAATACAAAGATTAAACTTAATGTTTCTGCCAAAATGGTGGCATATAAACCCACCATGTGTCCATTCTGCAAGCTTCTCTCCCGCCTGTCCCCTAAAATCCAAGAAGCTGTGTCACCTGTTATGTTCTTTCTTACATATCTGTACTATTCCTTTAAAGTATCGTGTCCACCTTTCTTTCCTACTGAACTCCATGGGCTTGCAACTCTGTTGTGAATAAAACATACCCTTTGACTTTTCACTGAAAAAGCTTTACTCTTCAGTCTTTTTTTTTTCTGTTTTGTTTTTGTTTTTTTTTATTTTTTTTTATTTTTTTATATATGAAATTTATTGTCAAATTGGTTTCCATACAACACCCAGTGCTCATCCCAAAAGGTGCCCTCTTCAATACCCATCACCCACCCTCTCCTCCCTCCCACCCCCCATCAACCCTCAGTTTGTTCTCAGTTTTTAACAGTCTCTTATGCTTTGGCTCTCTCCCACTCTAACCTCTTTTTTTTTCTTTCCCCTCCCCCATGGGTTCCTGTTAAGTTTCTCAGGCTCCACATAAGAGTGAAACCATATGGTATCTGTCTTTCTCTGTATGGCTTATTTCACTTAGCATCACACTCTCCAGCTAACATCATCCTCAACGGGGAAAAACTGAGAGCTTTCTCCCTGAGATCAGGAACATGACAGGGATGCCCACTCTCACCGCTGCTGTTTAACATAGTGCTGGAAGTTCTAGCATCAGCAATCAGACAACAAAAGGAAATCAAAGGCATCAAAATTGGCAAAGATGAAGTCAAGCTTTCGCTTTTTGCAGATGACATGATATTATACATGGAAAATCCGATAGACTCCACCAAAAGTCTGCTAGAACTGATACATGAATTCAGCAAAGTTGCAGGATACAAAATCAATGTACAGAAATCAGTCGCATTCTTATACACTAACAATGAAGCAACAGAAAGACAAATAAAGAAACTGATCCCATTCACAATTGCACCAAGAAGCATAAAATACCTAGGAATAAATCTAACCAAAGATGTAAAGGATCTGTATGCTGAAAACTATAGAAAGCTTATAAAGGTAATTGAAGAAGATTTAAAGAAATGGAAAGACATTCCCTGCTCATGGATTGGAAAAATAAATATTGTCAAAATGTCAATACTACCCAAAGCTATCTACACATTCAATGCAATCCCAATCAAAATTGCACCAGCATTCTTCTCGAAACTAGAACAAGCAATCCTAAAATTCATATGGAACCACAAAAGGCCCCGAATAGCCAAAGGAATTTTGAAGAAGAAGACCAAAGCAGGAGGCATCACAATCCCAGACTTTAGCCTCTACTACAAAGCTGTAATCATCAAGACAGCAAGGTATTGGCACAAAAACAGACACATAGACCAATGGAATAGAATAGAAACCCCATAACTAGACCCACAAACGTATGGCCAACTCATCTTTGACAAAGCAGGAAAGAACATCCAATGGAAAAAAGACAGCCTCTTTAACAAATGGTGCTGGGACAACTGGGCAGCAACATGCAGAAGGTTGATACTCTTCAGTCTTAAAGGATAATGAATGAGCTCATTCCTTGTTAAGTACATTAGTTAAGTGAACTGTTCTTGTTTATTGCCACAAAGAGAGGTCAACCTGCAGCAGCTTACATGAACGTGAAGTGCATTTCTCTGGTAAGGAACAGTGCAGAACTAAGTGGAACAGAGGTAGTAGACTGCTGAGACTCCATAGCAAGGGATTTACATTTCTGGGTCCAAAGCAGCTGCTCCAAATCTCAGGAAAAAGATAATTCGAAGTAGAGGGCAATCTGCAAATGGCATGTTTCATTTCTGCTCACGTTGCTTAAGTCAAAATATGGTTTTTTCAGGTTGCAAAAGAATATGGAATATGTTTTTCTAGCTGAGTAGCCATATGGCTAACTAAACCTCAGGGGGAATCTGAAACTAAATGAAAGAAGAGGTGATGGATACTTATGAAAATTATTTTCTGCCACTTATTATGTTTCTCTTGTAAACTTTTCATTTTCCACGCACCCCAAAGTATAGAAGCAGTTTCCATTTACTTCTAAACTTGGTTAAGGTCTCAAATAACTTTTGTTAGAACTCAAAATCTTCTGCATAATATGTGCAGAACATGTTGCCAAAGGTGATGCTCATTTTCATATTTTATCCTTCTTAACCTAAATACTTGACACTGAATTACACACTTTTACTTCCTAGATCCCTTCTTTTTTTTCCTGAATTTATGTCATAATCTTCTACCCAGGGCCAAGAAACTCTGTCATCTGTTCTCAGTCTTTACATTTGTCCATTATTAACTTCAGACTATAATCAAACTCTCAATCTTCCCCATAACTAATTTTTCTTAGTGATATGAGGTGAAATATCACCTTTGTATAAATAACTTAAAATAACTTGTAAGCAATGAAAAAAATCATTTGTCCATTTTAACTTTTAAAATTGTAGCTACACATCTTACAGGTGAGCTAAACACAAGCTAGACATTTAAATGGAAACATCTGTGTGCTGTTCTGGGTTGGTTTCAGCATGAAAGATCAAGAAACTTTTCAAACTTTTCTGCAAAATAAGAGCAATTGATTTTTTTAAAACGAGGTAATTTACAGCAACTAAGTGTGTTACCAATGGAGGAAATTTAGAGTTTTTCAGAGAGTTGACATTTTGATGGTGTAACTAAATATTATGTATCTCATAGAATGATTATAATGAATCAAAAACTACACTTCACAACTTATTACATAGATTTGCTCAGTTCTGATTAAGAAGAAATATAGTGACTTCTTTCTTTTTTGCCTCTTGTTTGACAAACTTAAAACATGGATTCTGCTTTTCACTTTATTATGTTAAAATATCCCTTTAACTTTGGTTTTACACTAGATTAGCCTTATTTCATCCTGGTGATCACCTCCGCTTTCACCATGCACAGCCACAATTATGGTCATATAATTCTAGGTCTACCATAATTATGCACAATGTTTTACATCAAAGATGACCAAGGAAATTGAATTAATATACAATAAAAACATTACTTTTTCTTTTCTACTATTGCTTTTCAACAATGGACCTTTCCAATATCAAATAAATGGTAAAATATGCAAGCTAGAAAGGAATGACAGAGAACTGGTGACAGCAGTAAACTCTGTGTGTGTGTGTGTGTGTGTGTGTGTGTGTGTGTGTGTGTCAGAGAGAGAAAGAGAAAGACAGACAACAATTAGAACTAAGAAAGGATACCAGTCAAGAAGATAAGACTAAAGCAGCCATCAGAGGATAGAAATATTCTATGACGCCCTATGTAAAGATTTTGAAGACAGGCAACTGGCCTTGAATGGCAAAATATTCAAATAAATCTTTGCCGCTGAAAATATAAGTTTCCGAAAAACAAGTGTGAGATAAATACATTTAATTTTAACAAGACATACAGTTGAAACGTTAGTATACTTTCAAATGATTCATGGAATCATTTCTTTGAAATTGGAAATACCGTAAATGTAAAAACTGAAGTATAGAATTTAAAGGTTTGCACTGAATATGGACCCTTTGAAATAAAAAGAAGTAATTTTCTCCCCATTTACTATGCTAAATAAAAAGTAACCACATTTCTTTTGCTCCTTGTAATTACATTATAGGAGCTTTTATTGGTCATGTCAAATTCAGCCTTTTACATTGATACAGTGTAATCATAGCTTCATCCTAGTGCAACACTTGACCTGTGACACTGATCTGAACATTGGAGAGCATATACATTAAGTGTATATTTTAGAGTGTCTTTGCAGTGATACAATGCTAATGGGAATAATACTGTTAATAAACCACAAAGTCTAGAAATTAGTATCTACATTGAACAGAAATGTAGTCTAACGTTCATAAAGTTCAAATGTACAGAATCTAATGTTTAAATATAATAGTGTCTTTCAACTGAAGGCAAAATGATAGAAGTGTATTACTTAAAAATAACAAATGACATAAAATAAATTACTTTGTACTCTTAGCATGTTAAGCAAGTGGCAAAATGCCAACTGCCTAACCTCTGGCGTAGCAAAATATGGTATGCCTTCCAGTGGGGGTGCTGATTCCACTTACTAGAAAATTTAAAGGCACTCCAGAGCCCATAATCCCACAAATTACTCCCTTGAGGACACTGTGGTAGAGTAAAAGCATGGAAAATAAGAATCTTTCCTCCTTCTTAGATAAGAATGATGAATCTAGTGGGGAAAAGTAGGGAAGTTAAAACGATGTGGGAAATGATCTCACACCCTCAAAGCTCTTTACTGTACCTACAAGGAGCTTTGGGGGCTATACTGGTGGAAACACCAAATCACTTTCCTGTTGTAATTCTGTGGGGGAAATGCCAGATGATTTAAGGGCTACAAATAAAAAGAAACTTTTCTTTCTTTGTTGCATTTAAGAAAAAGTTTGGAATCTCATCTTCCATTTTTTGAAGGAGGCCATTCCTGTGGTTGTTACCTGAGATTTCAGAAACATGAGTGGCTTAATAAGAATAAGAATCCAGCAAAAGTATCTCAGAGAGGTAGGCAATAAAGAAGATCTATTAGAAGAGAGAAATTGAAAAATGTTGGAAGAAGAAAATATATAAACTTAATCTTTAGAAAAACAGTTGCTGGCAAAACATGTAGAACAAATAAGTAAGATATCAGTTAGAGAATTGGAAAATGGAAGATAGAGGGAAAAGAGGAGAAAAACTTTTTAAATGGTAGCAATACAGACTGTTAATTTTCTCCATAAAATATTTTCAAAAAACTGTATATTGTCTATTAAATTTATTTATAGCTTGTCAGATTTTATAGATGTGTTAATGTAATTATTTTTAGTTACAAAGTAGAGTTTAAAAAGTCAATTACTTTCCAATATTCAACAATCAATTTGGATGAAAAATTAAAATAACCATAATAATTGGAAGTGTCTCAAAATGCAAAGTAGGAAAGTGATGAAACTAGTTTGTGGGCTTCTAGACAATTTATGGTAGAGTCACATACTCAAGGTCATGGCCGACAGATGCATCAACACATCTCTAGAAGAGAACAATAGTGATCCTTCAGTAATAATCCACTAGCTTGTAACCCAAATCGTCTTCCACTTATTTCAGTATATTTAAGTTTAAATTCTTATAACATGGAAGAGATAGGATTAGATAATGGAATATACATTGTTTTACTTCTATGCATTTATTTATTCAATTAATATCATTGACATCTTATCATGCAGCGCACACTCTCATGGACAGAGATGAGGATAAATAGAATAGGCAGTTTTTACCTTTAGGAGTTTACAGTCCAAAGATAAAGGTACTCTTCTACTAATTATAAGTGTGAAAATTGTTTAAAATGAGAAGGAATAAAGATATATTTTAATGTATGACTTTCTGGTTGAACTTGAAATTTTACAATAACATCGTTATTTGCTTGTGATTGGCCAATTATTCACCATTTTATTTTTTTTCTTTTTCCTTTTTCTTTATGATTCTACTTTCTTCTTCTTCTTCTTCTTCTTCTTCTTCTTCTTCTTCTTCTTCTCTTCTTTGTCTTCGTCTTCATCTTCTTCCTTTTTTTTTATTTTTAAGTACTCTTTGCCTCTGAGGTGAGGCTAGAATTCACGACACCGACATCAAAAATTGCATACTCTACCAACAGAGCCAGCCAGGTGCCCCAATTATTTGCTATTTTTTGCATGTTTTCCCATTGCCATATTGCAACAGCATTGCATCAGGTAAGGAGACCCTCCCTACAGTCTTCATTTTATAGATAAGGCCGACAACCCGAAGTTGCCCAAAAGACCCATATGAAATAACCTGAGGAGAGTCAGAGAACTGTAGTTCATGGAGAAAATCCAACCTGCTGTCTACTTTTGTATAGGTCACAACCTAGGACTAATTTTTACATTTTTAAATGGTTGAAATGTGTCAGTAGAATAATAATGTTTTGTGACACATGAAATTATATAAAATTCAAATTTCAGTGTTCATAAGTAAAGTTTTATAGTATAAAACTTTATGCTTTATACTATAAAACACTTATCTTTCACTTAAACATTTTCTATGGCTGTTTTCATGCTGCAATGGCAGATTTGAGCATTTGGAAGGGAAATTACATGGCCTGCAAAGCTTGTAATGTTGGAAATCTGGTCCTTTACACATACACACAAATGGCCTTCCCTGACTATAATGGAGACACTCTTTATAATTTTCATACTATCCAAATGTTATTGTGTGATCAGTATATGTGAGTCAATGTTGTTTACTCTTTGCATCTTTTAAATCAAGCAATAAAAATGCATTTATAAGGAAGGAACTTCCTCCATTTCACAAATGTAAAAGTGAAAAATTAGGTGCTTTCTTAAGGCCAAAGAGTAAGGGTTTGAGCAGACATTTCACCCTAGTCAGATTTGGCTGCAAAGCCAGCTTTTGTCCACTATTCTGTACTACTACTAGGAGTAGGCGGTGTTCTCAAAATTTTCAAGATCGTTTCAAAGTGGAAGTTGCTACAATTCTTTCATCTGAACCCTAAACAATTTCATGTCAATGAGTCATTTCTGACACCTGGTTGGTATTTTAGATGCTAACAGTAAATGAGCTCCACTGCTTTTCATTGTTAGCCCATTGTTTGTAACTAAAAATCAATATTGTATCATAAAAAGTCTGCTTTTGGGATCACTTAGTTTTGAAGCGTGGTAAGTATCTACAGTGACCATGTCTATTCATATTTCACTGACCATGGAACTGATTAAATTTAAGGATGTGTGGTAAACTCTTACCTTCTAAGAAGGCCAGATAGATTATTTATTGTTTTACTCTTTGTTATCTATGAAAGAGTTTGTAATAAAATGGGAACTTAATCCATATTCATGTTGTTCCTTCAGTGGCACTATTCAAGATATTAGTTGTCATGTTCAAGACCCACACCCAAATAAAAGGTAAATGATTAAGTACTGCTAAGTTGGATTCATTGTGATGCATAATGCATACTCTATTTCAGAACCTTTGTCAGAAAATGAACTTCATATAATCTCAATAACTTTCACCCTGAATGAGTTTAAGGGAGTGGACCAAGACAGTAGATTCAGCTGGCTTACTTTCAAGTTCAAATGTGAGCTGCAAAGGGCTTTCTACACTGCCCTCTGTAACCTTTCAATAAGATGGACCAAAACAATAGAAGAATGTGTCATGTAACCCTCCAACAAACTAATGTAGATTTTCAGGTGAAAATCTTTAATCCTGTGCCCAATAATAAGGGACACTGATTGAACAAATTTCACCAACTCTCTGTTGAAAGTGTGTTTTATGTCAGTTTCTAAGTGTTTCTCTTTCTATAACTAGAACCTTAGAGTGAGCATAAAGTGTCTAGTTGACAGAAGTATTGAAATTCACCTGAAGAATCCCTCCATTAATTATTTCCTTGCTACTCAGTGCCTTTTATTGTTTTCAAAAATGATTACTGCTATTAACGTGCTTGTGTTTCTAATGTTATTTGCTTGTGTGTGTGTGTGTGTGTGTGTGTGTGTGTGTGTGTATTCATGCATAAAATCCATTCGTCACTAAATTATAACTTGTTTAAAGACAAGAGTCAAATATTTCTTTTTCAGTCATTTGACACTTATTTTACTAATAGCGATTCCATATTTTTATATGTTTTAAAATAAAGTCATAAAATAAGCAATGATTTTTAAAATTTAATTTCATATTGAAATTGTTATAAAAAGCATAATAAGTGAGGTATTCATGATCTTCATGAAGGAACTCAATACCGACATGTAATTGCTATCAATAGTAACTATAAACTATGTCCATAATCTTCTATAATACTTACCCTAGGGGCACCTGGGTGTCTCAGTCTGTTAAAAGTCTGACTTCTGCTCAGGTCATGGCCCTGTGGTTTGTGGAGTTGAGTCCTGTGTGGGGCTCTGTGCTGACAGCTCAGAGCCTGGAGCATGCTTTGGATTCTGTGTCTCCCTCTATCTCTGCCCCTCCCTTCCTCGTACTCTTTCTCTCTCTCAAAAAATAAACATTAAAAAAGAAAGAAAGAAAGAAAGAAAGAAAGAAAGAAAGAAAGAAAGAAAGAAAGAAAGAAAGAAAGAAAATACTTACCCTAAAACGAAATCGTGCTTTTCTGAACATGCGTTATTTTATTTAATCATCAGAGCATCCTGGTGAGGCAGGTACTATTTAAATTATTGTTTCAAAGGAAACCGAGGCTTCCAAAGTTGAAGACAGGAATCCAGGATTGCACCAAGGTATACACGAATCAAGGACCAAATTCTTTACCTGAGGACTGCACTGATTGTGTAACAATCACACACACACACACACACACACGCATACACACAGAAAGAGAGAGGGAGGATTATTTTAAACTGAAATCATACATGAAATATTAAAATTAAAATTTAAAGCTAGGTCATGAAGATAGATATGCATTGATCATGCTATTTTTTACTTTTCTCATTTTCAAGCTGGATGAATAAAAGAGGAGCAATCTGGGAAGATTTTCTTGAAATCGAATTGCAAATTGATGGGAAAGTAAAGAGAAATGGGAAATGGTGAATGGAAATAAGCAAAGGCAGAAATTTCGGGCAAATTTATCAGCGTAGGTCCTAGTGTCACCAATGGCATTAATATTCCACCGCAACTTGGAGAAATAAATACAGATAAGTTACATTTCAGATTGGGAAAGTTCTGCAGCTATTTCTTTTACCCCGGTGGGTATGTTCACCATCCTCAATGGCAATAATACCCACAGGAGGAAACAGATAATCAAAAGAAGGTGCTGAAACTCATAGGAATTGGGGACTGATTCACCTTTCTCCTTTCACTGACCCCTGGTGTCTCTCTCTTTATTTAGGTGTCTGAATTTGAGTGCTTGTTACAATGAGTTTACCAAAGTGTTAGTGATAACTTACAAATTATCTGTATGAAAATAGAACAAATGTTAAATGATTGGTAGTAAGACTTAAGTGCCCAACGTGTTCAGGTTTCTGGTTCTAACAGGGATGGTTAAGTCTCCTACGGAGTCCTTTTTAACATATGCATAATTTAGCAAAAGAGGGAACACTGGCATTAGTATGCTTTCATTTATTTTCTGTTTTTATTTGAAACCTTACAAACATTTCTATGCAAAGCAAGATGCATTTTGCAAAACCGCTTAAGCTCTGTTACTGCAAAAGTAAACAAAATTTTCATCAAGGTAAGGTTGTAACATGTTGAACCTTCAACCCTTGGGCTCAGAGGCAAGAGTGATTCCATGTGACAAAGGGGATGATCAGTATTAGCTGAGCTCCTCAGAACTCTAATTAGCTCATGGATTGCTCAGTTGTTACTTCCTATTCTATCGGGCAGCAATAAGACACTGTAGGTGATGCGGGTCCAGATGAGTCCAGCACGCCTCTGGTGAAGTTGTAAAGCAGAAGTCAGAAGAAAAGGTTACCATTTCTTACCTGAACTGCGATAATGACCGGGGAATTCACTGCGTAGCGTGGCTCCTTGCTATCATTTTGCAAATAACGAAAATAAATTGACAGGCTTATTTGTGGTTCTAGTGTAACACATGACATGACAGACAACCAATTATAAAGTTTGAATTGTTTATCCTGAATTGTAATCTCAGTTCCTACTTAATAAAATGTCTCCTTGTGTCCACTCTGGTTAAACGGTCCATGCTGGATAAAATGTCTCTCGGACAGCAGGTTTTGTTATTGCCATGGTCATCAAGAATACGTCTGTTGCTCTCCAATCACCCCCATTTGACTAGTTGAATCCCTGGCTACACAGAAGAAAACCAAGATGAATTAGGTTATCAGAGTCTTCTTAAATTCAATAGCTAGATGGATAAAAATTAGAAAAAGAAATGGACAAGTAAATGAGGTATCATACTATTCAAATAAAATTATTATGGAGACATAAGGAAAAAGAATGAAGTGATCTAATCTGGATCTTCTCCAGGAAACGGGGTTTAGCCTCACAAATCCCAATACAAATTGTCACTGTATTTTCAAAAGCATGCAGTTTGCCTCTGGTGAAGGGCAGATATCAACATTAGCACACTTCCTTTATAGCCCTAATAGTACATTTAATGTGGCTTTCTGGCTTTACTTAATGGTTCTGAATAACTTTATTGTGGTTAAAAAATTGCAAAGTAAAGTAATTCTTTCTTCTATAATAAAGTAATTATTTTATAACATGTGCAGAGTCTTTGGAGTGTGTTTTTACAAATCCTACAGGGAAGAAATAGACTGACTTTAGTTCATAGAACCATCATAACATAAGAATTATTCCTTACCTATGTAGAGAAGATAAGTTTCATTTATTTTAATGTTTGTTTATTTATTTATTTATTTATTTATTTAGAGAGTGAGAACATGAGTGGGGGAGGGACAGAGAGGAGGGGGAGAGGCTCTCAAGCAGGCTTTGCAATGTCAGCACAGATCCCCATGCGGAGCTCAATCCCATAAACCATGAGATCATGATGTGAGCTGAAGTCAAGAGTTGGACACTTAACCAACCGAGCCACCCAGGTGCCCTGAAAAGGTAATTTTTAAAGAAGATTCTTCAATCTTAAATTTTTAGAGAATTTTTTAAAAAAATTTTATTGGGTTTAGAAGCTTAGGAATAGTATGTTATATCACATTTTAAATTAAAGACTATATATTCCTCTTGTATGTTTACCCGTTAAAAGTAAACCTTAATGAGTAACACATTCTCTTTTAGTTATTATGGTAATATAAATATTTATAAGTTACAAGACATTCTTTGGGATAATTAAATCCCAGTGTTTGGAACACACCACAAAAAATAATATAACAATTTTGAGTCATCCTAAACTTAGTCAAAGTAATTGATGTTGCTGCAACTGAGTAGAATAATCAAAATCCATGACCCACAGAGCTTCTGTTCTCAGAACTCTGATTCTTGTTCCATTACCTTTCCTTTTCCCTTATCATCAAAAAAGATGTTCACAATGTCCTTTCCTGGCCCCAACGTTATCCTGAAATGTCCAAGTTTGTCAGAAAACGTTTTGACTAAAGTTGCCTATTAATGACTACAGCACTAATCTGTCTTAATAGGAACAATAAATAATATTGAGAGAAATGATTATGAGTTGCATTTAAAAGCTGACCTAGAGGGTCTTAACCAATTAAGCCACTAATTACTGATCGGGTAATGATCTCACAGTTTGTGAGATAAAGCCCCACATCAGGCTTTATGCTGACAGCATGGAGCCTGCTTGGGATTCTCATTCTCCCTCTCTCTTTGCCCTTCCCCAGCTTGTGCTCTCTCTCTTTCTCTTTCTCTCTCTGTCTCTCTCAAAAAATAATAAAGGAAAACTTTAAAAATAAAATAAAATAAAATCAGATTGAACATTTTCAACACCTTGGAGATACAAGTAAGATCCAGGCAAAATTAAAGGAATGATGATTTTGAATAATGTTTCTAAGATCCACAGTGACTCTCAATAAGATGAGGATTGTATTGTATTGTATTGTATTGTATTTTTATATTTTATTTTTATATTATATTTTATTTAATTTTAATTTATTTTATTTTAATTTTATTTTATTATTTTATTTTTTGATTTAGAGCAACAGTGTGTGAGCAGGGGAGAGGGGCAGAGGGAGGAGAGAGAGAGATAGAGAGAGAAAGAACATGGTTCAATCCTATGATCCTGGGATCATGACCTGTGCTAAAATCAAGAGTGGAATGCTCACTGACTATGCCACCCAGGCACCCCGAGAAGAGGATTTTAATGACATTGTGCAAAGAAGGATCCCAGGATATGAGAAATTTTTCCTGTAGAATCCGGTCAATTCTCCATTGGGTAGGGAGTGATTGTGTGCTTCTTGGAAAGAGACAGTGTCATACAGTGCACCGTGTTCTCTGGGAAGCTCAGGACCCAGAGAAGTTGCCTGGGAACATGGTCCTTTAGATGTGCATGACTTCCATGTTGGTTCTCATGCAAGCTTAAAGCTCTCCCGATGTGTACTACAGTTCTTTAGAGCTATACCTCAGAGACTTAGACAAAAAGGGTTCTCTGTAGTTTCAGTTGAAACAAAACAAAACAAACTATTAGCTATTAAAATGAATAACTTATGGCATCTTGAAGGAAACAAATTCAGTAACAAGTTCAGGCAAGAAATAAATGTGGGTTCTCAACAAGTGTCCAAAATTACTGATTTGTTTTTCATTTATTTATTTAATGAACATAAAAATGACTTCCTTTTATAAGTGCTTGATAAATATGAACTTATGTCCAAAATTATCAATTTGTTTTTTGTTTATTTATTTAACGAACATAAAAATGACTTCCTTCCATAAGTACTTGATAAATATGAACTTACTTAATAAGGAACACAAGAAATTAAGATTTTAAGTAAAGTAGAAAAGGACACACCTCCAATGGGTGGCAAAGCTGGGAAGCCAAGATAGCCCGCCTTTGGAATGAGTCTGTAATTCACTAAGCTGTGTTGTCTCTACTTAAGTAGATAAAGAACTCCAACAAATATTTTTGTAACATTTCATTTTCTTATAAGTAAATCAAGAAATTAAAAAATTAAAAACAGCCTTACCTATCCCTCCAAGTTGAAATAATGCATGTAAAAGGAAATCTTAACATCTTAAAGTACATGTAATTGCTCATATTAACAATTAGTTATAAAGGTAAGTATTTTCTAATCCCACATAGCATACCAGGTACACTGAAAATCATTATATATTAATTTCATTTAATAAAACAACACTATGGAGACACCTGTGTGGCTCAGTGGGTTAAGTGTCCACTTTGACTCAGGTCATGATCTCAAGGTTCCTGGGTTCAAGCCCCTTGTTGGGCTCTGTGCTGACAGCTCAGAGCCTGGAGCCTGCTTTGGATTCTGTGTCTCCTTCCCTCTCTGCACCTCTCCCGCTCATGCTGTTTCTGTCTCTCAAAAATAAAGAAATATTAAAAAATAAAAATAAAATTCTATGATGTTGAAAGAATCTGTTAAATCACCCTTTTTTACAGATGATGTTTCTCTCTAATTGCAATTAGTGTGTATAATACTCATAGTTCTTCCAGTATTGAACAGAAATTGCTCTAATATAGAGTTTTTCAAGAATAGTGTTTTATGGGCGCCTGGGTGGCTCAGTCAGTTGAGCGTCCGACTTAGGCTCAAGTCACTATCTCATGGTTCGTGGGTTCGTGGGGGTTCGTGGCCCCACGTCTGGCTCTGTACTGACAGCTCAGAGCCTGGAGCCTGCTTCGTATTCTGTGTCTCCCCTCTCCCTGTGCCCCTTCCCCGTTCATGCTCTGTCTCTCTCTGTCTCTCAAAAGTGAATAAAGAATTAAAAAAAAATTAATAAATAATAAACAAAAAGAATGGTGTTTTATACTTGTGTGGCACCATTAGTGTTACAATGTTGTAATTTATTTGTTACTACTATTAATTAAATGTCTAAATTTCTCTAGCAATTTGATGTTAACAATATAAATTAGAACAGAAATAGCTTTATGCCTATAACAACCTCACACTTCTTCATTTGTATTCTGATATGCTTTTTTGAATGGAAGAAAAATAATGAAGCCACAGCTGGAATGCCAGAAATTACACAGATTTCTGTATCAGATCAGAGAAATATTTGATGATGGGCACACCCGTGCACAAATCTGCATACAAATATACAGACATCTTTCCTACACTTTTATTTTAGATGTTAATACCTGTAGAGGGCATTACATAGTTACTTCAGTCCTGTTTCTCTGGCATTTATGTCCCCATCACCTACCTGGTACTTTGATCAATTCTTAATAAACCAGTGTATTTAATCAGGTTAAAAGTTAGCTTGAAATCAAACAAAAACTATAATTAAATATCCAAGAGACCTACTGGATTTTGATAGGATTTTATTTAAATATTTATAATTAATATATACAATATAATTATAACAAATATTTATAATACATAATTATAATTTCCAACCAACATTTTAAGGGTCAGCTTTTTTAATGGGCTTTGATAGGTTCTGAAACTGATCTCATATTACTCTTATTCTAATTGAGAAGATAGTTTTTATTTCAGTACACTGTAAAAAGTGGAATAGAAAGAAATCTATAAACAGAGGTAACCCAGCAAAGAGAATAATTAACTCCGTTTGGAGAGATCACAACAATGAAATTGGGATGCGTTTTCATGAGGAAACAGTAATTTCACATACAGTTACAAACTAGAATAACAGCAATAGTAAACAGATTTCATGGTTTCTTGTATTTTGTAATGAAAGTACTATTACATGATGATTTTTACTAACTTTCCTGTAGATCACTAAATCTTTGGAGAGTCTTAAAAGCTATTTTCTCCCTGAAAATTCCACAAGCTTACATGAATTTGAAATTGTACACTCCTGTTGAAGGGGTTTATGGACAGGGTGACACCCACCCAGGACACCCTCCCCAATTCTGGAGATCTTGGCATATAAAGTGGGGTTGAGGTGCATGAGTGCCTCAGTTGGGTTGAAAGTCCGACTTTGGCTCAGGTCATGATCTCACTGTGGGTGAGTTTCAGACCCACATCCGCCTTTCCTCTGGCAGCACGGAGTCTGCTTTGGATTCTCTGTCCCCTTCTCTCTCTGTCCCTCCCCTGCTCATGCTCTGTCTCTCTTTCTCTCTCAAAAATAAACAAACATTAAAAAAAATTAAAGCGGGGTTGTGGGAGGAGCGTAAATGAAATAGAAAACAGGCCATACATCTTCATACAGCTAGATCCCTCCTCCTCCCTAAAGGAACTAAATGAAATTTATTTTAAAAAAAAAGCTTTATGCTCAGATTATTCTATTTTCTACCACAGTTCAGCTGCCTCCAGAATTTATTTCAAAAAATTCAACTCAATTTATGTTGCATGCCTGCTTTAAGACCAGTACTAGCTCCATCAATAATACCTCCGGAGTTAAGTCTAAACTTAAGAAGATGGTGTAGGAACTATTTACAACCTGATTCTTAGCATCATTTTCCACTCTTTCCAAGTGACCTGTGTTGTGGTCACATTAAACTTCCAATTCCTCCACATGTGTGTCATCTTCTATGCCTAATCCCATGCCTAATTCCATGCTTTTTTGCATGGATGCTGATCACTCTGTCTGGAATGTTCTTTCTATTTTTCCCTGCCTAGAAAGTTCTGTTTTTTTTTTTTTTTTGATAACTTTACTAACTTTTTACAATACCAATTCAAAGTTGCATGTAACACATTTTCACATCATCCCTCAATTGTTGCATGTTCTGTTCTATTCTGTTTCTTGCTTGTTTTTTTTTTTTCTTCTGTTCCTTTTTTAAAAATTTCTGTTTTGGATGTTAATATTGACCTATCGTCAAGTTAACTGATGCTTTCCCTGGTCCTGCTGCATCTACTGCTGTGCCCACTAAGGCATCCTTCATTTTTCTTACTGCGGTTTTTGATTTCTGGCATTTCCTTTTGACTCTTAGAATCTCCATATCTCTGTTTTTGTATGTTGTCTACTTTTTCCTTTTGAGACCCTAACGTCGTTAAGTACAACAGTTATTGTATGATCCCTATCTGATCATCTGCGTCATATGTGAGTCTGGTTTTGACTACTGCTTTGTCTTTTCTGACTGTATTTGTCTGGCCTTTTGTGATACCTTACAAATATTTGTTGAAATCTATATATGTCTTATCAGATAATAGGAACTGAGATAAGGAGGTGTTTAGTATGAGAATCAATTTTGATCTGGCTATGTGCTGGGCTAGGTTTAAGAGTTTTAACTACAAGAAACACAGGCTCTATGTTTCCCTAGCATCCTCAATTTTGTCTACCTTCATGGCTTTGGACCTCCCTATGCAATGCTCTCTAGATACACTATGTCTTGAATCTCTTTTTTGCTATAATCCAGTTATTACACTGGAGTTCTTTTTGCTGTAGTGTTAAGGTGTGGAGTAAGGAAGGATTCTATGATATTCTGATCCCCAGTGTTTTAGAGATCCGTTGTCTTACGAAGGTGACCTTCACAAGTGTTACTGCCTCTCCCTGTGTAGTGTAGCTTTTTCTCAATGTCCCTACACTGTTTCCTTGCTACAGAATTTCTACTTCCTAGAAGCCCTATTCTTGGTTGACTATGTTGCTTTTTTTTGTTTGTTTGTTTCCTCTTTCTCTTAGGTGAGAAAGGAAGATAAGGAAGAGAAAGTGAGGAGAAATGCCCTTTCCACCATATCGGAAAAAGTACTCTTCTCCTTTCGCTCTTTAGTAAAACCCTACCATTGGAGAGTAGGCAACATGAAGACTCTGAGCATGTTTTATAATGATCATTTTTCCTTCCCCTTCCTAGGATCACAGGATCTTCTTCAAATCCCAACCAGATCAGACTTGGGGTCTATGGGTCCCCAAGAGTTTCTCTCTCTCAAGTTGGCTCACACACAGTCTTCAGTAGTTTACCAAAATGGCCATTTAAGTGTCCCTACCGCCTAGGGTATCCAGTGGCTTTTGGTCCTGGTAAGCTAATTTTGGATGCCAAATCTTTCTCCATGTATCAGACTCTCCAGATTTATGGATGGTAGTTTTCCTGCAATATCGGTTTTCTGATGGGTCCAAGAAAAGTTATTAATTTTTAATTTTTCCTGTTGTTTTTCACATTGTAATGATAAGGGTAATTAGTAGTAAGCTCCTTATACATTTGGTTTTAACCTATAAGTCCACATTATCCTTAAACTTCCTCTAGGAGCAAAGGTTCTCTAGTAAAGGTCACTATCCAGTATGGGTTCCTTGCCATTAATATACACAAATTCCTCCTTAACAGAATGCATTGCACTTCTACTTTATTGATATAATAAGATGTGCTTTTTTATGCAATATGGTAATAGACAAAGACTGCCCACATGAGAATAAGCAGCAGCTATGTATTCGGAGCTCACAAGGGAGTTAATTTCCGTCACTTCCATTTGGCAGTCTCAGAAGCAGAAAGAGAAGTGTGACATCTTCATGGAGAAAAAGAGAAGATTTCAGTTGAGCTCTGATTAGAGGTTGTTAGCATGAGGAAGTTAGAGACAGGATAGCACATGGAACATCCTACCTGACTAGTTTCAGGAACATTATTTGGCTTTGCCTGTTTGCTCCTCGATTAGAAGTAGGGCAAAAATGAGGGAAGTTGACAGTTGATGGCCAAGTCCCGACCACTTGGGTCAATTGCTGCAGATGTTTTCGTTTGGCTTCCTGAGCTGCTTGCTGCAAAGGTTATAGGTCAGAGTTCCACTTATACAAATTATTCTAGTCTCTGTCCATTTGTTTATTTGATCTCTTAGTAAATATCACCCACCTCTTTGATGGCAAGGTTTTATTATTTCCCTAGTGGCTAGTTCATTACCAGAACAAAGTTCATACATGTCCAATACAAATTAGTTGAAAGTATGCATTTATCAATAAGTTAATTGTTAGCTTTATTGTCACAGTAACTTTGAAAGGTTGCCAAGGTTTATACTAATATCCCGACTTCTTTTAGATCAAGAAACTAGGAGCCAGAAAATTGTGTGCTTTGTATTCAGTTATATGAGTTATAATGCTAAAACAGAACTGTAAGAAATTTCTTTCCTGGTTCATATTGAACATTCTTTCCCTTTTCATATGTTGTCTTTAATTTTTATTCCTGAAACGTTCACTTCACAATTATTGCATACCTACTGTGTGCCAATCCCAGTGCTATATGTATTTACCTTCCTTATTTAACTTAATGTCTTAAAATCTTAATGATGTTCAGATTTAAATATTATTTATATGTTAATCAAAGACCTTTTAGTTTCACCAGATATTATGTCAATTTTAATTACAAAAGGTAATTGACTATTTGCATTTAAATATTTTAAGCATTAATACAAAGCAGCATTATATATTATTCTTGGACTCAGTTTTTTCAGTCAAATTTTTCTTTAGACTTTTATTATAAGAAATGCTGTAAAAAAAAAAAAAAAGAAATGCTGTGTGTTGCTTAGTGAAATTCCATAAAGGAATCTACTCCTTACCTGAAATGTATCTTTCTTTTTTTACACTATATATCATGCCTTCTCTTCCTCCATTTTTCTTTCTTCCTGTCCTTTTATATCCCCTCAAATACATCCTCCCAGATTACTCCACTAATGCAAAGATGTGAAAGATTAAGAAAATCTTTTAACCATGATAAGCTTAGCGATATTAATAACAGTCACACACACACAAAACACACACTAGTTAAGACTATGTGGGCTTTACTATGAGCTTTTTAGCCTCCACTGTTCATTCCCATGCTTTATTAAAATAAGACTGATGTAAGGTTGTTGAGTATATTTATTTATCTGTAGTATAGCTGTGACTTAAAATACTGCAAGGCCTTCTCTTTTATTAACTGGGTTTGTAGAAGATGTCCCAGGAGAGAAGAGATTGTAATACTAATAGCAAATACAAACCAACAAATTCTCATATCGATTGATTTATTTTTCAGATCTGTAAAAATCACCCATTCTGCAGAGCCCCTGGGACAAGCAAGTGATATAAAACTCAAACATTTTGAGCCAAAACAAATAAAAATCAGCCTTGCAGCTCCATCTCATTCAAAAGGCATCCTTTATGAATTAGAGAAACCCGATCTAGAAGAAAGCTTGTGTTCTGCTCCCAGAGGTTAAATGACATTAAATTTCAACAAACAGAAGAAACTACCAGGCCTGAGGGCTGCCCTTGATCAAATACCCAATATCCATTCCATTCTCTGTAAATAGGTAAATTCTGGTTAACCCTAGATGGATTGAACGTAGCAGGAAAGTTGAATATGACGTTCATGCTGTAAAGGCCACTCCTTCAGGCACACTCAGAAAAAAACAAGGGTATTTATTTTCATTTAGGCTCAATATGGGTTATGGGAAAGGAGAGAAATATACATGCGAATGAGCAACAGACAGAGTATCTGAGAATACCTGTTTCATTTCAAAAGGGTTGAAACTTTAAAGGTGACAGATTCTCATATTGATTTGGAGATTTTAAGGAAATATCTGTCCCTAAATAATCACAAACCCCAATGGTGATGAAGTCCATTACCCCTGACCAGAAGAATCTGATTGCCTGTCCCTCTGTCTGCCCTCCTTTCTGATCGAACCATAGGGAAGATGTGACCCTTGCAATCTTACAGCAAATCTTAAGAGCTCTTGAAAAAAAATAGTTCATAAAATAAAGAAGAGAAGCCAAAAATATATGAGGGATTTTGAAATCAAAATTATAAATTTTGGGGTGCCTGAGTGGCTCAGTTGGTGAAGCATCCAATTCTTTGTTTCAGCTCAGGTCATTATTTCAAGGTTTGTGGGATTAAGAACCACTTTGGGTTCTGCACTGACAGCACAGAGCCGGGTTGGGAAGTTCTCTTTCCCTCTTGTTCTCTGCCCCTCCCCCATTCATGCTTTCTCTCTTTCTCTCTCTCTCTCTCTCTCTCAAGAAATAAATGAAAAAACAACAACAACAGGGACGCCTGGGTGGCTCAGTCGGTTGAGCGACCGACTTCAGCTCAGGTCATGATTTCACGGTTCATGGGTTCTAGCCCCTGGTTGGGCTCTGTGCTGACAGCTCAGAGCCTGGAGCCTGCTTCTCATGCTGTGTCTCTCTGTCTCTCAAAAATAAATAAATGTAAAAAAAATTTAAAAAACAACAACAAAATAATCTATGATCTACATAGTAACAAAAACAATATAAACTATTTGAAAATTATTAATAAGCACCAAACATCATTCTTGACATTTTAAGTACTATCATTCTCCCGATTTTATAGATGAAGAAATGGAAATTACTGAGGCTCACTCATGTTGTATTATAACGATTAGAGAGGCCAGGACTGAACAATATTAAAGAGAGAAAAGAGGCTCTCAAATGAGGCAATTATATCATAAAGGCAAAGGAAAGTTAGATGAGACTGCAGAAACTCTGGAAATAGATTGTATAACCTCACAAGGCTATTGGCAACTAGAGAAACAGAAAACAATCGGGAAAAAAAACATATTGTTCAAAAACAGGTTGTTGTTTTTTTTTTTTTCACTGCCATCATTTCGCATACGTCACTATTTGAAGACAATTTTTTCTATATATGGTGAATCAGAGTCATGGATGAAACAGTCTATTCCATCTGTAGGAGTTTCTTAAATACATAAAAAATAATTACACTGGCATGTGGAAATCAGAACGCCTCACCTTTTTTATTTTCATGGGTTACAACAATAACATATTTTGGCTAATTTAGTCTAATAGCGGAATGGTCCCAAGATCAGCAGGCTTTCTAAATTTCCTTTTCTCCAGTGTGAAATGATTCCAAGTACTTGTTGTATAGCCTACTTGAATTTATCAATATTTGAATCCAAGCAGACTGCATGAATATGGCATGTAAATTTCCAAATAATCATTTCTAAGGAGGATTTGAAAAGATAGTGTTTCATGGTTCCTCTTCCAGGCTAGTTCAGACACTTATTAGCTCTTTGAATTTGAAGAAGATACATGATCTGTTGGAGACTAGCTTTCTTCATTAAAATATGTGAGATGCGGATACTTCCTATTATATGAGTATGCTGTCAGTATTAAGTAATATAAAGCAAGTCAAAGACACTTATATGTTTTCAAGAAAAGATGTATAGACGTAATTATCATATTGAAAATCCTCAGTGATTTTATTAGCCAGACTTCAATAGTTTCTGGAAGGCTCTAAAAAGCATTGTCATCTTTTAAAGAGAGAGAGAGAGAGAGAGAGAGAGAGAGAGAGAGAGAGAGAGAATGAAAAAAAGAAGACACATAAAAGAAGAAAAACCTGTTAAATATTCTTATATAGCCAAAGATTCCAATCATAAAAATAGCCCCATCATCTGCTTTATCTGAACTGAAATGCAGTTGGTCACATGTATATTTTTCAAGACTGTACAGTTAGGAAGTCCTTTTATGGGTGTGCTGAACCACAAGTGAAAAACTCTCTCTGAAGAAAAAAAAAGTGAATAAGAGAGTGAAAACTTACAAAGAGAAAGCATGAAAAAATTGGTAACCAGTAAGGTAAATATTGACTCAATATTTATATAGAAAAGAGAGAAGTGGAGAAAGTTCATCCAAAGTCTTCTTGTAATGATTGTCGCTTTAATTCTGAAAGACATTTTATTCTATTAAGGACCATAACTAGGATGATTTTGAAATATTAGGCATCTGATTCTCTGAAGCTAAAATCCAATTTTTTGCTCAAGGTCTAGTCTTCTATTCAGTCGCTGGTGAATAGAGGAACAGAAATTGTTCTTTTCAGTTACAAAGAAGCAAACATCCTTCTCCACCTCATAGATTTTTTAGTTACATTCGATGCTCAATGATTATGATTTGTAGAAGAGTTAGCCAGAAGTTGAAAAACCTATTGAAAAAGTTCAGGTTTTTTCCCCCTCTGGCAACTGTAATCAGCCAGAAAAAAATTAAAATGTTGACTTAGAATTAGAGCGAAAGTCGATGTTGATATTAAATTAGTGTTTTCAAGAAGAGTGAAATTTTTTGGCTAAAACTTGAGCAATGAAATTATGTTGACCTTCATTGAGAAGAAATATTGAGTCCAAACTCTCTAAATGTTAACTTTTGAACCAAATTAGTGTTTGGAATGATTATAATAATTTGATGTTTCTGCTAATAGTTTTTGTATAACAGCAGCATATTTGACCTTTTTAAAATGTCAGAAATAATATTTAATATTAATATGCTCCTCAGCCACTTTAAACACTCAGGTAATATTTAATTTTAAAAATAATAATCTTGATATTTGTGCTCAAAATGTCATCATATATTGCTTGAAGGATGATTCAATATCTCTCTAAAATTGACGAATTCAAATATTTCTTCCACAGAGTAGTTTAGGAATTAGAACGGATAAAAGTAACTTATCTTGCAGAAATCAAGTAGACTTTACTCAACATAACATGAAGTCCACTGAAACCTAGTTACATTAAGGCCATTTTTAATGTGGGACTAACAACAGTTTAGAGAATGAATATTTAGGAGGAAATATCTGTATCTTCATGTTGGCATCAGAGCTTCTAATAAAATTACAGGAGAACATTGCAATAAGGAAACTCAGAGAACACTATTAGGCTGAAATGCCATGATTTTTTTAATGTTAATTTTTGAGGGAGAGAAGGGGAGGGGCAGAGAGAGAGAGAGAGAGAGAGAGAGAGAATACAAAACAGGCTCCAGGCTCCGAGCTGTCAGCACAGAACCCAACATGTGGATTGAACCCACGCACTGTGAAATCATGACCTGAGTCAAAGATGGCCGCATAATGGACTGAGTTACCCAGGCCTCCCTGAAATGTCATGATTTTTGTTTTTGTATAAACAATATATTTTCCGAGCCAGATTTCTTAGATTAGAGTCTCTTCCTTTACTGGTTATTACTGGAAACTGAAGTTGTACGTCTATATCTGGAATAGATGAGAATATTCCTTACAATGTGGGTCATTTGAACATCCAGCTCGGTTTTTTAATTTCCTTATGCATGTATGTATCCTTGTATGTATGTACGTATGTATGTATTTGTGACAGTAATTCTTAGAATTTACTCTCCTAACAATTTTCTACATACATACAGCAATTTAAGCTATAGTCATCATATTGTATATTATATTGTAATATTTATGTATCTTATAACTGAAAGCTTGTACCTTTTTACCACCTTCCTGCTATTTCCCCTCTCAACATCTCTGGTAATAAATAAATTTAATCTCTTTTCCTTTGAAGGATTTTTGTGTTTGGTTGTTGTTGTTGTTGTTGTTGTTTTTAGATCTTACATATAAGTAACACCATATAGCATTGATCTTTCTCTGACTTATTTCACATGGCACAATGCCTTCAAGTTGTATCCATGTTGTCACAAATGGTAGAATTTCCTGATTATTTTGTGGCCGGATAATATTCCATATATACAGATGGTCGCAAGCTTCTAATGTTTTGACTTATAATTGACTTTATGATGGTGTGAAAGTGACATACATTCAGTAAAAACCATAGTTCCAATTTTGAATTATGGTATTTTCTCTGGCTGTTGACATAAGGTATAATACTTTCAATAATCTTTCACAATGCTGAGCAGTGGCAGTCTACTGCAGTGACCACAAAAGCAAACAACCAGGGCACCTGGGAGCCTCAGTTGGTTAAGCATCCAAATCTTGATCCTGGCTCACGTCATGATCTCACAGTTCATGAGTACGAGCCCAACATCATGCTCTGCACTGATGAAGTGGAGCCTGCTTGGGATTCTGTCTCTCCTTCTCTCTGCCTCTCCTTTGCTTGTGCACTCTCTAAATAAATAAATAAATAAACTTAAAAAAAAAGTAAACAACCAATATACTTAACAACCATTCTGTTCACTTTCACGCAGTATTCAATACATGACATATTCAATACTTTAGTATAAAATAGGTTTTGTGTTAGATGATTTTGCCCACCTATAGGCTGATGTAAGTATTTTGAGCACGTTTAAGGTAGGCTACTCTAAACTATGATGCCTGTTAGGTTAGGTGTATTAAATAAATTTTTTACTAGTGATATTTTTAACTTACCATGAGTTCATCAGGACATAAGTCCATTTTAAATTGAGAAAAAGAAATGTATCTGTATATACCACAGTTTTATGCATTCATCCATCATAGAATATTTAGGTTGTTTCCATGTCTTGTCTATTGTAAATAATGTTGCTATGAACATGAACATGCAGATATCTTTTCCAGCTAGGATTTTCATTACCTTTAGATCTATTCCTAGAAGTGGAATTGCTGGAGCGTGTGGTATTTCTATTTTTAGAAATTGAGCATTCTTCATACTCTTTTCCATAGTGGTTGTACCAGTTTTCAATCCCACCAGTAGTGCACACATGTTCTCTTTTCTCCACATCCATGCCAGCATTTGTTATCCCTTATCTTTTTGGTGATGGCCATTCTAGTAGGCCATATCTTTGCATTTCTTCTTTGCAAAAATGTCCCTTAAGGTTCTTTGCAACCTTTTTAATTGTGTGTCCGTGTGTGTGTGCCTGTGGGTAGTACGTGTGTGTGTGTGTGTGTGTGCGTTTTGTTACTGTTTATTTTATTTTATTTTATTTTATTTTATTTTATTTTATTTATTTTGCTATTGTGCTGTCTTTTTTTTTAGGTTTAGATATTAAATCCTTACCAGATATATGATTTGCCAATTTTTTTTTTTCCATTTCATAGGTTGTCTTTTACTCTCTTGATAGTTTTTTTTTTCTTTGCTATGCAGAGGTTTTTTAGTTTGATGTAGTCTCAGTTGTTTATTTATAATTTTGTTGCCTGTGTCTTAAGTGTCATATCCAAAAATTATTACAAGACCCCTGTCAAGAAGTTTTGTTTCTATGTTTTCTAGGGTTTCGTGGTTTCATGTCTTAGTTTTATCACTTTAATCCACTTTGAGTTAATTTTTGCAAGTGGTATAAGATATGGGTTCCATTTCATTCTTGTATGTATGAATATTCAATTATCCCAGCACCATTTATTGAAGGGATGGTTTTTTTCTGCACTGAGTATTCTTGGATCCCTTGTCAAATGTTACTTGCTGATAAATGTTTGGTTTTGTTTTGCAGATTCCCCTGCAATCCCAGTGGTGTGGGATCAGAATACGTGCTACCACAAAATGGCTGTCCCTCTTGGCTTGTCTTTCCTCCGTAGAGAAACAAGAGGTTCACGGGGGGCCTCTCTGTGTGGTGCTGCACTGGCCTGCAGTAAGAGCAATGCAGTCAATATGTAGCCACTGTTTTTCCTTCTAATGCTGTCTGTCTTGGTTTCTCAGGTGCCCAGTGGAAGTGGTGATGATGTTTTAGCCTCACCTACGTGTTATATTCTCTCAGTAGTGTCTTGTACTTGAATAGATGTTAGTTGATCTTCTTGTGAGAGGAAGCAAAGTAAGAACTATCAATGGAACTATCTTGAGCACATCACTTCCTGATCTTATTTGAAGATTAATTTGAGTATCAAGCAGACACATACAACATTTTTCAGCAAAGGCTACAGGAAAGCAGCAGACCTACCTAAGATGTAAAATTAAATGAAATAAAGTAACTTGTTGGATGTGAGGAACAAGAGAATGGAATCAAATGTAATATCTACATTTATGGTTAAGGAATGGGGTGAATGTTGAAACTGTCCATAGAGAAAAAGTAACTTAGGAGACACTTGAGACATGATGGGGCAGCAGGGAGAAATAAGATAAGATTTATACATGTGTAAATTTAGCCATGCAAGGAGAAATAAATAGTGTGAAAAACACCCGTATTTAAATAATAGCTAGAATAAAAAGGCACTCACAAAAAGGCTATAAAGCAAACTTAGTGGTAGAAGAAAAAAAAATATTAGATTTTATGTCATAGACTCTGGGTCTAAAGTTCTTTCTTTTCTAGCAAGACAGTGGGATGCAGGATGAAAAATGAGAAGTACCTAATGGTTGGGAAAAGACAAGAGCCCCAAAGAAGGGTCCTTGCCTGTATTTATTAAGATCAGAAGGCTTACAAATGTGATGGGTGTGCACAAAGAGACAAAGAAACTGGGAACATTAACTTGGGGACGTGAAGGAAAAGAGGGTATTGAAGATATACAGTGTTTGGGGTTTGGGTCAATATAAAACAAAATCCTGGGCACATGGGAAGATGGTTGTTAATGGCAGACAGGAGATGCCATGTCTGTTTATCTTAGCTAGCCTAGGGGATAAAGCCTATTGGTGGAATAACCTCAGAGTTAACAAAACTTATTTCTTTTGTTAATCATCTCCACTCTGGGCTTCTTCACCTGCAGCCCAGTGGTCTATAATCCAATTTATCTGTTTACCTAACTTGATCCTTTCCTCCTGTGAAAGCATCTTTTTGCCATAGTACTAAATTGGGGGTGCTTCCACCTTGAATATCTAATCTTGTTTATTTCATATACCCATGTATCAGGTACCTTTGCACCAATATTTTGAGGCCTTTGTCCCTCCCTCTCTATTCTGGGGGCTCTGCACCCCTTCTCCATTCTGGGGTGGCTTTGCACCTACATATTTTTTGGGTGCCAATCATGTTTCCCAAACTCGGGTGTGAGCATCCTATGGTTTTGTATTTCTTTATGCCTTGTTAACCTCTTCATGTAAGCCCGGGGGATTCCTAAGCTTATTCCCCACAATTTATACTATAGAACTGAAGGAAGAGACCATATCAGAAAAACAGGGTAGGGCAACAGAATCAGATGTTTCCAGAGGTTAAACAATGTAAGATTAAACAGACCTTGGATTTAACCTTACAGAGATCATGAGTGTCCAGTATGAGAGCTTTTTTAATAGAGTGATATTGGTGACAGCCATCTTGAACCTGGCTGAAGTGTAAAAGTGAGATGACAAACTAGAAACAATAGTTGGTAGACATCCTCTCGAGCAGTGTGAATATCAAAACAAGCTAGGGGTGACATTAGGTAGAATGAGAAACAGATGGGGGTGAGATGTTCTTTGTATTTATTTTTATCTTGTATAAAAAGATACTCTTAAACACGTTTAAATGATAAGATGAAGAGATTGAATGGAAGACAGAGGAATGGAAAACAGAATAAATGGGTTTGACAGTTTCTGGAAGAGAGGACCCAGAGCCCTGGTAAAATGAGTTATCTTCGACAGTAGGAAGATTCTGTCTTTCCTCCACATAGATGGGGAAGAAAACAAGATGAGCACACATGTTTTTCTATTCCTGGATCAGGAGAAAATAAGTTGAGAGATTATTTTCAAGTAGTTTCTATTTTCTCTGTGAAGTAAAAGGCAAGACCATTGGCTCAGATTGAGTAGGCATGTTTGGATTGAAGTGCAATTGGTTTACAATAGTGAGTATGAAATGGAAGAAAAATGCCCAGGCTCTACTGAGGGCTTTGGTAACAGAAGTGCATGTACTTGGACCAAGCCTGCATGATTTGAGATTTTCCCTAGAAGTACTCAGACTCCTGGGTGTTAATGCAAAGAATTCAGATAGTCCAACTGTGCTAGATTTGTGGTTGCGCTAGACAGGAGAGAAGGCCAGCAGGCCAAGAGACTAAATCATGTTGGAAATTGATGAGTCAAGGTGTGGGTAGCTAAAGTGGGTTATTTTTGTTTGAGATTTTTAGAGATACAATTGTGTTTAGATCATGGTTGTGTGTAGATTCAAAATATTTTATTTAGAATTTTATCTGAAATCCAATGGAATAAAGATTTAGAAGTAGAAGTTGAAGAAATTGGCAAAAGATGTTTGTGATTTGCCAGGGAAGAAACGGGATTTGTACTTAAGGCTAGGCTTTTAATCCAGTATTTGACACTTTCTACCTGTAAGTTTATGCATGTTAGGACTGTCCCTGATAAGATATTTATGAAATCATGGCAAGGCGTTCAGGAGAAGAATCAAGTATACAAACAGAAATGTTTATGAATATAAAATACAGAAAATAAACTAGAATTTTGAAGGATGGTTTTAACCTTATAAAGAAGACAGTAGTGGGTACCTGAGTGGTTCAGTTGGCTGAGTGTAGGACTCGTGATTTCGTTTCAGGTCATGATCCCACAGTCATGGGACTGAGCCCCATGTTGGCTCCATAGTAAGCATGGAGCTCTGGTTGTGATTCTCTCTCCCTCTCTCTCTCTCATCCTCTCCCCTGTTCATGTGCTCTTTCTCTGTCAAATAAATAAATAAATAAATAAAATAGAAACAGGTGTTTAGGGAATTGTAAGTCATTAAAATAGTTTGAGAAGCTATCTTCTTAGTTACTTTAATTTTTGTATCTTTTTATTAATTCTTACTTTACTTTTCTTCTGAATTTGTTTGGCTTCACTTATGTTTTTCCTTCAGATTATGGATACTATTCTTCTTTGTTCCCTGGGGAAAACATCAGAATCCATACAGAGATGGTATTGAAAGATTAGCATTTTATTTATTTTTTAAGACATTAATTTTTTAGGGCAGTTTCAAAATCACAGTAAAGCTGAGGGGAATGTACAAGGATTTCCCATCGGTTCCCTGCCCCAAACATGCATAGCCATCACATGGTCATCACCCCCCACCAGAGTGGTACATTTGATATAATTGATTAATCTACTTTGTTACATCATCACCCATACTCTATAGATTACTTTAGAATCCACTCTTTGTTCATTTTATGAGTTTGGACAAATGTATAATGACGTATCTCTATCATACAGTAGCATTTTATTTTCCATGTTAAGTAAATTTGAGCTTTGGTAAGTTTAAAAAAAATCACTCAGAATGCTGCCTAGTTTTGAATAGTATGTATATTAACAACGACCTCTTTTATTGGAACACTTGAGTCATGTACCTTGTCTATGCAAAATAAAATGTTAGTTTAAAGACATAAAGAGTAGTTCTAACCTGAAGTTTTTTGTAACACCCCTATATCAATAATAGACTAGCAATGACCTAATGTTTCATGTGTATGTTAGTATAGGAATAGTTAAGATTATAAGAACCAAGCTTTTTTCTCCACTTCCTGAAACTAAATTTTGATTTACTCACAAAAATCAGAGAAATTAATTTTTTCTACAATGTTTTGCATTCTCTTAATAGTCACTAATAAAAGTTTTTAGTCAGGGTTAATAATGCAATGAGCAAAAGTACCCATGATTCCCCTAAAATACATTGTATTATCTGGATAGCTAATTCGGTACAAAAATAGTTCATCGTGGATAGGTTTCATTTTGTAGACCATTATAAATGTCTTGATATCACCTTGCATCCCTTTGTAACATTTTAGCTGAGCATGGGATGTTTTTTCAACTTTATAAATGCAAGGTGATTACCAACAGTGCACAAACACAATCCCAGTACATTCTAGACCATAAGTCATACAACTTCTTATTACATAAATACATAAAAATAATAGGTTTTCACTTCTAATTATTGCCAATGAAAAGGAATTTGTTCTCCTGTCACACAACTAGATATTTCATTCAATTTATTTTCATCAAAAAGACTTGAAAAGACAGATGACGGTGAACGTTAGGGGGCAAATTACATAAAATTATTAGATGTGAAGTGTCGGAAAAGGTAGAGTGCAAATACAGAGAGACCTATCTATTTAGCCTAAGAAGCCTAGGGCAAGAATACTTCTGTCCAAACTTAAGAAGGCATACTGTGAAGTTAACACTCACACTGAAATTTCCTGACAGCAAAGGTTGTGCATAAACTTCACAATGCAAACAACTTGCAAAAACTAAACATCATTAAATAGTTTGCTATTTGAAAACTTAGAAGACATAACCCAAATCATGGCCAAATATAAGTGTGTTTGATTCTCTCAGCAAACACATAGTGGCATATTATAGAATGTATTATCATATTTACTGAATGGTGTCTATCCTGGAGACAATCAGTTCCGTGTGAGTAGGGATGGAACTGAGGCCTTATTTCATATCCTCTTTGCCTCACTGTATCCGAGTTCATTGGACTTGATCCAGTGCTAGCCGCAACCTATTCTGTGTGGCCTCAACCAATTTCACTTGCATACAAATCGATAGTGACGCACTTTGTCCATGCCACACTCTTGTCATGTCCTTCCCCAGTGCGTCCCTATTGCTACATTTCCAAAATGGTTGGTTGCCTTTAAGTGTGGGATTATACGGGGTGGTACAGTGAGGTGAAGTGAAGTGAAGGGAAGAAATCTGGCTCTAACGGTAGAAGGGATCTTCCTTTCTAATGTCGCAGGAAAGTACTGAGAAACAGTTGTTTGAATAGTGTTCAGATGCTTGATACAACATGGGGATCATCTTCACATAGGTTCATGTATTTCTCTGTCCTTCTGTTTTCTAAGATTACATTTTTTAATGTTTATTTATTTATTTTGAGAGAGTGTGTGTAAGTGTGGGGGAAGAAGCAGAGAGAGAGAGAGAGAGAGAGAGAGGAAAGAGAGAGAATCCCAAGCAGGCTCTGTGCTGTAAGCACAGAGTCCAATGTGGGGCTCAGACTCACGAACCATGAGATCATGACCTGATCCGAGACTGAGAGTTGGGTGCTTAACCAACTGAGCCACGCAGGCGCCCCTGAGGTTATATTCTTTAATAGACTTCAGGTTCTGCCCTCTGGAAAACTAGGCTAAAATATTTAATGATGTTTAAAGCCTACAAGAGTGTGCAAAACGTACTAGTCACTCAGTAAACATCTGTTGAGTGATACTACGGTGGACATTGCTAGTGTTGCTTACTTAACATCCATTTCAATATCTTCTCATCTGTTCCAGAGGCGCCAAGCAGGAACATCCTTCCCAATCTTTCATGAAAAGAGTTTTGAGTGGGGCTATCTTTAGCTGTGGTCAGTGAAGAATGACTTAGTCCAAACTAATGAATCTACCTCTTGGCATCCAGGAATAGCATATTTTCTCTTAACATTTATAACTTTGGGACATAATGTTTCAATGTTATTATATTTGTTAGGGTAATTTCTGATCCAGTGATCATGACTTGGTGAAAGCTCAGAGGACAGTTAATACTTTTTAGCAGTAAAGTATTTTTTAATAAAGACATGTGTATTGTGTTTTTTAGACATAATGTCATTGCACACTTCATAGACTGCTGTATAGAATAAACATAACTTACACATGCATTGAAACCCCAAAATTAAAATATCATTTGACTCATTTTATTGCAGTATTTGCTTCCCTGTGGTGGTCGGGAATGGATTCCACAATATCTACAAAGTATGCCTGTATTTCTCTTTCACTATCTCAGTTGTTAGTTTTCTGTATCTATCTATCTAGCTAGCTATGTGTCCAATTTATCATATATTTAATATGCTTTATACAAACAGAATACATAAGTATTTTCAGGATTTTGCAGATTATTTACAAATAAAAATTAAAAAAATAAATAATACATTCAAAATAGAACATTAAAGGCAATAATTATGTATCATAATTATGTGCCATAATAAAGGCATAAATTATGTACCAATAAACATAATGTTTGAAAAATGTTATTAAAAAGTCTCTAGGGGTGCCTGGGTGGCTCAGTCAGTTGAGCATCAGGCTCTTGATTTGGCCTAGGTCACAATCTCTTGGTGATGGACACAGCCTCACTTTGAGCACGGAGCCTGCTTGGAATTCTCTCTTCCTCTCTCCCCCTCTCTGTCCATCCCCTTCTCATGCATTTGCATGCCTCTCTCTTTCTTTCTCTCAAAAATAAATAAATACACTTAAAGTCTCTAAGTAAAATCTGCTTCATAAAATAGGACTTGAAGAGTATGATGAAATAAATTCTAATTTAAAAGAAATAAACAAAGGGTTTGAAATCTATTGTTGCCATTTTGTGTCTCTGCGCATGCTGTCAGGTCGCATCTACCTCGGAAGGGTAGTTAGAGATTTAATACGTCAATGAATGTAAAGGAATATCTTATTAATCTATTTTTGGTTCTTAGCCATTAAAACTATGGTGGAATTATGAAAAGTATGTTTTGGTGCTGTTTCTGCACTGTTAAAGAATATCTCCATCTATCATCACTTTGATGTGTATTTTTTCCTTAATTTCCTTATCTATAGCTATGAAAATTCAGCTATTCTAAAAATTATTTTAGAATTTTAAAACCACTCCCTCTTTCCTTTCTATAGTATATCATGTGACTCAGGGATATTGCCCATGTGACCCTGCATGAACTTAGTAATATTGTAACAACATGAAGTGTGCTCATATTACTTGTATCAATTTGCTTGTTTGCCTGTTAAAGGGCTAAGGAAAGAACTGGTAATTGCCTCCATGAAATGTCCTATATGTGGGACACCAAAAGAATATTTTGTCCTACTTTATTTTCTCTACTTGGTTTCTCAGTAAATAGATAAGCAATTTCTTTTCTTGAAAATTTTCTACGTATTTCTTTAGTGACCTCTGATTTGGAAATGGTATTCAGTGCGGAAAATGTGGCTTGTGAATAGTGTATAAGACAATAGTCATTTGCCACTTTAATCAAGAAATATAAAAAAAAATTAAAAATATATGTTAATACTCAAGAAATAGGCTTATAGAGACAGGAAATTAGCAGCGTGTAGAATTAGAGTAAAAGAAGTACATTAGATACTGAAGATGTTTGAATCAAAGTTTATATAAATAAAATGTGGACAACACAACAGATGTGGCAACAGTTTGACAATACAAGGTAAAAACTACATTAAATAGCAGACCAAGGGATGCTACATTACACATACTGAATTTATTTTGACTTTTTGCATGTTTTTATTCTCACATTTGTAAAACAAAGTTTTGTAAAGCTTTAGTTTGAGTATAATCTAGGGAAGTTGTTTTATGTTGCTGAATATTAAGGTTGGATGAGTCATAACTTTCCATATTCTCTATTAAATTTAGGAAAATATTTGCATTTTAACTGCAGATTAAAAAAAATGTTCCATTCCTAGGTGATGGCTCCATGAGTATGCAGTCTTCACCCAAGAGTAGTTTATGGAAATGGAAGGGCAACATGGCAACACCAATAAAAGACACTATTACTTAAAAATATAAATAAAGGAAGTAAGATAGAAAGAAAGAAAAAAGAAGAAAAAGAATGAAAGAGAGCAAAAAATTAGGAATCAGCCCAAATTAAAGATTGAATATTAGAATGTATTTTATATCAATCTAGTAAAAATAATATACAATCATTAATTTAATATACCTAATCTAAGAATAATTTATCATGGAGGATGATATCTTACTGATTTATTCATTTTTTCCCCAAAGATACCCATATCTTCTTAAGGAAACTACTCTTATAAACTAAAAAGATAAATTCCCAATTAAATATCAGAAAGAGACAATTATTGGGTTTCAAATGAATACTTCCTCTCATAAATTCATTTTTAAGGTGGAAAGTCACTTAACAGAACATAATGTAGCTCATTATGGAGAAATGCTATTTAATTATAGTGATTCAGTATCTGGAAAAAGTGAAGATTTTCCTTAGAGAAAAGGCATGTATAATGAGTTATCTGAACAATCACTTTGGGTCTATCAGGATGAGAATTTCAGATGGTCCACAGGATTAATAAAACTTTGAACAAATCGAGTAATTTGGTGAAAATGAATACATTAGTCTATTTTCTGTACTGCCGAGGAATTTTTAATAACTCTATCATTAAATATAACACATTTCATTCTCAGTGTTCTATTCACAGCCTTATCTCCTATTAGACTTCAAGGGCAGAGACAACATTCTCTGGCCTATCCTAATCTGAACCAGATGTGATTCTCATATCTTTGCATGTATAGCTCTTTGCTGGAGCCCCTGTCTAGTAAAAGCAATTTTTTCTTCAGTGGTCAATTGAAACCTGAAATTGCCTCTTTTGTTTCCCAAGATCTGAGAGGTCTGGAATGAACACGACCATGAGTTTCCACATGAGTTAAAACCTCCTCTTACCCTTTTTTTCTGCCCAGACTAATTATTCAAATTAGTCTCTAATCTTCACCCTAGTACCTTCTGTCTTTTTATCATCTAGGAGAGGGTCCTGTTTCAAGAATCTTTGCCTGTAAGATTGCATCTCTTAGCAACTTTGAAACATACAATACAGTGTTCTAACCACAAAGAAAGCATAATGAAGATGTTAGCTAATACTACTGGGGTAATGACATTGCAACATATAAATCTATTAACCCATTCTAAACTTACACAATATCACAATGTATATAACGTCAATTGTATCTCAATGACAAACAGGCCACACACACACACACACACACACACACACACACACACACATCCTTGCTTTGATGCTGCTCATTTTTTTCTGGTTTAAAACATTGTAACCACCATAATCTTCTTATCATATTCATCCCCTGGAAAGTCCTAGATGAGGCCTGTTCTTTGAACATTTTATTTTAGTCTGCTGGCCTTTCCTTTTGGGGATAACTAGCGAGTTGTTTCTCTGATCAGCCCTCTAAAATGTTTCTGACTTAGTTATTTTACTTTCCTAAATGTCTTGGCATGCTCTGGGTCTTTGTGCATAAATGAGCTAAAATAGTAAATGAATGGTCATCTTTACTAATATGTTTCAAAGATTTACAGCCTATATCTACTCTTAATTTCTCAAAAGGGCTTTCTCTAGGAAATCAACAGAATATATACCCTCAGTTCCTCTAAATGAATATAATGTTAATTTCTACCATGTAAATGAAAATTTTAGTAAAAATAGAGAAAGCATGCCAAATACGAGATTTTGTCAATTATGAGTGCATGTCTGAGAAAAAAGTATAGAATTATAGAAGTTGTAAAATTTTATCAAAATGTATAAGTACAAAATACCTTTTCTGAAATCAGTGAATATGATGTGGTTGACAACAGTTTTATAAAATATTTAAGTACAATATTTCACATATTATGATAGTAGCAGGTGGTGGATAAAGGACATCAAACTCTGGGTGGAGGGGACCATGTGATCTGATATAATAACATATAACATAATGATATATGTTGATATAATGGCATATAATAAGAGTTCCTAATGGGTGCTCTTATGTATGTCCGCTTCTCTCAATTCTCCTCAGCAGCCAGCATTGCACCACCACAGGTCCTGAGAACAACTGGTTGTTCAGGTGTTTAAGAAACTATTGAAGGGATGTCAGATTTGCGTGACAAAGACCACTCTGAAACTCATGCAATTAGGTAGGGAGTAAAAACGAAAACAGTGTGTGAACTGAATAACAATATAATGATCTAAGGATGGATGTTTCAGGCAAAACCATAGCCATAGATATACAGACTTTGGGAAAGATATTAGAAGGCCCATTTGATGAGATGTAGTGACAAATTGAATGTAGAGAATGGGAAAGAAATAATGTGCGCTGTCTCCTGCTGTCTCCTTGGTTCTGAATTGGCCAACTTCATGGCTGTGATACCATCTACGATATGGTTGCTGTTATTGAGGATATGGACATTTAGATTTTTTAACTCATAAAACACAGTTTAAATATATAGATAGATAGATAGATAGATATATAATTTAGAGAGACACAGCAACCATGAACAGGGGAGAGGGGGAGAGAGGTAGAGGCAGAGAGAAAGGGAGAGAGAGAGAGAGAGAGAGAGAGAGACTCCATGTTCAACGTGGAGCCCAACATGGGGGTGGATCTCTTGACCCTGGAATAATGACGTGAGTCAAAATCAAGAATCCAACACTCAACTGACTGAGCCACCCAGGTGCCCGCAGGGGCCCCCATGAAAGCACAATCTTAATCATGTTATTTTTCTTAAGAGTTGATTTCAGGGTTAACCATGATAGTGGGTTACTGAACATACGGCTTCATATGCCATTGTTAACTGCAAAATTTAGTATTTCATTTAAACCAACCAATCACCTTACTTTCACAAAAGATTACCTTCTGTAGGCCCTCAGCACAGGAAGCAATATATAGCATTTGGTTAAAAATGCTATTCTTTCTCCTCTGATGGTAGTTCTATTTTTCAACTTCTTATTCTGTTCCACTGACCTATTTGCTTATCTTGAAGCCAGCATTACATTGTATTGATTTCTGTTACTTTGTAATAAGTCTTAAAATAAGGTAGTCCATATAGTCCTCAAACTATGTTCTCTTTCTCAAAGTTGCTTAGGGTATTCTAGGTTGTTGGCCATTTCCATATAAATTTTAGAATTAATTTAGAATAGGGGCACCTGGGTGCCTCAGTTGGTTGGGCGTCAGACTTCAGCCTAGGTCATGATGTCACAGTTAGAGGGTTTGATCTCTGTGTCGGGCTCTGTGCTGACAGCTCAGAGCCTGGAGCCTGCCTGCTTCAGATTCTGTTTCTCCCTCTCTGTCTGCCCTTTGCTGGCTCTCTCTCTCTCTCTCTCTCTCTCTCTCTCTCTCTCCAAAATAAATAAACATTGAAAAAAATTAAAAAAAGAATTAATTGAGTAAATTCCAAATAGTGTATGTAGATATTATGCCATTAAGAAAGGGGGAGATAAGTCCCCACACTTTATGTGTGAGCTGTGCATAGGGACTTCCAAAAGGAATAGGTTGGAAAGAGGAAAAAGACTAACTCTCCAGTGCAGAAATTTGACAAAAATTATTTCATTTGGTGACTAAGATAAATATCAAGAGAGGTAAGTCAGGTTGATAGCCTGAACTAGTTCACAAATTTCTACAAAGGTGAAACATCTGCTGAAGTTTTGGTTGAAAGCTTATTGGATCTACATTATAGGTCAATTTGTAGAGAACTAATATTTTTTAAGATATTGTAATGGAATTCTAAGTATTAATGAGCATTTTATTTTAGAACAATTTTAGATTAGCAGAATAAATAGGAAGATAATACAGTTACCAAACACCTCACAAGCAGTTTCCCTATTATTCACATTTTACTTTGGCATATTTGCCACAGTAAATAGGTCAATATCGATACTTTATTATTAATTAAAGTTCTTACTTAAGACCATATTCCTGAGTGCTCATTAAATGCACTTCTCTAGAATCCCACCCAGGAAAGCACAATACATTTAGTTGTCTTTTCTACTTAGTCCACTCCTACTCTTGAATGAACCCATTCCTTAGACTTCCCTAGTTTTGATTACCTTGTTTTGATTACTTTGAGGAGTACTGGTCAGATATATATATATACATACATATATGTATGTATATGTATGTATATATGTATGTATGTATGTATATATGTATGTATATATATCTGTATATATACATGGAGAGAGAGAACATATATAATATATATTATGTAATGTAATATATATTACAGGTATATATATATAATTACTTTGTCAGTACCTTGACAATTTTGTAAATCTATCTATCTATCTATCTATATATATACTTTATATATATGGTAAATATATATATATTTACCATATATATATAAATTTACATATATATGGTAAATATATATATATATTTACAATATATATATATAAAGTGTATATATATATATTTACTTTATATATATAGGGTAAATATGGCTTATATATTTATGGCATGCAATATATATATATATATGTATGTGTGTGTATATATATATATATATATACACACACATTTACCTTGTAAATAGCTTGACAATTTTGAGGAGTATTGGCATATATATATATATATATAGATAGATAGATAGATAGTAAAATTGGGGCTTGTTTGATGTTTTTATTCTCAGGATTAGTTCATACATATGGGTTATTGAAGGGAAGATCACAGAGGTAAGTAGTATCATTCTTATCAACATATTACATGTACATGCTACCAACGTGACTTATCTTTCTTGATGTTTATCTTACTCACTGACTGAAGTAATATTTGTCAAATTTCTGTACTGCAGAGTTAGTCTTTTTCCCCTTTCCAACCTATTCCTTTTGGAAGCCCCTATGAACAGTTCACACTTAAAGTGTGGGGACTTATCTCACCCTTTCTTAATGGCAAAGTATCTCGATACACTATTTGAAATTCTTTCACATAGGAGATTTATCTTTTCTGTCAAATTTATTTGTTAGTTTGTCTATGTATTCAATTATTTATTTATATGTCTATGGATGTATGGACATTTATTTTACATTTTCAGTTATAATCCAATATTATTTGCTTTATTTATCTCTTCAAACTGTTTCCAGTTTGACTGCTGGGGATTATTTGGTGAATATATATATATATATATATATATATATATATATAATATTCGTGGGTGTCTTTTGTTTTGTTTTTTAGGAATTTTTAAATTTTCTGTATATAAGAGGTTCTAGGCTTATATATATTCTCTGTCTCAATACTAGATTTAGACATTCTTGTAAGGATTTTCAGTTTCTTTTATTGCTGAGTAGAATTGAATGCAAGATCTGGGTACTGAAGAAGTTTATTGCTACTGGGATGGCATTGCTACAAGTCTCATTCAGCTAACAGAGCAAAGAAACGTTTCTTTATATTCTATAAATAGGTATACTAATCTACTTGTGTAGACATGTCTCTAAATACTTCTACATGTGATGTATGTATATTATATGCATATTAAGTATGTATACTAAGCTACCTGTGTTTCTATCGATGTTGCCGACTCTGTTAGCGCTTGGCTCATTGCCACCTTCTCCCTTCGCTTATCTCTTCCAGCTTCAACACAAAAGCCTGGCTAGCAGAGACCCTTTCTATCCTCTTATATCCTAACATGGTTGGTACGCACATGGGAAACGGCTGTCAACAATTGCGGATGTTAGGCACAACTCCCTTTGCATTTAGTTTTAAAAACAGCAGCTTTGGTTTCCAATTTTTTTTAGGTCAGTATGTTTTCCTTCACTTCTTTCAATAAATGGTTTCATACATGTCATAGTGTTAGCTATTTTTGTCATAGGCTGAATCGTTCCATCCTGGGATTCCTCAATCTCCTTTTTTTTTTTTTTTTCTAATTTTCATTTGGCTTATGTTGTTTCACCCTTTAGGATTTAAAATCTAAAGATTTTGACAAATGCATAGCATCAGGGATCCAACATTACATTGTTATACAGAATAGATTTACTGACCTTAAAAATACTGTTATTCACCTTTTCAAGCCACTCTTCCCCAAAACTGTAGAAACAACTGATTTATTTTTACTGTCTCTACTTCTTTTTCCTGAAAGAATGTTCTATACACGGAATCATATACTTTGTAACTTTTTAGAATGACATCTTTCATATGCATTAAAGATTCATTCATGTCTTCCTATGACCTTATAGCTCATTCCTTCGTAGCAGAATAATATTCCGTTATGTGAAAGTAACACCACCTGTTCAAATATTCACTTTTTGAAGGATATTCTATTTACTTCCAATTTTTGGAAATTATGAATAATCTAATGTAAGTATTCTTTTTTTTTAAATTTTTTTAAATGTGTATTTATTTTTTTTAGAGAGAGAGAGAAAGCATGAATGTGGGAGGGGCAGAGAGTGAGGGAGACAGAGAATCCAAAGCAGGCTCCAGGCTCTGAGCCATCAGCACAGATCCCCACACAGGGCTCAAACTAATGAACCGTGAGATCATGACGTGAGCTGAAATAGGATGCTTAACTGATTGAGGCACCAGACGCCCCTCTGCTATAAGTATTCTTACACAGACATAAATCCTATTGGATTAAGACCCTTACCCTTAATTATGTAATTAACTTTTTAAAGACTTTATCTCCAAATTTACACACAAAAATGTTTCCTAAGATATTGGGGGTTTGTCTTCCACATATGAATTTTGTGGGAGGACACATTTATCTCTATAACAAGTATTTTTGAGCTGCTTTTAGGATTCTTGAAGATATTTCAGAATTCAAAAAGTTTTTCCTAATCCATTAAAATTTTTTTCTTTTCTTCTTCTCTTAGGCTATTAAAAAACTTTAATGTGGGATATAGAATATACTGTTTATATAATTCTCTTCTTATTAGTTATTTTATTCTGAGATTTCTAATTATTTCTCAGATTATAAGAGTCATAAAACCCAACGTGAGGAAAATCATGAAGAGAAACGCAGGAGACCAGCTCTGTCTCTGATCACAGTTGTCTATCCTGATTTATCCCATGTGTCTAAAATACACACCAGATGACAAAGCATTATATTTTATTATTTTGTTCCTATTATGCTTCTGTATCTTAACCACCATGAGTTACTCTGAGGTTGTGGCAATATAGCTTTCCTTGTGGTCTAAAAAGTTTCGCCTGAGCTTAAAAAAACAAACAAATACATTCGTCCCCATTTGAAAGAAAAAAAATGGCAATGCAGTTATTAGTAACAGACAATGAAAATCTTTTCACATGCTATTGTTGAGCAGTGGAATAGAATATTTGATAAATTGGCTGCATTTTGTTATATATACACAAAAGGATATTGGTTAAGTGTATTTCTTAGTAGCAAATATATGGAATGTTTTCATTCTTATTTTAATCCCACACAATAAAGGACCTTGGATAGAATTATAATATTTTGCAAGTCAATTATAAGGTCTAAAACTTTTCCATAATAACGTCATCAATACCAGTATTTTACCTAATACTTAGATACACTTTTTTTGTGGAATTTTTTAAGTATCTTATTGCCAGGAGAAGAATAAGCTTTGCGGGTTTTTGTGTTGTTGTTTGTTGTTTTATTTTATTCCTTACGTTTCATAATTAGAATCATTTTCCTAGAGAGGAAAAGGTCTTATACTACAGAACTGCTTTGTCTATCTTGGATCCTGGGTAGGAAAAATAATTGACCCATTGACAGTGATAGGAAGAAGTCCCGGTAAAAAAGAGGAGTATCTAGTGGGTATAGATTGCATTAACATTGTGACATCCACTGATAATAATAATAATAATAATAACCACATATTTCAGAAAGAAGCGCAAATTGGCAACCACAAATCAAAACATGGTCAGTCTTTAAATATCCACACAAACAGATTGGTAGCATGAATCAAGTAAGTTTGGTAACAAATATAATGGCTTCTCTCACCTGACTATAGTTGGGCACTAAGACCTAGTTAGGTAGGAGGATGACTAGGCCAAATAAGGCAAATTCTAGGATGTAAAAAAACATTGTTTTAATGCAAAGTCCCTAAACTAGACGCTATTCACCAAAAAAAGAAAAAAGAAAAGAAAAGAAAGAAAGAAAGAAAGAAAGAAAGAAAGAAAGAAGTGATAAGAAATGTATTTGCATAATTTAGCAATAAAAGGAGTAATATGATAAGTTATACAACATTTGGTTACATATTTTATTGGGTCAAGACTGAGCACTGAACTTGAAGGAGCATGGATAGAGAATTGGAGAAGGTGGACTTTGGCAGGTAAGAAGCTGAAAGAAGAAATGATAAGGAAAATCTAAGAATTTTCCAGATCATAACATTGCATATGCCACATGGGGAGTTTTGCAACTTGCATCATAATATTTTCTTGTAGAATACCCTCCCACTGTTGTCTCCTGATCAAAGCAAACATTATACTGATAGGGATTTAGTTCAAGTAGAAGCCCTTTTGTGAAAACATCTATCTTTCATCATGGAAGTATAAGATATGTTCTAACTGGAATGCTGTGCATATTGTTTGGGCAGAGAAGTTTTTCTTTTTGTTTGTTTTTTGTTTTTTGGGTTTTTTTTTTTGTTTTTTGTTTTTTTCCCAATGGAACCAAGAGAATGGAGAAAATAGATTACTGCAGAGTTTTTCATTCATAGAACTTCTGCTCCTAGCATGGTTTACATGGTGCTTGGACTACAGTGACATAGCGCACAAATGTTTCAAAGGGAAGTGTGGCCTTGAGAGCACATACTGTACAAAGGACTTCAATGAGTGGCTCAGAGTTGCTTTTAACAGTTTACATTATAGGACTTGAGACTATGAAGATTAAAAAAATCCCAGTGAAGTTGAACTGTGGTATTCAGAAGTTGGGAGCAAGGCATGCCAGAGGGAGTCTTTGAATGTACAATAGATCTTCTCCAGCTTGGTGAGCCTAAGATGAAATTCAACCATGATTGTGGCAAATAAACATTATCACAAAAAAAATCTCTTTCATACTTTGTTCCATTGTGACTGCAACTTACAGAGGCTGGGCATTCTTACCTCTTCCTAAAGTTACTCAGACTTTTTCTAACTTCTATCCTCTTAGACTGTAGAAACTTGACAATTCATTTTCTATCCAGAACCTAGAATAACTATTAAAAAGGAAAATTAGATTGTGTAACTCCACAGTGAGAAACAATTTAATTCTTCCCATTGAGTTAAGAATAAATGCCTACTTAATACAACGGCCTAGGTAATAGGGGGAGAACCCTTGATAGGAGGGAAGACATGGCCTACACACCGGCCTTAAGGGTTATTTTATGATTGATCTTTACTAGTCATAGTAATTTCTTTTCCTTAGCCACATGACCAAGTTCTGACCAGTACCATTGTTTCAAAAAGAGAAAGTCCTTCATCTTTCTGTCCCTTACTACTGACCAGAGTGTGGCAGCCATCTTCACTGTGGGGAGAAAGGCCAACTTTCCAAGAGTCACAGAACACAAACATGGAAGATCATGGTTTATTAATGACACTGTTGAACTGCTGCACCAATGTTGGACATATTTTCTCTGAATAAATTAAAAAAAATATATATATATACACACACGTGTATATATATATATATATACACACACACATATATACGTATATATACACACATATATATAACAATGGTACACGTCATTGTGTTTTCTGTGGCATCCAGGTTAACAGATTCCGAGCTGCCACTTACCTTCTTGTGTAATTGGAGGCTAAAACAAGTTACTATTTCACCCACTGCTTTCCACATGGCATCACAATCAGCCACACACTATTGATTAAGAATCTGTGGAATGGATGTAAATGAATGACACAGACTTAATTACAAATGGTATACTACTTTATGGTTTTATATGATTCTTGTCAGCCATTACCTATTTTCAAAGTACAGATTCTTCCACGTTTCCAGAGGTTATTTCAAGAGCAATGTCAAAGACTTCAGGTCTCCTCATGGTTTTTTCATTTCTCTCCCTGAAGAAGGTTGTTGTTCCTTGTATGCAATTGTAACTAACTGATAAAAGAGCTATTCTGAAGGTAGTTCACTAGCAAGAGGACATATCTTAGTATTTCATATATTTAATAACTTCAGCATATGTTAATACACGACAAGAAGCATCAGCCATTTTCACCTTGCAGTTGATGATTAATTGTGTTTGTAAGTATCATGTTTGGATGTATTGTGGCAAATGATTCTGAGGCTTCAATTAAGTAATATCGGATGATACCATAGTCCAGTGAGCATAATTTTACATCAGCTGATAACGATACGTTATTACCAATTGAAAACTTTCACAATTACTTCTGCAATCATGCTCTCACGCTTTCGATTTCTGTCTTCTGTTTAGAGATTCTCTACATTCTCATCTGTAAGCTTGGAAAAGCACACTTATGTGCTTATTTCTCGAGCTACCTATTACTATAGTGTCTAGATTTTGTTTTGCCATGTATATCAATAGACTTACTAAATGATGATGCATCCATTTTCCTCTTTCATGAGGAAAATGCATTATAGAATAACCTGATTATTATGTGTGAGTATTTTCCCAAGTAAATTATTAAAAGGGGGTGGGTGGGTGGTACAATGCTTCTGGGAATTCTTAAAACACCCTCAATCTATTTTACATATATTTTTTTAATTTTTTTTACACTGTTCATGCTGTGTGCATCCTCAATGAAGGAGAATATTCTGTAATAACAAGAACAAAGTAAAATGACAGACAGATAATAGGATAAGTTAACTCTATGCAGAAGTGGATATAAGTGTCATCTGAAATCAGCTTCTTTCAGATTTGGTTTCAAATTCTGCCTTTTGTTTCTGAATTATTCCTGCCTACTCTATGATTCATCACTTTCTCCCTTGACTTACTGTGGCAGTGCATTTGTGTCATATAATCAGACTTCCGGTTTCATATGTACCGCATTTGTTTTTTCAAATACCATATTAAATGTGAAACACACGGTTAGCTCCTAATTTCTCTACTGCCATCATTATCTCGTTCATCATCAGTAATTAAAAAATGCTCAGTAAAAATAGTTGCATTGGGTTATGCGTTTTGTAAATTAATAATGCCTTCATTATTTATTTCTTCTTAAGCTTTCTACCAGTCCTCCTTCACAATGTTGTAAAGCATTTTCAGTTTTAAAGCATTTAGAAGCAGTAGCTTTTTCTGTTAGCTCTTCAGACAGGTAGACACAAATTGTTTTTTCACATCCTTGTTGGAATTTGAGTTTAGATTCATTACTAAAGTAAAATGTTTTTATATCTCTGTATCACAGGAATGCTTTTTATGTGGATGAGGTTCCATTTTTCCCAGTGTAGAAAAAAAATAAAGATATCCTAAAAAATTGTAATGTTTTTAACATCTATGGCTATAAGAAAGATATTTCAACAAAATCATTTATTTACTGGATCAAAAACTTGAAATTACTGAATATCTAAGGAAGAAAGGTGTGCCAGGGTGGCTAAATTCGTTAATCCTCAAACTCTTGATTTCAGCTCAGGTCGTGATCTCACAGTTTGAGTTTGAGCCCCCAGATGGACTCTGCTCAGACAGCACAAAGCCTGCTTGGGATTATCTCTCCCTCTCTCTCTGCCCGTCTCTGCTCACTCACTCTCTCACTCTCACAATAAATAAATAAGCATTGAAAAAATAAAAGAAATAAAAGAAATTGATTTGATGAGATACTTAAATTTATATAGAACAGCCATTTGATATGAGGCTTCACAAAAATTCTCACTATCTTGAAAATTGTATTCCACTATTTATTACATAAAAAATCAGTGACATGAAGAAAATGCCATGCACGGTCATAATTTTTTCTAGAAATATGTATGTAAGTATGTATAAGACTAGGCAAAAATGAGAATTATATGTAGTAAAATGTTGACATTGGTGAACTGATGAAGCTATTTGATTGTTTTCCATGCGTCTTCCATTTTTATCATTTGCATTCTCTAAACTGCTTTTTGCAATAAACATTAATTGCTTTTATCATAAGAAAATAGAGGGTCACCTTGGTGGCTCAGTTGATTAGGAGACCAACTCTTGTTTTCAACTCAGGTCATAATCCCAGGGTAGCGGGATTGAGCCCAGTATCTCATAGCATGGAGCCTGTTTAATATTCTCTCTCTCTCTCTCTCTCTCTCTCTCTCTCTCTTTCTCTGCCCCCATCCCTGCCCTGCTCATGCATGCTCTTGCTCTCTAAAATAAACATTAAACAAAACAAACAAACAAACAAACAAACAAAAAAGAAAATAGGAAAGAACAGCTTTACTACCAAAGATGAGAGAGGTCAAAATGAAACAATCCAGAAACAATCCCATTGAGATGCAATTGTGAAAACTATATATAATTGTTGGCAATCGACTTTGTTCCCTAAAATAACAGGTTTATATGGTGTTTTCACTTAAGCCCCCTGTCTTTGTCTTGGGTACTGTGTCTTTGTAATATCATATTATGCAACATAATTTTGAACTGTGCTCTTTAAGGAACACTTGTGGAAGGAAGCTAATTTTTCAGCACTGAGAAAATATTTGAGAAATGCAAGGTTTTTCTGCCTTTGTCATGAATAGAAAGTTTTCTCGAGGGTGCTCATGTTGAATTAAAATTCACCTCAGGCTGCTCCTGTCTATGACTGCAATTTGATACTGTTGTATGGGACTCTTTTTATTGATTTCTCTTGCTTGGAGCTACTAAAAATTAAGGTTTCCAAGTGTTTAGGGAGCAATCCTATTGGAGAGGTGGAGTCTTAGTTCAGAGGGTAAAAAGCAGTTTTCACTAGTAACTTTTGGTTGTTTCTTTTTTTTTTTTTTTCCTGAAAGCGAACATTGTCAAATCTGCTAATGGATGTCACCTATTGACGAAAGGGATAGAAATAGTCATTTTGTGGTTTATTTGTAGGTTTTGGTAGTAATGTTTTTAACTTCAATTTTCATCAGTTTCCTTTCAAAATATCAGCTGCCGGGGCTGATGTTAGCTGTTCAATTCTTCTTTTATTTCAATATTTATTTGGGGGATTGCACAAGCTGGGGAGGGGCAGAGAGAGGACAGAAGATCTGAATTAGGCTCTGTGCTGACAGGCTGACCGCAGCGATCCCAACGTGGGGCTTGAACTCACAAACTATGCGATCATGACCTAAGCTGAAGTCTGACGCTCAACCAACTGGGTCACCCAGGTGCACCTAGCTGTTGGGTTCTTCTAACTAGCAGTGGAGCAGAATTGGTCTGACAGTGATTGAGCTGGTTTCTAATAGAAAGAATTATTGACGGGGCACCTGGGTGGCGCAGTCGATTAAGCGTCGGACTTCAGCCAGGTCACGATCTCGAGGTCCGTGAGTTCGAGCCCCGCGTCAGGCTCTGGGCTGATGGCTCGGAGCCTGGAGCCTGTTTCCGATTCTGTGTCTCCCTCTCTCTCTGCCCCTCCCCTGTTCATGCTCTGTCTCTCTCTGTCCCAAAAATAAATAAAAAAACGTTGGAAAAAAAAATTAAAAAAAAAAAAGAAAGAATTATTGACAAAGATACTGAATCAGGTGCTCGATTTGGCAGCACATATACTAAAATTGGAACGATACAGAGATTAGCACGGCCCCTGCGGAAAGGATGACACACAAATTTGTGAAGTGTTCCATATTTTTAGCACTGCTAGGAATTCACCCAAGGGATACAGGAGTACTGATGCATAGGGGCACTTGTACCTCAATGTTTATAGCAGCACTTTCAATAATAGCCAAATTATGGAAAGAGCCTAAATGTCCATCAACTGATGAATGGGTAAAGAAATTGTGGTTTATATACACAATGGAGTACTACGTGGCAATGAGAAAGAATGAAATATGGCCTTTTGTAGCAATGTGGATGGAACTGGAGAGTGTTATGCTAAGTGAAATAAGTTATACGGAGAAAGACAGATACCATATGTTTTCACTCTTACATGGATCCTGAGAAACTTAACAGAAAACCATGGGGAAGGGGAAGAGAAAAAAAAAAAAAAACTTAGAGAGGGAGGGAGCCAAACCATAAGAGACTCTTAGAAACTGAGAATAAACTAAGGTTGATGAGGGGTGGGAGGGAGGCGAAAGAGGGTGATGGGCATTGAGGAGGGCACCTGTCGGGATGAGCACTGGGTGTTGTATGGAAACCATTTTGACAATAAATTTCATAATAAAAAAAGGAAAAAAAAAGTTACATTTGTGGTAAAAAAAAAAAAGATACTGAATCAGCTGAATATTCCACACATGCTTTTGCATATCTTATTTCATTAAATGTCATTATTTTTTGCCATAGATATATCTCTATCTATCTATCTATCTATCATCATCTATCATCTAGTGGTTGTCTGAGTTTTCCGGTAATAAGAAAATGGTGTGCACTTTATTTTCAAAATAAACATAGAAGCATTTTAGATAAAGTATGTATTAGTCATAATTTATTATATTAGAATGTGTTAATGTAATATCTTGTTAAAATAACTGAAATTTTATTTATCGTACATTGGCTATGGCAGGGTTATGGTGGTGAATATGATTGTGTTAATTTTTACCACTATTCTATGGCTAGGTTTCCATACCTGGTTCTATGCGACTAATAAAGCCATTCAATATTAATAACCACCACAGCATTCTGTTTCAGTAAATAAACCTCATTTCTGTAATTAGGTTTACATTAAAAATGGAATTTGTAAATTACTGTACATGTTTTCTATTACTGTGATTCTTCCAATTAATTCAATAATTAATTTTTTTATACCAGTTGTTTAAACGTGGTTATTTGTGAAGCAATGCTTGTCAAGGATTCTGTAATGGTCATATTTTAAATAAAAAAAAATAAGTTGGGCGCCTGGGTGGCTCAGTTGGTTAAGTGTCTGACTCTGGATTTCGGCTCAGGTCATGATCTCACAGTTCTTAGTTCAAGTCCTGCATGGGTCTCTGTGCTGACAGCACGGAGCCTGCTTGGGATTCTCTCTCTCCTTCCCTCTCTCTCTGCCTCACCCCCAAAATTGTGCCCTTATTCTGTCTCTCTCTCTCTAAAAATGAATAAACTTTAAAACAATATTTTTAAAAATTAAATAAATAACTAATAAAAAATAAATAATTCAACAATTCTAAGATACACACAGAGTAAATATATCCATATTTCCCTCCTCCCAATCTTCCCTTTTCTCCTGTATCTTTGACACTTACCAAAGTACAAAATATTCTGTGTACACAGAGTTAGTAGCTAAATTATACACCATTCTTAACTGTGGAGTGGAGAGTAAATGGGTCCTTGAGAAAGTACACCGAATATAAAATGTTTGTAACATTTCATTGTTTCCTCTTCACCTCTGATATAATTCAAAAAGGAGTCGTAGATAATAAAAGCCCACTTTGCTCCGCACAAAACATGACGGATGCATTTATCACCCGTATTTCAGGACCGGACGAGACACGATCTTGCTCAAAGGTTTAGCGACTGCAGCAATGTCAACATGACTGCTATGCTGTGAGATAGATTTACTATTAATCCGGATATACTATATTGCGAGTGTGTGCTGAGGGGTGACTCTGACTGGGTAATTAAAACTCCATACTGTGTAAAAGTTTTAAAAAATGAGGATCACTCCTCGACTTTCTGACAGCGTGCAGATAACTTCAGACACCCGCTCAAACTGCCAGAAGAATATATATTTCCTTTCAGTGCAACCCCAGAGAAAGATAAAAACTTGCTTTGAGCATGACACTTATGTGCCAGTCCTTGAGTCGGATAGGCAGGGGTAGCAAGACATGTTAGCTGAAAGTAGCGATCCGGCATATCTCCAAACATGATGTCCCATTTATGTTCAAAATGATGTGGATGGAATCAATTAGGAGAAACAAGTGAGTTCCAAGACACATTTTGAAAAAGCTGCAGAGTTGCTTAGTAACCTGATGTTGTACTTCATTTCCCAACAGAGCTGTAAAGGCTGTCAGAGTTGGTAATGGAGCACTTAAATGAATCAAATCTCATGTGCTCTGACAAGAACATGCCCATTTTAACTACGTCAGGCCCTCCCTGTCAGAAGTGAACATACGTGGTCAGTAAAACACAGAGCATGACAGCGATCAGGGGATATGGCTTCAAGTGGTGCTTCGACATAAAAACCCTGTTTATTTTCTTTACGTGCCTTGTGTTGCCATAAATCGTTGGGCCGTGTTATCTACCATTACTCAGGAGAAACCTTCATTCAAGTGCATCGTCTTGCCACGCCACTTGCCATTCACAGGATCTTCTAGGGCAGAACTGACTGCTCTCGACACCTTGAATGCTTTGCATTTTAGGATTTCACACGTGAAGTCATAAGCAATGTTGCTTCTCCTTCACCTTGGCCAGGCAGGCAGCCACCTACTCACATAAATGATATCCTTATGGAGAAATTATACTTATCGAATACTTGAAATAATGTGAATATATCCTCTGCAGAGAAAACCAAGCCCATGCACATAAACTACACTATACATATCATAGTATTTTTAAAAGTATTATTTATGAAAATTTGAACCAAGAATCTAGAACAGCCTATCTATTTTTGCTTTGAATTTATAAACTCTTAATCCTTTATTCTAATTTGCCAGGAAGGAAAAACAATTATTGATTGCCATTGGGATTTGTGTCTTTGGAGGCAAAGGAACAAAAGGAAAGTAGAGACACATTAACTGACTACCTTTATTAGTAAAAACTCATGTGACAGGTCTTGATTTTCAAGTTAAAGATCTAAGGAGAAGAAAATCCCCTATTATCTCCTCCTCAAAGTTATTTGACACATGATCATTAAATTATTAATTCTTGTATCATCTTTGTGAGAAATATTGGGAGCAATCATTATTTTTCTAAGTAGGAGATTTCACAAATTTCTGGTTAATTGGCAAGCATGTCTATGTGAATCTTGGGAAAACCATAAAGGATCACATGTAATGTTAGATTGGAAGATTTTATAAATAGATCCTATCATCAATTATCTGGTAATAACCGTGAATAAATTTAGTAAAAACGTAGTGGGACAACTTTATTTATTTATGTTCAACATCCCTGACTATGTTTGGACCCATTTCCAACAGTTTTCAAACTTAGACTTTAAGACTAGAAAAGTACCAGTAATATAGCTTTCATCAAGACACATGGAATTAACATATAAGGACATTTCTCCTACAGGTAATCCTTTGAAAAAAGAAGACAGGTAAAGCAAGAAATCAAGAGAGAATCACAAATCCCAGCTTTCTCTAGGGTTGTTGCTTCATATTATGATCATCCTTGAAAAAAAAAAAGAAAAGAAAATCACACTTCAAATCAACAGATAAAAATAATGCTTAACAATGATTTTATTTTTATTATCCTTTGAACATCAAAAATGCAAAAGCTATTGAGGCATTAATTGCCACACCAGAGGGTCAAGGTCATTGCAGGCCAACAGTCTAGAAATTATCGATTCTGACATCATTACAGTCTCATTCTCACTGTGATGGAAAAGCATGTTGTAATGTTATACAGTCTATCAATAAACTTTGCAACTCACTAGTAATTCTTGTATGTTGGACTACTGCAAGTATTCAGTTTGACCATCTGACCTCAGAGCATATTTTCATTCAACCTGTAAGACCAGAATGAGCGGAAACCCTTCCATTAGTTGCTCTATTAAAAAGCACCAAAAAGAAAACACCCTTTACCCATCTGCAAATACATAATAAGTACCCTGTCATGAAATATGGACACATGACTTTCTGAGTCATCAGCTAAAGAATTGAATTACTCTGGGGGCGCCTGGGTGGCTCAGTCGGTTAGGTGTCCTGGCTTCAGCTCAGGTCATGTTCTCACAGTTCCTGGTTTGAGGCCCAGGTCAGGCTCTGCGCTGACAGCTCAGAGTCTGGAGCCTGCTTCCAATTCTGTGTCTCCCTCTCTCTGCCCCTCCCCCACTCACACGCTGTCTCACTCTCTCTCTCTCTCAAAAATAAATAAACATTTAAAAAAAAGAATTAAGCTACTTTGTTACAGTTAGACTCCAAATATAAATACGAAAGTTCTAGAATTAAGTATTAAGTTTGAAGATTGAACAGTTGTTAGCCAACTGCTGAAGGGAAACAAATTGATAATCTGTTGTCCCCTCCAGTTTACAGGTTGACTTGGCCTCAGCCCAATAAAAAAGAGAGGCACATATAGACTCTTTTTTATTTCTTTCTTCAAGAAATCCAATCACACTGGCCTGTTAGTGTGTAACAACCAATAGACGGAGTATTTAATCCGACAATCATAGGGCATGAATTTCCTTTTCTGGTAGATTTTTTTGTTCTCCAATTTCTTTGAAAGAAATGCTCTTTTCCCCTCCCTCAATTCTTCCATCATGAGCTGAAACATTGGTAATAGATTCCAGGAGATGTGGGATTTGTTCTAGAGTGCTTTCACATGTAGATATGATGAGATGTTTTCATAAAAGTAATATCTGTTGCATTTCTAGTGCACCATATACCATTACATTGATTATTTTCAACTTTATATAAAGCACACAGAGCTGGTTGTTTTAAATGCCACTTTACAAAAGCAGGGCCCATAGCTTTGCGAGTTTAGCTGACATTTTCAAGGCCTCAGAGTTAGTAACCATGGAGGTAGAATTGTTACTCTTATCTGTCTGACAGCAAAAGTGCATGTCTCTCCTTAGTGTCAGGCTGCCCCTCTTGGGGGAGAAAATTGGAAAGAAAAGGGCATTGTTAGTAAATGCACAAGGTGTGGGAAGGTTGCTTCCTCAATGTATGTTATTTATTTATTTATTTATTTATTTATTTATTTTTAGAGAGAGAGAGAGAAAAAGAGAGGGACAGTGCCAGCAGAGTAGAGGAGTAGAGTGAGAGAGAGAGAGAATCTTAAGCAGTCTCCACATTCAAGACAAAGCCTGTCTCAGGGCTCCATTCCACAACCCTGGGATCGTGACCTGAGCCAAAATCAAGAGTCAGCCTCTCAACCAACTGAACTACCCAGGTGCCCCAATGTGTGTCATTTCTAATGAAAGAATAAAACTAGAGTATTTTCATCATATGTGTTCATGTTACATTACATTTGACTAAATGATCTGAACTTGATTTTAGTAAGCTATTATTTCCTTCTCTGGAAATGGCAATGGCTTCTAAATCATGGATCTGTGGTGAGAATTTGAAGAAGTAACAAATACAAATAATTAGCACAGTGCCTGGCAAAAAGGAAATGCTCATAGAATTTTAAACATGATTATAATTATGTTTACCTCTGGAGTCAGTCACGGTAGTTTTGAGAGGCTCAATGTGGATTCAGAGGACAAGATCCTTAGCAGCTGCCAGTAGTTACCTGTGCTTTGGCCCATTTACTTTAATGTCTGCACACATGGTCTATGAAGAAATTTGAGATTCAAGGAGGTTAAGTCACATTTAGAAGACCATGTATGTTGTAGATAAGAGTTTTTTTTTTCAATCCCAAATCTCTTGTTTCACAAGTCACCCAGAAAACATCTTACCTTTCCTACATTAGTTTACTAATTATCCTAAATGTTATTTTGTGTAAAGAAAAACCTTGAATGGAATTCCTAAAAAGAAAGAGAAAAAGTTGTATATCAGTTCAGAAAATTTGTCATATACCTTTTTCTTTAGAATTAAAGTAGAAAAAGAAGAGACATACAATGCAAAGAATTACAGCTCTATGTGTCTTTTCTCAAATTTTTATTTTTAAGAACCAATGCCAGTCGATGGAAAAGTACAATATGTAGAGAAAAGAAAATTTAAAAACCCGCATTCCATAAAAATCAGAATTGGTGTGAATATGAAATTATAAAATATAGCTGTGTTTATTGAATAAAGCAGAAGACATAAATATAGTTTGATTAATTATTTTTTCATATATATATATATATATATATTTTTTTTTTTAAGTAGGCTTCATGCCCAGCATGGATCCAAATACAGGACTTGAACTCACAACTATGAGATTAAAACTTAATCTGAGCCAAAGCATAAGAGACTCTTAAAAACTGAGAACAAACTGGGGCGCCTGGGTGGCTCAGTCGGTTGAGTGACCGACTTTGGCTCAGGTCATGATCTCACGGTTTGTGAGTTCAAGCCCCGCGTCGGGCTCTGTGCGACAGCTCAGAGCCTGGAGCCTGCTTCTGATTCTGTGTCTCCCTCTCTTTCTGTCCTTCCCCTGCTCATGCTCTGTCTCTGTCTCAGAAATAAATGAATATAAAAAAAAAACTGAGAACAAACTGAGGCTTGATGGGGGTGGTGCAGAGTAGGTGATGGGCATTGAGGAGGGCATCTTTTGGGATGAGCACTGGGTGTTGTATTGAAACCGATTTGACAATAAATTTCATATATTAAAAAAATAAAATAAAAAAAAGAATCAAAATGGAACAAACCTACAAAAAAAAAAAAGAAAAAAAAAACTTAATCTGAGATCGAGAGTCGGATGCTTGACCAACTGAGCCAGCCAGGTGCCCCTACCTAAATTTCTTATATATGGGCATATAAAATGCACCTAGAGAACTTCATGACAACATATTAGGAAAAAGTAGCTCCTCAGCTGATAAAGAATTGGATGAATTACTAATATGATGACAGACTAAAAGGTAAGATGAGGAAAAGAATAGCAATCCTATACACCCTTATACTCTGACAAATGTTGCTTTGTAGATACATGAATATTATTTTGAGTTTGGGATTGTCCTAGAGGAGGTCATAGCAACACTGAGTGGAATCCAGGCTTGTAATGTATTTTATTCAGTGCCATATATACATATAAAAAGCAAAACATGATAGATATTTTTCTGTTAAAGTTTAATGTTTTGATTACAGAGTAATTAATTATACTAGGCAAATGAGTCTGACTTGAAATAATTAGCAATGATTTTATTTCTAATATGCAGCTCCATGGTGTCATTCATCTCAAAAGTCATCAAGTATGGATATTAGGTCGTGAAATGCAGGTTCTGTTAAATCTAGTATTAATAGGACTAATTATATAATTTGTCTATATTAACTTTGATTTATACCAAACTATATGAATTTATATTCTTTTTAAAATGTTACATTACCCATTCATGCCAAAGTTATAATAACTCTGTTGGTTTCAAGCTTGTTTAAATACTTAAGTGTATGCTTGTTCTTACATTTTTATATGTGAAATTTTGTGAATTCAAAGCTGAATTTAGTCTTGATCTTCCAGAAAAAACATCCATTTTTCTTTATTATTTTCCAAAATTCTTGTTTTAGGAATCCTGAGAATGTTAATTCCTTTAGATGTACTATTTCCAAATGTGTGTGTACATGTACATGAGAGAGAGTGAGAGAGACAAAGAGAGGGAGAGAGTTGGTTTTGTTCCTTATCTCTTCTTTCCTTCTCTCCATATTTACATGTGTTTGTGTATAAGGACTCTATATGTCTTCTAATGTTAAAATAGGATGTTAACAATTACAAATATTGTTATTCGTTCCTTTACTTATTAATAATAAATATAGTATAAATATAAAAGAATAATATAAATAAATGTGAGTTGTACAACACAAAGAACCAAATGCAACTGGAAAAATTACAGTTTCTGCCATTAGGATACCTGAACAGCTTTAACTTTGAAGTCACCAAGAAGGAAGGCAAAGAAAGTATTTAAAGTCCATAGTTACAAAGAACCACCAAGAAGATCTTGGCCTATACAATGTTATTTAATTTAATTGCATATTTGTGTTTTCCAAGCCCAGCAATGCATATTTATGATTTCCACAAAACACAAAGCCATGAAATTGTTGGTTTTGTCCATTCTAATCATTAGTGATTGGTATGATTAAAAGATTGCAAACAAAACCTAAAATTTAAATTCTGTTATAGAAAATCTTATGTCTCTATAATATAATGGTAATGATATAGATGATATTATGCCTCTCTAGTGAAAATGAACCATGAGTTATAAAAAATATCTGTTTGTGGGGCTCCTGGGTGCCTCCATCGTTTAAGCCTCTGACTCTTGATTTGGACTCAGGTCATGATCTCATGGTTCATGAGTAAATAAATAAACTTTACATTTTTAAATTTATTTTTGAGAGAGAGAGACAGAGCACAAGTCGGGGAGGGACAGAGAGAGAGGGAGACACAGAACCGGAAGCACGCTCCAGGCTCTGAGCTGACAGCACAGAGCCTGACGCAGGGCTCGAACTCATAAATGGTGAGATCATGACCTGAGCCGAAGTCGGACACTTAACCAACTGATCCACCCAGGCATCCCTAAGTAAATAAACTTTAAAAAATCTGGTTAATTTGTCTACACCATGCCACAGTCAGTAGAGATTTTCATCTTTTTATAACCATTCAATTTCTTAATGATTTTGATTTGATCTATTAGACCTTTTGGTATTTCTATTGCAGTCAATCTTTTTGGAATATTTTAAAGCTAAATTCCCAAAGTTGTAAAATATTTATTATTCCTTCTTATATTAAATATTTACAGTTTAACCTACACATATATATGTACATGTCTATCATTGTAGTTTTTTGTTTGTTTGTTTTTTGTTTTTTGTTTTTGTTGTTGTTGTTGTTGTTGTTGTTGTTGTTAGGCCACTTAGTATTAGGATGATATTTCCTAATGTTTGTTATGACATAGCCAGTAAGATAAAAATAATTTATCTTCAGGACTTCTGACATCTACTTTCCACTTTAGTCTATTTACTGTAGCTACTCCTAGCTTGTAACCTATGTTTGTTTATATAACATTCTTTTTTATATACTGTCCTCTTGTATATACTGTGATTTTATATAGGCTATAAAACTTAAAATACTATGAAGACAGGGGGATAACAACATTTCAGTCTTCCTGTGTTTCTCTTTACTCTCATGCCATCAAATTCACACAACACTTCTGACACTGGATTATCTATTTTTTTTTTTCTCCCACACTCAGCAATTCTTCAAGCTCAACTGAGTGACCTACAACCTAACCCAATTCTGACACTATCTGCCTGGAGATAGCATCAGACCCCACAGCTAAAAGAAGGCTCAGTCCCACTAGATCACTTTTTCTCCCTCACAGATTTCAGATGCCAATCACAAGTACAGGTTTATGTTTCTGACCAATGACCATAAATCAGAGGTTCCCATGACCTGCTCTTTTGGTTCAATTAACATGCTGGACTAGTTCACAGAACTCAAGAAAAATAGTTTACTTACAATTTATAGGTTCATTATTAGAAGATATGATAAAGGATACAGATTAATATCCAGAGGCAACAGGGGCATAGGACAAGGTATGTGGTAAGGAGCACAGAGCTTCCTAGCCTTGTCTGAGCATGACATCTCTCAGCACCTCTATGTATTTGCCAGCCTGGAAATTCTGAAATTTATACTTTTGAAATTTTAATGGAGGGAAGATTCATCATATAGGCACAATCTACCATTGACTCCATTTCCAGCCCTTCCTCCTTCTCTGGACAATGGGAGATAGGCTAAAAATTCCAAGCTTCTAACCCTGGCTGAGTCTTTCTTGGTGACCAGCCCCCACCCAGAGACCTTACCCATTCCACTCCACCCCACCCCCTCCAGAGTCAGCTCATTAGAACAAAAAACACTAATATTCAGAAAATTCCAAGAGATTTAGGAGCTCTGTGTCAGAAACTAGGGCCAAAGATCAAATTTTAGAACAAAAAAATGTTGTTAGTGCCCTTATCCCTTGAGAATTTATAACGGTTTCCAGAACCCTGTGTCAAGAACTGGGGGGTGGGGGTGCTTGGCTGACTCAGTCAGTTAAGCATCCGACTTTGGATCAGGTCATGATCTCACAGTTGGTGAATTCTAGTCCGCATTGGGCTCTATGCTGACAACTCTAAGCCTGGAGCTTGCTTCAGATTCTGTGTCTCCCTCTCTGTTTGCCCCTGTCCTGCTCGCAGTCTCTCTCTCTCTCTTAAAAACAAGCATTAAAAATAAAAGAAAAGAACTGAGAGCAGGAACCAATACATATATATCCTATTATTTCACAACAAGATACCTATAAAGTAATATTTCCTAAAGGAAGTGAGTGAATTGTAAAGTTGTTTACTGTTCCTTTTCACAATGTGCAGTGTGTGTATGTGCGTGTGTGTCTGTATGTGTAAAGCTTACAGAATATAGGTCGTTCTAAGAATTTTCAAAAATGTTAGTATATTAATTAATGAAGTCCTGGCCAAATTTCTTGGAGGAGTTTCCCAGTAGAAATTCAGAACATGAGTTCAATAAAAGACTTCTTAGTAGCCAGAAAATTAAGCTTCATCATTATTCAAGGGTGTAAGAAACCTAAACAGGGATAATTTGTTGTTAGATCACCATTAGGAAACTTACCTCTGAATTTACCATTGACTTGCCAAATTGGAATACAATTGGAGGTACTTGTCATGCAATGTCCAGAATTGAAAGGACTCTGTCTCTATAGCCAAGTATGTTAGGAGGATTTTCTTCCTTATCCCTCTTTATCTCTGTGACAGCACTTTCTCCAGCTTCAAGGTGTAATCTCTTTCCCTTCCTCTCTCTCTCCTCTCTCAGCTCCTCTCCCTTTCTTCCATCCGTGTGCGATGTGTAAGTGTGTGTGTATGCAGCAACCACATATATTTCCTCACTCTTACTAACTAGGAGTTAAATAAATATCTGCTGGATAAATAGACCTTGTAATTATTATGAAATATTTTACCACCAAAGATATTATATGACAGATGCTTCTTTTACTGTCCCAGAATTGGTAATTTTGAGTAAATTATTTACTCCTAGAATTAGGTTGCCATAAAAATCTATATCAGATCATTACTAGGGGTTCTTTATTAGCAAGTATATTTATGTGTTAGAAAAGAAAACATGAAGAGAAAATCTTAGTATAGATATTTATAACTGTATTATAAAATTAATAAATAAAATTAGACAAGTGATTTGTTAATTTTTTCATTAAAGCCAATGAGTAGAAAGAAAATGGTTTCTGATAATAGTCTAACTTTTAAATTTAAAAAAAAATACAAGATGAGAATAATTTTGAGAACAATATGCTTCCCCCATTATTCTTTTAATCATTATATAATTTTATCTCTTATTATTTAGATTAGCCTTTGCTTAAATGTTTCCTACTTTTCATAAATGTTGATATTTTTCCACCTATCCAGAAAAAGTGACAATTGCAAAGTCAACCAATAGATGGTGCTAACCACGGCATCTTCTAAAACACTGACAAGTCTGTTAAAAGCTTGAGTTTTGTTGAAATGGATTTAGTCAGCTTTTAGTGAGTGTCATAATAACCTCCGTGTAATGCGTATCTTAAATGAGCGGTCGTAGAATGTGTTCTAAAACTCATCAAGTTTTATTGGGAACCTGATAGGTTTTATTTTCGGCTGTACAGATACAGTGAATCACAGGGAGCAGAGTAGGAAAAAAGTTCAATGAGAATTCAACCTTGAATCTTTTTGCTCATTGGAAGTCCCAATTAGAAAAAAAAATACATATATTAAATTTATATAGTGTCTTTTCTCCATAAACCTAAAGTGATATATACAGTACCTATTAAAACAAACAACAGCCTTTGAAAGGTTAACCAGAACTCTGAACTAAATAGGCAGATCAAGAAATTGGCTTGTTTAAATTAATCCAGGGGAAAATATCAGTAGATACTATGGAATATAATTATAGTGAAAGAAATAAACTAATGTGGTTGAATGAAGATTTAGGAAAGAATTTGGTGTTTCAGAGCAACACAAACTTGGGAAGGGTTTCTAGCTGCCACTGTTCTATTATACCTGCCCTAAGCATGATTCACTGACATCCTGTAATATCCATGTGAATCAATAGATTTCAAACATCTTTCTGAGACATACTTATTTAAAACTTGTGTGACTTCCTCTCCAAAGCAAGGAATTAAAAGCAAAGATGAACTGTTGGGTCCTCATGAAGATAAGAAGCTCTGCACTGCAAAGGAAACAATCAACACAACTAAAAGGCAACTGAGGGAATGAGAAAAGATATTTACAAATGACATATCGGATAAAGGGTTAGTATCCAAAATACTACTTGGCAATGAGAGAGAATGAAGTTATTCCATTTGCAGTAACATGGATGGAACTGGAAGGTATTATGCTGAGCGAAATAAGTCAGTCAGACATGGACAGATATCACATGTTTTCGCTCATATGTTTATTTTGAGAAACTTAAGAGAAGATCATGGGGGGAGGGAAGGAGAAAAAAAAATAGTTACAAGCAGAGAGGGAGGGAGGCAAGCCATAAGAGACTCTTAAATGCAGAGAACAAACTGAAGGTTGATGAGGGGGGTGGGGAGAGGGGCAAACGGGTGTTGGGCATTGAGGAGGGCACTTGAGATGAGCACTGGGTGTTGTAGGTAAGCGATGAGCCACGGGGATCTACTCCGAAAACCAAGAGCACACTGTACACGTTGCATGTTAGCCAATTTAACAATAAATTATATTTTTAAAAATTGTGTGATTTTGCACAAAATGGTACTCTTTTTCGATACATGGGAACATGCATTGTGAAAGTTGAGGCACCAATTCCAGAGACATTGGCTTAATTTTGAATAAAAGGATTGGATCAACTTAGAATGAACTACCTCACTAAAAGTGAGTTTATCATTTAAATATCTTAACTGCTTTATCCCTAAGTGTAATGTGACATTTATAATTCAGCGGAAAACATGCATACATTCATACGTACGTACATACATTTCACTTGCATACATTATCTTTTGTTTCCAGCCCAAGACAAATTGTGGAAAAATAACCCTTATATATTGTTTTCCTCAGAAAGCTTCATCGATGTAACATCATCAATTATATTAGTAATCGAGATTTTACTAATTCTTTTTTCCAAGGGATATTTAGAGAGCAAGTTAGTGTTTCTTTCCTTCAAAGTGTGAGAATTGAGAAACTTGATGTAACAGAAGATACATCAAGTTTTAAGGCAGCCCCAGCTTTCTCAGTTCTGATGATGATACCCAGCTTTAAATGCAGAATTAGCAATGGTTGAGAAGGAAATAAGGAATATTTTCCTTTTGATAAAACAAGGAAGTATTATCCTTTATATGCCCCCACAAAGAAAAAACATTTTTTTTCATAGTGCAGTTCCCCCTGAAATATGTATGTTTGGAACAGAGGGAATCGAGACATGGAAAAGGAAAAGAGGACCCTTTTCCTACACCCTATTTCTTAAGAATATGGTCTCTAGAACTACTTTGCTTATGGCACAAATCCTGCTTCTGCCAATGAGTCACTTGCCTCTGCTCTCTGTGCTTTAGTTTTCTATATTATTACATAGAAATCACAACAATACCTACTACTTAGGTTTGTTGTAAAATGTCTGATACGTAATCATCGGTATCTGTAATTTTAGACCGTAGCTAATTTCTCAAGTCAAGTTTCTTGATTTTTTTTGCCCTATCAGAATCTTAAAGCACAGGGAGTCAACATGGTTTTGTACTCTGGAAGACAGGGACTTGCACTGTTTTTGCAAGGGGTACCATCAATAATATAAACTCTAGCACCTTGTTAAAGCTTGCGAAAATAGAAAGGATAGCATTCTCTGAGTCTAGGATAATACTTTGTGTAGATGTGTTCAAATTGATGCAATTTTTGCGTTTAATTTTTTAACCAAGTGACTAAAGCCTACATTTTAATTTCAGGTTCTATGGCCAGTAGGGCCTTGATTAACTAAACCAATTTCTGTCATGTCCTTCCCATTTAGCTAGGTGGAAATGGCCTGGGACTAAAGAACTCACACATTTGAATTAAATATATTCAGCTCAACTACCAGGTGCCACAGGATAGATTATTCTTCTATAAGTAATTGGTCCTTGGATTAACTAATTAGACCGCTTGGTTGAGTGTTTACAAAATGAGTTGGTTTTACTCATCTGGATTCTCCCTGGTGTTCATTATAATAGCATTATCATTTGAATGTACCATTTCATTATTGTCATGAGACAAATCCTGTAAACAAAACATATCCAAACCTGACCCAACTCAGGTGAGGTTTGCATTGGTTCTTAAAGTTTGTCATAATGGGATTTGTCTCTTCCTAACATCATTGAGCATCTTACCAGGGGCTTAAGGGCAAAATAAAGGACATCTCAACCTGAAGTGAATACTTCTGGCCCTGGAAGTCTAAGTTATCGATAATTGTAGAGGAGATAATGTTGGTCTATTAAGAGTTAATAAAGAATTATTGTGTTTGCACATTAATATGCAAGAGGAATGGAAACGTATTAATATACACTCACATGCTCAAGGATTATGAGATTTACTGGAAGATGTGTATTAGCATTTCATTCAATCTATGAGTTCAGAAATGGTGTTTTCTTGCAAACATTAGTATGGTCTAGATCAAAGTGTACAACAAAGAGTTAAGTGCAAAATCACAGAGATAGCACTTAAGACAGACCACTTTATTGGGGTCAAAAGATGCTCTGAGGAGATGAAGCAGTAAGCACCATGGAGAAAATTTTGTTTTATTTCCTGAGGTTAAGGGCTAGGGTCATTGCCCTAAAGCCTGAACTTTCTTACCCTGAGAGAAGTGTTTCATATGGGGTTTTAAAAAAAAGAAAGAAAGGAAAAGAAAAAGAAAGATTCTTCCACACACACACAAAAAAGAGATAAGGGACCAAAAATTTTTGAAGAAATGGTTTTTATAATAAGTGCCATCTAGGTTGAGTGGTGAGGATGGAAAGAGTTAATCAGGTTGAAGAAGCAGTTTGCATCACTTTGGACAGAGAAAATCATAAGGGAATGGAAAACAGCCTGGCATATTCAGGAGACAGTGAATAGTCTATGTGGTTTGAATTGTTCCCAAATAATACTCTTTTGTCTGAATTTTTGATTTAAGAACTGTAACTGACCAGATAGTGTTTGTAATGGTAGGAACAGCATCCCGGTGAACCACAGAATTTATGCTTAAGGTAAGAGAATCTGTCTCTCTATCAGTTAATTTAACCACACTCTTACTTAAAGTAGCAGAAGAAAGTTACCAAGTTGTTATTCAAATCAGAATTATTAGTTACATAATCAGTCAAGATTTGTTACTTGATGTGGAAGCTATTTTATGTTTTGGGTTGAGCAGAGTTTTGCAGGTGATCATTGAAACAGAATTATAAATAAAAAGATGTATGTGAGAAAATATTCAGTTAGTGCTAATGTCTTTTATTCTTTTGAAGATCATTTTACATGGAAGCAATAACAGAAGAGAATGATAGAAAAAGTACATATATGGTACATTTACATAAAAAATAGTGATGTAATAGAAAAAAGAATACATGGGGACCTAAGGGGGTCAGGCATCTAGTTCACAAACAAGGAAACGTTATTCAGTTTTGAAAACACAGATTAATAGATCTGGGAAAAAATGATCTGCGGCACATCAACTGGAAATATAACCTGTAAAACAGTAATGTCAAATGAATGCCACTGTGCCTTTCTGTAAACGTATCTCCTGGCAGGTGTCTGCAGGTATTTCCTTTTTTAAAATTGCCTACAGATAGGTTATTAAAGTCATTGCAAATCAGAACATGTCTTTCCAGTGGCACAAATTAAACTACACATGAGCAGAGGCAAAGGTAAGGACAAGAACACTTAGGGGGCAGAGAGAATGCTTTCTGCGAATCCCATGTCAACAGCGAGATATGGTTCTGAAGAGTTACATTTTATTTGAAACAAACGTCGATTTATAAAAAAAATGTCTTGATGACTTGACTCTAAATAAATGTGTCTGTAAAGTAATTTGAGGATGGAAAACTATGAATGATTTGGTGAAATTATACTCTCACAATTAGTAGTCTGAAGAGCTTTGCTCACAATTTATGTAAGGTGCTCATTCACTGCAGGTGCATAGGACCAGACCCAGTTTGTGGCTGATGTTCTGACTTAATAATTAATAGGCTTCTCTTTCATCTCAAATCTTCCAGTTGTATAGTCTAATGTATGAGTTCAGGGTATGCATACGTGTGTGTGTGTGTGTGTGTGTGTGTGTGTTTGTGTGTTTAATTCTCATTCATGCCATTATTATCTGCCTTGATTCGTTCACAGATTTATTTTGATTTCCTTGCCATTTTGTCTTTCCTCTCCAATTCTTTTAAAAGAATAGTTCAAACTTAGAAGGGTTAAAGTTAAGGAGTAAATAACCAGATGATGATCAATGACCTCTCTGTCTCCCTGAGAATTTGTGTCTCCTTTGTTTCTCTATTAATACAGTTTCTTGAAAGTGTATTCAATAATCTACATTCTACCTAATTTTCTAGAGCAGATGGGGAGCAAATACCACATAAGAGTTTCTTTCTTGGCTACAAACCATATTTCTCCATTTAGCTCTTGCTCTCTTACCTTCTCCTGTTCTTCAATTTTCAATAAATTTTGATCAGTGGCTCACAGATCCCTGACAGCTTGTAAATTGCTTGAAAATACCCTGGGCTATATATGAACACCAAATATGAATACTAAGCAATGCCGCTTCTAGAGTGCCTTTAAAACTCTAATAGTCAGCATCCAGATGTGTTAATAATCATGTAAGGTACTTATTGATTTATAGAAACTTAAATAAATATGGAGCACTATCTGAATTAAAAAAGGGTCCCTGGGAATACTTGACTTTCTCATGTGGTGTTTAATAATAGTTGAAGAGGTAAGCTGAATAGTAAGTTCTCTTGAGTTCTTAGGCAGACCTATGAAAATATGCTTAGCATACAGAAAGAAATCACCTTGTAAGATATTATAATCAAACTCACAATCCATATATGCTTCTGTATTCTCACACTTTTTTAACATAATCCTAGCCTGTTTAACTACTTGCCTCAATAAATACAAAGACAAATTCCATAACCAGAAAGATCCTAGGTCACTACATTTTTTTGGTGGTAACTATTTATTTTTATTTTTTAATATCATTTATTGTCAGATTGGTTTCCATACAATACCCAGTGCTCATCCCGACAAGTGCCTTCCTCCCTGCCCATCACCCACTTTCCCCTCTCCCCACCCCCCATCAACCCTCAGTTTGTTCTCAGTTCTTAAGAGTCTCTTATGGTTTTAAAGAAGGTTGGAAAAATAGTTTAGTGGTGATATGAATAGGAGAGGACAAACCATCATTTTTTATCTGGAGTAATGGAAATTTTGCCAAGGAGAAAGAAATTGTTTAGGCTATTTCGTATACTGAGGACATTGCTTTTAGGCAAAGGATGGAAAGGTCAAAAGGGCATAGTATTCCAACTTTTGAAAAACTTTAATGCCTATTGTCTCGAAATTGCCTACATTTTGCTGTGGGTTTCAAAATTAGAAATGTGAAAAATATCAGTAATATATTTTCTTCTGTCAGTGATGTTCCCCTGGGCCTGCCCTTGTGTCCACAGTGAGCTTAGTCCTTACCATCCTACCCCTAAATGTATCCAGTGTTTATACTGCTTCCCAACATTAGGAGAAGGGAATCTTAAACCCAGGGCACTTAAGTGTAACAAACCCAGCAATAGAATAGACATCTGTGCAGAGAATGATGTGTGGGATACACGTGATTCTTATCTTTAGAAAAGAAAATGAATACATAAGGCACTTTTGTCAGGCCTTAAAATTGTTTTAAAATGGCACTAGAAACTATTATTGGAATCTTTGTTATCATGCTTCAGTTTATGTTTAGGTTATGCTCTGTAGGGAGCAAGGGGTAAGCCTAAGGTTTCTGAAGCCTCGGAAACCCATTCATTTATTTAATCTTTTCACTAGGAATTTAATAAATATGCACTGTATATAAAAGAAAACTACATTGTTTGCCTATAATGTCAATGTCAGACCTGTTCTAAAATCAACCTTTGTGTCTTCAAAGTCACAATCTCTATATAAATGACATTCTACACTTAACTAAACATATCAATTCCAGATGTGTCCAGAAAAATTTATTAAAAATATATTAAACTTTAGAAATATAGATATGTTTTAAAAATTAGTGCTTTTATAACACTCTAGTACATATAATAATACACTACAAGAGTATCTTTGTCCAGATGGGAACTATGTTAATAATCTCCATGTTTACATTATACAAACATTTACAATTTAACAATTTACATATATATAGATGTCACTCGGGGAGTCTGAAGAGAGAAGGTCGTAAATTACAGGAACAAAAACAGCATCAGTTATAATAGTGTGTTATTTATTAAGCAATTTCTCTTTGCCAAATGCTAGACATAGCCATTTACATATATGTTATTTCATTTAAACATCAGTTTAGCCTGATACAAGTATTACTATCATCTTTATAATACAGATTTTTAATTTTTTAAATAAAAATCCTGCAGTTTGGCCAAGTTTAGAAGTTATAAAATGACAGAAACGTGCTTTCTGACTCAATGCCCATGTTTTAAATGTGAGGTCAACAAACTTTCTGTGTAAAGGGCCGGATAAGAAATAATCTAGGTAGTGTGGACTGTAATAGTCTCTGCCATAAATTACTCAGCTCTGGTCTGGCCACTTCTAACCTTTGGTTGGCATTCGAGTTAGGGTTAGGTTAGGGCTAGCTCTGAAACAACTCTGAATTCACGTGTGGACAATGTATAAATTAGTTAGTGTGGCAATGTTCCAGTAACACTTTATTTATAAAAACAGGCAATCAGTTTGGTCTGAAGGCCATTGTTCGCCAACCCCTCCTATAAAACACTGTGCCATATTGAGTACATGTTATCCTACCCTGAGAAAATTATTACACTAAGTCATCAGGGAATCTACATTCTTCTACCTACTAATAGTTAATTTACTTAAAATTATGTCATGGTTATTTTTAAAGTTCATTTCAATGAAAATTCTCTTATACGGTGGCATATTTCAAAGTGTTAGAATAGTAAAATTAATATGTCATCTAAACCAGACTTACCATTCCTAAGTTGTTTTATATGTTGACAAGATTATGTTTGTACTCCAAGTCTGTGAAATTTTTATTACAACTAGTTTAATACTTATTTAAAAATTCCTTTAGAATTAAGCATTTAAGGAATAATAAAACCTACTTTTATTTCTTTAGCTCTGTGTAAAGGGAATTGAAGATTATTCATTAAGGATTTTCAAGTGTGAAATCAAAACCTTGTTGCATTGTAGGCTAGCAAAACACAAAAATCAAGAGCATATGTAATTAATTTGTATTGTTGCTGCTATAATTATCTGCATTATGTCTGACAAGATCAAACTGAGCTACAAAGAAATAAGTGAGCTACTAAAAACAATTGCATATTTAAACACATCTTTTTGTCATAACAAATCCTAGTTTCACAGAGTATTTTAAAAATTGCAAATCAGATTGAGAAAAAAAATAGGACTTGAAGACTCCAAATAATTCAAGTTATGTATAAGAAATAATATATATATATATATATATATATATATATATATATATACACACACATCCTGTGTGTTGCAGAGCGTGACCTGCTTTTTACCTAGAAAATGTCATGTGTCTTCTCCTCATATTCAATGGCCAGATCAATTTATGGAGTTTTATCCTTAATTTCAAAGGATACGTTTGCAATCTTCCCATATGCTTGAAAACTGAGGGTCAAAACTCCTGTGCAATAAGGCTAATAACCTATCACCAAGGCACCTTCCTTCATGGAATGGTCTACTGTGGCCAACGTAGGGTCGTCAGAGCTGTAATTTTTTTTTTAAGTGACAAGTGCCGCAGAAGCTCTTCCAACAGAGAAACTTTAGAAGAATAAGGAAAATGAGAAGTACATACGATCATGACGGGAGCCAAGATGTGTGCGCTTGGAATTTGTTTAAAATGCTGTGTGTGCTCGGAGTAGTGTATGTTAGCCACCTCAAAATCTCAGGGAAGGCTTGCTAAAGGATCTGTCTTAGGACTTGATTATAGAATTTTATCTAGGAATTCATCATGGGATATTAGAAAGAGAAGAAGCCTTTCCAAATCTGGCCTGGAAAGAGAAGGTGACACATAGTTGATTCAGGCTGTAACACGTGGTGAACAGGGTAACGGAGGTGAGCTTTTGGCCACATCCCGTACGTGAACGACAATGCTCATTGTAAGTGCATGTCTCTCTTCTCAGCGAGTATCTGATCCTACATCATAATGCCATTCAGGAAAATAAAGACTTTTTTTTTTAAGTAATGGCTTCCAGGTCCCTTCAGATACACATCGGTGTCCAGTATTAGTATACATATTTAATGTATGCCATTTTAGACTAGTAATATATCTGTTCTGAGCTTTATGGTTTTTTTTTTCTAATATTTATTTATTTATTTATTTATTTATTTATTTTGAGAGAGACAGAGACAGAATGCGAGAGGGTTAGGGGCAGAGACAGAGCGAGACACAGAATCCAAAGCAGGCTCCAGGCTATGAGCTGTGAGCTCAGAGCACCTATGCGGGGCTCGAGCCCATGAGCTCTGAGATCATGACCTGAGCCCAAGTCGGACGCTGGACCGATTGAGCTACCCAGGTGCCCCTGAGCTTTATGCTTTTTACTCAAGGGCTAGAAATATTAAAAATGCCTTGTTTATGAGGACTTAGGGGAGGATTGTGTGAAAATATATCATGCTTTCTATTGTACCTACCATGTGACAAGCATTCCGTGATTGTATAATCATTACTGCGAGGAGAAACATATACTTTGCACTATCTATAGTGGTGTTTATTTTTTATTGTAAATACTATCTAAATGATGAAATTTCCAGGGCCCATTACAAAAAAAAAAAAAACCTTGTCCTATATTGAAGTTTTATAATACGATCTAAAAACATTTTTCTCTCATTACCCAACTCTCCCTCTCTTTGTTTGAGTAAATGGGTAGACAAAGGATGCAGATCGGACAGATTCGTAATGGCCAATTAAAATATGAGATTCCATTGCACTAATTCAATTTCACTTTATTTAAAAAGTGAAACCAGTCAGTGAAGCATAATAAATTAGATCTATATATACACATACGAAATTAATGTTATTGGTAAATTAAGGATTGACTTCACTTTCACGGTGCATTTTGGTTTGTTGTATTGGACCACTTATACTCCTAATTCTGTATTACGGCAGGAAAAGTTCAGGTGAAGGAGTCTGCTCTTTCAACTTGCTTCTGAAGACTGCAGAGACGATGTGCAGAGAGAGCCTGTCATCGCTCGTCTCCCTGAAGAGCTGGTCTTACTGGAGGCTAACTTAAGGATCAGAGAGCAAAATATATCAGAGTAAAGTAAACTGACATTTACTGATTCCACTCTGTGCACTTCCTGCTTGAATTGTACAAAAAAAGAAAAAGCCAATAAACCTTTACTAATCCCAATATATACAGGCCGTGGATTCTAAGCAATAAGTAGCTTTCCGTATTTCACACAGTAACCAGCAAAGTAAAACTCCGCTTCCAAAGCCCATCCTCTTTAACTTTAACAAACCTTCTCATTTTTCCAGCCTCCAAAATATCTTTCCCTCAAACTCTTCCCTGAACACAGCATTACTTGTTTCAGGTTAGTTATTTGTTTTTATTAACATGAAAAATAAAACCCCAGAAAAGTTGTAAGGCACGAGGAAGTTTTTGTGCTTTCAAACCTAAGAGTGAAATAGATCTAATTTATTTACTCACATCCCAGGAAGCAAAAGAGTGTGGCTACGTCGGACAGCTTTGTGTATAGCTTGGGTTGGTAGAAAGCAGAGATCTAATGTCTTTATCACGGAATTTATACTTTAAAGTTTCCCTTCCAGAAATTGTAGTTTAGGGACGCCTGGGTGGCTCAGTCCTTTGTGTGTCTGACTTCGGCTCAGGTCATGATCTCACGGTTCATGGGTCAAGCCCCGTTTAGGGCTCTGTGCTGACAGTTGGAGCCTTGGAGCCTGCTTCGGATTCTGTCTCCCTCTCTCTCTCTCTCTGTCTCCCCCTCTCCCACTCATTCTCTTCTCTCTGTCTCTCAAGAATGAATACATGTTAAAAATAATTTAAAAATAAGAAATTGTAGTTTATATTTTGATAACACTGGATGTCTATAACCTTGTGCTTACCCGGTCCTAACCATTTGGACAACATCCATCGCTGGTCAATAAACAGGAGCCTCAGGGAGTTAAACATACTACTTTAAACTCCTCCAGTCCTTGCTGTTATTCCCTGTTTCAGGGAACCCTGACTCCGTTACCTCAAGCTAGACTTGAGGATAGTTTGAATTCTCAATACATGTATTCACTCACTGAATTTCTCTCACTTCTGGTTATTTTTGGTTGCCGTCCTGCTCCCATACCTAGCCTCCTACATTAAAAAAAAAATGTACCAATGAGAAAAAGTGGGACATCAATTCACTCTGTGTCTATACAATGCTTTCACAGTCCAGAAATCTCCATTGTTAGTTAAGAAATCCCAAGACACATAAAGAAATAACCTGACGGAGGGTTTCCTCTTCCATCTATCCTCTTTAGATGGCATATTGTTTGCTTTCCCTTAAAAGAAAGTAACAAACAAAAATCAAAGAAGAAATAAATGTAATATGTTTAGAAAACAGTAGATTGTCAGGTAAAGATGTTAGAAATATGTAAGAATTGGACCTGAAATGAATGCTATAAATACTCATTGACTAATCCCTGGTTTCCCGTGGAGCCCAACTCTTTCTTTCCTTGTTGATACCTAATAATGGCTGTATCACCTACTCAGGTTTCTATTTTTAAATGAATGATGAAAAGTTTTACAAAAGACTTTGATCCAATATTCACGATGAGCATTTTATTTATAGACTATATGATTCCATCACAATGGCTGTCAGAATGCTGGCTAACTTTAAATCATTCACTTGATTGTGTTCAATAGTTTCACTCTCCTCTGATCCAAACTTAAACGTTTTAACTGATTGGCTTTGGAACACTTTTTCTTTTTTGTTTTCCTACACTTCCACATTCATAGGGGTGTGTGTGTGTGTGTGTGTGTGTGTGCATGTAGATACAGGTGCATAATCTTCCCACAGCAAGGGAGAAATCTGAAAAAAAGAAGAAGAAAAAAAAAAAAAAAAAAACATTTACAGCACCTGAGTCCTTTCACAAAAACTGTGGACAAAGTTGAAAGACAGATAAATCTCAAGCCCAGTTATAAGTATCATTTTAAAGTTTTCCCATTATTGGCTGGAACCCTTATTCAGCTAAACAGATAAATAAATTTGGAAATTTAGTTGACATTCCAAAAGCATATTCTAAGTTAAACTTCAGGAAACTGCCATTGTAAATTTTCTTTTGGAGACAGTTTACACACAGAGACATTATTAAGGGGTGGGAAAATTTAGACACAACTTAACATTTGCCAAAAAAAGTTTTTTGAGGTATTTTTCTGAGCAAATATTGCCATAACATATACTGGGTAAATACTACCCTAAGTGTTCTCATATATAAAGATTAACAGTCTATGGAGTTTGCAGTGACTTTTCTCATGTCAGACGCCACCCAAATAAGTTAAATAATTGTATTATGGAGGACTAAGTTCATTCAGGGTGTTATAACAAAATAGCAGAGACTGGGTGGCTTATCAACAACAGATATTTATTTCTTACAGTTCTGGAGGCTGTGAAGTTCAAGATCCAGGTTCTGATACATTCAGTGTCTGGTGAGGTCACAATTCTTGGTTTATAGACTACTTTTTGCTACTTCTCCTCATGGCAGAAGAGGTGAAGGAACACCCTGGAGTCTCTTCTTTGTGGACAGTAATTCCATTCATGAAGGCTCCATTCTCATGACACAATCACCTTCCAAAGGTCCCACTGCTAGATACATTCACATGGGACTTAGGTTTTGACATATTAATCCAGGGTGAGGGGACACAAATATTCAATCTATAGCAAAGACCTTTTGGCGAATGCTTTGGTAGATAGAAAGATCTTTCATAGTGACGTTTCTTCTAATTCTTCAGCGTATCATATTACAAATAGCCTGTGGTACTGGCCTCGAAAGATCTAGATTCAACGTCCCTATGTGCAATTCAGTACCTTCGAGATCTTGAGAAAATGTCTTAACCTCTTTGATTCATGGTATTCCCATTGGCAGATTTTCTTGTCACTTCTTTTTTTTTTTTCCTTTCTCTAGAATCTCTTCATTGAGATACACAATCTTTTCTTAGCCAAGACAAATGAGAAGCGTGGCATGTGAAACCCAATGCTCTCATTTCTCTTGAGAAATGGAATGAAAGTAGAAAATACATGTTCTATTCTGTTTTCTGCTTGGAGGAAATGATCCTGGCATGGGTAAGTTTGACTAATTCGCAGGTTAGTTTTGTAAACTTAAACTAAGCAGGGATATGAGCTTTATTCTCCAATATTATATTTCCCAGTAATAAAGTAATTGTGATCCAGTCTTCATCTACTGATCTTCTTTGTCTCTCAATTAAGACAAAACCTGGAAAAGGAAGAGGATGCTATTTTATCAAAACATCTCAAACACCCCAAACTGGCTATTAATATACTCGTAGTTGATTTTACAGATTAGTTTATTTAAGTATCTTATGAAGTATGAGGTAATGCATATTAGGAACATGTGTGTGATATAAAGTGCTAAAAGCTACTAAAAGGCTCTCAGAATTATAATAAATTTCAGCTTAGTACTGTGAGATACCTTCCTGTGGAGAATTAGACATGGCCGAAAATATATATATTCTTCTTTTGCTGAGAAATAAGGTATATTTCCCCTCTTTGAATTTAGGCTGATCTGTGAGCGCTCAATCAGTAGACGATGTTAATATAATGACATATATAATATTATAGTAGTTTCGGTCAGACTTTAAGATGACGGGGAGCTTCCAATTTGGTTTCAAGGATCCCTAGTCCACCAGGTAAAGAAAATAAATATCCTGCTAAAAGATGATAAAAAGATGCCCTGAGGCTGCATGGGTGGTGCTGAGTGCTGAGGCCAGGCATCCAGCCATCTCCAACATGGCGCCAGGCATGCATGTGAGCAATACGCCTTTGACCCTCCGGCCTAATCAAGCTGCCTCTGAAGTCCACATGATATTCCACTTGATAACCAGAATTTCCAGTAAAATGTCACCTGGATTCTGGACCCATAAAGTCATATAATGTGATAAAACTTTTTAAGCCACTACGTTTTAAGACAGTATGTTATACCTTCATGGCTGATCAGGCCATCACTACAACAAACCAGCAAATAGACAAAATGGAAGAGCATAACTGATACGTGACTGACAACGTCTTAACAACTTAAAGGAGGGCTCCATCTTCAGAAAGTAAGATGATGTGGTAACGCTTCAAGAATGTATTAGAAGAAGATAGTGAAAGAATATTAGGAAATTTATGAAATTAGAAAATGGAACAATAGAAAAGCAACACTAGCACTATCTAGCTATATAATGAACACAGTTGACTGTACATCCTTTCAGGATAGTTTTTGGACATAGGTAATCCTCAAAACTGTTGGGTCAACCGTTTTAATTTTTATTCTATGATATAAATAAACATTCTCATTAGTATAATGTTATCAAGAGACATTTTATGCAGACAGATTTTATGCAATTTCTAGTGGCTGTTTAATTTTCCATTATGTGGGGATCTGAAAAATGTTTTAGTGATAAAATGCTATTCTAAGTAATTAATTACAATGCCATAATTAATTCTCCCCGAAGTTTTGTCTATAAATTGGGATTGTATTGATAGAAATGATATTCTATAACATTTATTAAGCAGTTCTTATGTGTGAACACTGTGATAAGCAATTAATAAGTCACAGGATAAAAGGCAAAGCAGAGTAAATATAGTCAATGATATTGTAATAGCATTGTATGGTAATAGAGGGAGCTACACATGTGGTGAACACAGCATCATATATAGAGATATAGAATACATATAGAGACGTACATTTTACACTTGCAACTAATATAACATTGTGGGTCAACTACACTCAAATTTAATAATAAATAAATAAATAAATAAATAATCCATTCTTAATACAAATATCAAACAAAAACAAGGTGCATAACATTATTTCTCTGTTTTATAGACAAGAAAAATAAAGACCAGAGAGATTATTCACCCTGCAAAGATTTTAACCAAGGATGGAAGCCCCATCATATTTGACAAAACTTCAGGGAAGATCAAAAATACATGTGGGAGATAACAAAGGAAGACATGTGAATAAATGATAGAGGCTTTATCAAGGTGAGAAATAGGGCTAAAACATTAGGGTTCAATTTTTGGAATCCTTTAAATATCAGGTTAAGTGTCTTTGGGGTACCTTAGAGCACAGTTCTGTTCTTCATCATAAAATATTATTTTACATCACATTAGATGTCTATGTTGCCACCTACCTACCTCTAGACACTAAGATTTCTTTGGATGGGTATGTGTTGAAAGGACTTTTACAATACAAACCCCTTTAGACTCCAAATGATAATTATAAATAATACTCTAGAAAGTAATGTCTTCATTCACGAACTTTTTTTCTATTGCTTTGGACATTGTCCATTTCACTGTCTATTCTGATTATCATTATCCTATCCATACTTTTTGATTAGGGGCACATTTTCCATTATTTGGAAAACTTTTTCTTAATCATAATAACCAGATATACTCACTACCTTCTCTGAAATCCTATGGTTTTTACTGTTTTCTGTATTCTCATGGGTCTTAACATTTCCTTTTTCTTCTCAGATTTATTTGGATGTATGGTCTCTAATTTAACACAACTGTAAATTAGTTAAATTAGGAAAATATACTCTGTATCATTTTATAATGTGTATTTCCACCATCCATTAATTAGCTCATTAAGTCAGTCAACAAACATTGACTCAATTTTCAGATCTTGGCTTACTGCTTGGTATATAGCAGTGAACAACAAAGATGGAATCCTGGGGCACCTGTGGCTCAGTCCATTGAGCATCTGACTCTTGATTTCCACTCAGGTCCCGATCCCAGGGTAGTGGATCGAGCCCCATGTCAGGCTGAGCATGGAGCCTGCTTAAGATTCTCTACTTTGGCCCCTCTCCCCAGTTACTCTCTTTCTCTCTAAAATAACTGCATATATATATATATATATATATATAGACACACATATATGTGTGTATATATATACATATATACATGTATATACACACATATATATACATATACATATACATATATATACATATACATATGCATATATATATACATGTATATACACATATATACATATCCATATATATGTGTGTGTGTGTGTATATATATATATATATGTTTATTTATTTATTTTGAGAGAGAAACAGAGAGCAAGCAGGAGAGGGACAGAGAGAGAGAGGAAGACACAGAATCTGAAGCAGACTTCAGGCTACGAGCTGTCAGCACGCAGCTTGACACAGGGCTTGAACCCACGAACTGTGAGATCATGACATGAGACAAAGTCAGATGCTTAACCGACTGAGTCGCCCAGGCACCCCTAAAATGAAAAAAGAAAGACACAGTCCCTGTTATTGTGGAGTATTTTGTCTGGCAGGAGCCACAAATATAAGGAAATAAATTAGCACAAAAATATGTATTTAATTACAACTGTGATAAGTGCTAAAAAAATTAGTTTTCTCCCCATTTCTTTTTCTCTCTTTTCATATCTATCCATCTGAATTAATGAAAAGAATAATGCACCTAAGATGAATGAATTAGTAAATGAAGAACATAACAATGGATTTAATATGTTGCATAAAATGTCAAAGTAGTTATCTGGGTTTTCTATTACTGCCACAAAAAATTACTACAAACTTAAAATAACACAAATTGATTGCCTCATGTTTCTATATGTCAGAAATTCAGTGGGCTCTGCTGGGGTTGGGGCACTGGGTATCACAAGGCAAAAATCAACATGTTATTCTCTGGAAGCTCTAGGCAGAATCTGCTTCCTTCCTTATCCAGACTATTGGCTAAATTCAATGCCATACTGTTGTCAAACACAGATTCAAGGTTCCTTGTTGGCTGTCGGAGTCATTCTCAACTTTAAGAAGTCTCCTGGATTCCCTGGCTTTATCAGTCTTTCTTTTCATCTGTAAAGCCAGGGTTAAGTACTTTTCAGGCATGGAAACTCTCTTAAGTCCCTTTCCACTCTATCTCTCTTGCTCATTCTTCTTCTCTCAGACTCACTCCTTTGCATTTCTCTTCTGTATTTAATGGCTTATGTGATTACATTGGACCCATTTGGATAATCCAGGAAAATGTCCCTATTTTAAGGCCAGCTAAATATTTAGCAACCTTAATTCTATCTATAACTCTGTTTACCACCCTACCTATAAAAATAATCTTTTTTGAGTAACCTTAGAAAAGGGACATATTTAGAACTTTGTTGACCACACTGGACTCTTTTAGTTGTACCAGAACCAGTGATTAATGAGTGCAGTTGAATATAATATTATATTGCATACCCAAAAATTTAAAACAAGGTAAAGCAGCAATTGAATTTCTTTATGGAATTCATATTTTTTATATTTCCTAAAATGATCATATTTTGAGACAATACAAAAATAATGTGAATGCTTGATTACAACTCCTGGAGACCAAGTTCTCTGTTGGAAGATCTTAATCATTGTAATAATTATGTTCTTACTCTTCCGTGGCAAGGATTAGGTCAGATACTACAGAAGCCTCAGGCTTTCCTTCAATTCTAAATATTATAGTGTATTAATTAGCTCAAAATTTTAACACTGGAAAAGGACATAAATTATAAATGAACATATGTATATTCCCAGCTTTCTACCACCCCTTTCCCCTATACTTTCAGTAAACTGCTGTCACACAGGTAAGTTTTTCTTGCTTGGTTTCCATGGTGCACATTCAGACTCAGCAATGCAGTTCCTTTCCAAGAGTAGGGTTTCCAAGGTAACTAGATGGCAAACAAAACCAAAAGTCTTCCTCAACATCAACATGCTGAATTTCCCTAAGAAATGAACACCTTAGTTCTATAATTTTGCCAAGAATTTTCAAGGAAAAGGCAGAAATTAAGATAGACCTTTTACCAATATGTTTTAAGCTATTAAAGAAATAAATGCTTAATTTAAAAGTTAATTGTTTAACATCACCAAATATCCACAAGGCTAATGAAATAGAAGCTTCCTGTTAATTTTGTTACTTTTGACTCTTTTATTTGATATAATGAAATTTTGAAAGACATGAAGAAAAACCAATACATATTCAGGATTCCATTTATAAAAGGAGGAAGAAATGCAGTAAATATTCATCATTTCATGAGAAAAAAGTTGTACATAATGTAAATGAATTTCAAGTACTTTGAAATGCATCAAAGATATTTTACATGTAACATATATAATTCTAAAATTACCTACTCATTGAAACTGGTTAATATATCTCTAATATTTTCTAAAAAGTTTTAAAAAATACAACTGCAATGAGGGAGGCACTATTATATTGGTACTATTATTTTTTTTAATTTCACTAATGACCTATTCTTACACAACAAGAATAGTAAATCATATTTTTGATATCTTATGATGATGATAACTTCAAGAAAATAAAATATTTTGAAGTAAGTTTTTCAATAGAAAATAACGACTACATGAAATACATAGTAAAAATCATAACAATAAAAAAAAATACTTCCCCTCCTTCATCTCTACCCTTGTAGTGTGACTTTGTTGAAAAAGGCGAAGTCATTCCCTTCATCCTTTGAAAATGGTTTGTGTATGTGGCTTGCTTTGGTCAATGAGACATTAACAAATCTGACGAAAACAGAGATATAGAATATCTTGCTCCTTGGGGCTTACCATATTTAGCTTAACATAAATTCCTCAGACCACCTATAGAAGTCTGAGCTAACCTGTTAGAGGCTGAACGGCCATGCAGAAGAGTTTCAACAGTTTCAGCAGCTGACCACAAATGCATGAGTAAACCATAGTTTGGTAAGTCTTTTACAGACCAAATAGACTTCTAAGTTCAATCCAGCCCAAATTTATGACCCACAGAACAGTCTAAATAGTTGTTGTATTAAGCCATTGAGGTCTGGGATGTTTTGTTACATAGCAAAAGCTAACTGAAACACTATGTTTTCTACCTTTCAAGATATAAATATTGCCAAAGATTTAATGGAACATTATGCATTCCACAAAAGAAAAAAAATCTCCATCTTTCAATTCTTTTGGAAGGGGAAGATGTCTTAGCTCTGAATCTACAAACTAACCTGAAAAGATTTCAGTGTAGGAGCACATTTTTTAAAACTTCTCAAATTCTAATTAAAGAGTGTTTTAGGTCCTCTTGGCTTGAGAAATTACCAACTATTCGTAAGTTTCATAATGCAAACTTGTCACCATACTAGGAATTATTAAAAATTGACAAATAAAGTTGTTTACCAGGATGAAATAAATTTTTGGAAGTGCTATAACATACTGTGTAAAATTAAAACTTTCCTGTGAAGCTAAATTTTATCTGGGGATAAGAATTGTAACCTTAACAATAATATATATTAACTTTTGTGACTGTATATACATTTAATTGTATGAGTTTATCTCATTATCCAATCCTAATAAAAGAAACCTCAGTGCTGTGCTGACAGCCAGAGCCTGGAGCCTGCTTCAGACTCTGTATCTCTCTCTCTCTCTCTCTGCCTCTTCCCCACTCTCACGTTCACATTCTCTCTCTCTCCCCCTCCCCTTTCTCTCTCTCAAAACTAAATAAATATTAAAAAACAAATTAAATGGCACAAAGACAGACACTCAGTCAATGGAACAGAATAGAGAACACAGAAATGGACCCTCAAACATATGGCCAACTAATCTTTGACAAAGCAGGGAAGAGTATCCAATGGAAAAAAGACAGTCTCTTCAGCAAGTGGTCTAGGAAAACTGGACAGCGACATGCAGAAGAATGAACCTGGACCACTTTCTTACACCATACACAAAAATAAACTCAAAATGGATGAAAGACCTCAATGTAAGACAGGAAGCCATCAAAATCCTCGAGGAGAAAGCAGGCAAAAACCTCTCTGATCTTGCCCGCAGCAACTTCTTACTCAACATGTCTCTGGAGGCAAGGGAAACAAACAAAAATGAACTACTGGGACCTCATCAAAATAAAAAGCGTCTGCACAGTGAAGGAAACAATCAGCTAAACAAAAAGGCAACCGAAGAATGGGAGAAGACATTTGCAAATGACATATCAGATAAGGGGTTAGTGTCCAAAATCTATAAAGAACTTATCAAACTCAACACCCAAAAAACAAATAATCCAGTGAAGAAATGGGCAAAAGACATGAACAGACACTTCTCCAAAGAAGACATTCAGATGGCCAACAGACACTTCACTGACCACTTCACTCATCATCAGGGAAATACAAATCAAAACCGAATGAGATACTACCTTACACCTGTCAGAATGGCTAACATGAACAATTCAGGCAACACAGATGTTGGCAAGGATGTGGAGAAAGAGGATCTCTTTTGTATTGTTGGTGGGAATGCAAGCTGGTGCAGCCACTCTGGAAAACAGTGTGGAGGTTCCTCGAAAAACTAAAAATAGAGCTATCCTATGTCCTATGACTTGGCAATTGCACTACTAGGTATTTATCCAAGGGATACAGGTATGCTGTTTCAAAGGGACACATGCACCCCAATGTTTATAGCAGCACTATCAACAATAGCCCAAATGTCCATCCATGGATGAATGGAGATATATATATATATATATATATATATATATATATATATATAATGGAGTATTACTTGGCAATCAAAAAGAATGAGATCTTGCTGTTTGCAACTACATGGATAGAACTAGATGAACTAGATGGTATTATGCTAAGCGAAATTAGTCAGTCAGAGTAAGACAAATATCATATGACTTCACTCATGTGAGGACTTTAAGACACAGAACAGATGAACATAGGAAAGGAAGCAAAAATAATATAGAAACAGGGAGGGGAAAAAACATAAGAGACTCTTAAATATGGAGAACAGAGGGTTACTGGAGGCATTGTGGGGGGGGATGGGCTAAATGGGTAAGGGTCATAAAGGAATCTATTCCTGAAATAATTGTTTCACTATATGCTACCTAATTTGGATATAAATTAAAAAAAATAAAATTTTAAAAGTTTTAAAAAATGAACACAAAAAATTAAAAAAGAAAAAAATTCCATATTACCCCTATGCCAAGTCTAATAGGAAAGATATCTCATGGATTTAAAAAGATATACACATTTTAAATAGGTTTATGTGTTTATTTATTTTACAGTAATCAAGTACCAGTATTCTCTAATGATATGAAACATTAATTTCATTATGGCATAAAAACTACATAGCTTATTGCATTGTATGATTAATTTAACTATACTCTGGTATTCCCCATAATTTTTCAGCTCCTGGATAATGATATTTAATAACTTACAATATATTTTTAACATACAGAGATCTCTATGAAATATTTGGTATTACTGATACCTCTCCTCTTGAATTTCATTATATTCTTTCTTTTCACTTATTATATACACCCTCGATTTTGCTTTTTTTTAAAATAAACCTATCTTTGAACTTTCAAATTAATGAGTTTTTAGCCATGCCGAAACTGCATGGTTTCACACCATCCATTTTTGTCTTGTTCACTTAATAAAAAAAACTTGAGTTTTAGCAATGCACATGGTCCCTCACATAGAGACTATATTTTTAATCATTGTATGAGCTAGTTACAGTGATATAGCTAAGTCTTTATCAAAATAATATGAATCGAGGTAATTTACAGATTTTATAGCTTTCTTTACATGATATTACTTACCATTCGTTCTCTGTCTTTGACTTAGAAAAGGCAGAATGCAGAACTTTTTGGATTATATTTTACCATGTTGTCTAATGTATTAATACAGAAGGAAGAGATATTGTGAATGATTCTGTGAGTAGATACTCTCATTGACATGTTTCCACCAGTCTATTATGCGAGAGAAAAGTTATTTCTACTTAGCACAGGCACTTTGGGGTACACTTTCCTTTTTCTTTATTTCTTTATTCATTTTGAGAATGGGAGAGGGACAGAGAGAGTGTGAGAGAGAGAGAGAATCCCAAGCAGACACCACACGACCAGCATGGAGCTCAATGTAGGGCTTGACGCGGGGCTCGAACTCACAAACCCTGATCATGACCTGAGCCTAGATCAAGAGTCAGACACTTAAGCAACTCAGCCACCCAGGCATCCCTTGTGGTACCTTTTCTTACAGAGTCATAGTTTTTACCTTATGTAACAAAGAAACTTATAACTAAGAGTAGAATTGCTTCCAAAAAATAATATAAGTAAAATATTTGTAAAGCTGATGATTTCTGATGTCATGCCATGGCATTTAAAACTGTTCCTTGCTTTATTTTAGAGGTGGCCCACTGCACCTCTAGGTCGTAAGAAAATGAATGGAAAGAATAGAATGCTAGTTTATGTTAGTTTTGTCTTACATTATCGATATTGTGGACCAGAGAGAAAACAGGCAGTATTAAAAAAAAAAAAAAAAATCAAGCCTGATGCTATATCGTTCCCTGAGGGCACAACCTTATTCACGGAGACTGCCACTTTAAACTGCTTGAGACACCACTAATTTGGAATCTCTCAGCCTAGATGGAAATCCAGTTTTTGTATCATATATCAAATTAAATAAGGTTTCTACACTTTATTAGTCACCTCCCATTAAGAAATCTTGATTTGGCAAAGAAAACTAGCACAGTGGCAAAAATACTACCTGATGCTCAGAACCAAGAACAGTTGAGTCTCCTTTCTCTGTAATTACACACAATTAATCAAAATAATCTGCCAATTCTACATTCAGATTACCCATGATATGACCACTTTTCATCAGTTTAATGGGTTTCAGCAGCAGATTCCATAAAGCCAGAAATATAGTTAATGAACAACAAAAAAGCAAGTCACTAAAAAGCATGTAAACAAGTCAGAGGGAAAAAAAAACATAAAATAATCTTCGTATATAGTAGATATGTGGAAAGATTGGAAAAGGGGAAAAAAGTACCTTGAATTGCTAACTGCTATGCTAAACTGTCCTCAGTCAGTGATTCAAATTATTATTTATACAACAAATAAAAGTATATAAAATTAATGAGGTGATAGAGGATATCAAGGGGGCCTGGGTAGCTCAGTCAGTTAGTGTCTGACTCTTGATTCTGGCTTAGGTCATAATCTCATGGTTTGTAAGATCGAGCCCCACATTAGGCTCTGCACTGACAGCAGGGAGTCTACTTAGGAGTCTCTCTCTCTCTCTCTCTCTCTCTCTCTCTCTCCTCCTCCTCCTCTCTTTCTGCACCTCCCACTCTCTCTCTCTCTCAAAATAAAAATAAACTTAAAAAATAGTTTTAAAAAATTAAATAGTTATTAGCCCAGAAGTAGTTGAAAAAGGAGAGACTAAGGGATATATAGAGGGCGAGTTAAATAAAAAATTAAAAAAAGAAGAAAATGATTATTAAAATAACAAAGGTTACAGTTGAAAAAATACTCAGTTGCATGGGATACATTGAGACAATGAAGAAAGAGTGACATAAAAATAATTAATAATGGGGCACCTTGGATGGCTCAGTCTGTTAAACGTCTGTCTCTGGCTTTCAGCTCACGTCATGATCTCCGTCAGGGTTGTGAGATTGAGCCCTGTGTCAGGCTCCAGGCTGGGCATGAATCCTGTTTGAAATTCTCTCTCTCTTTCTCTCTCTGCCCCTCCCCTGTTCATGCGCACACATGTACACGTGCTTGCTGTCTCTAAAAAACAATAAATAAAAAAAATAATTATAATAACATTATATAAAGAATCCAAACCCTGGTTTAATGCAACCCTGAATAATGCAAAAACTGAATTTGTATATTAACAAAGATAGATAGCCTTCTGACAAGAAACATAAGAGAATTAAAAAAATGGTATTTTATAATGATACATATATTCTAAATATGTATGTACTTTATGGTATATCTTTGGTGTAAAAAAGCAAGAGTTATCCAACACTCTGAGCAGAAATAGACAACTCCTTGCCAATATCAACAAGTTTTAAGCACATCTCTCTAGATACCTGATAAAATGAATCATCTAATAACAAGATAATACAAATTATTTTCAAATGCACATGAAGTATTTACCAAAATTGGCCCAAGGCTGGTGTATAAGACAAGACAGCTATCAAAGAATGTACATCATTTCAAGAGATTCAATATCCAGACAGTAAGTGAGCACTTTATGGAAACAAAAGTAAATCAATGACAATAAAAGTAAAAAACACAAAAATGATAATATCTTTCTACTTGGAAATTGGCAGTATACGTCATAGGGAAGCAGGGGCCAAGAATATATTACACTGAAAATATCAACATTATATTTAAAATATCAATGAAAACACTTTAAACTGAATAATGTTAAAGGTATAACATACTTATATTTGTGCAGCTAGAACATAACAAAGAGAGACATTGTTTTAATTTTTTTAATGTTTATTTATTTATTAGAGAGAAAGAAATACAGAGTGTGAGCAGGGGAGGGGAGAGAGAAAGGGTGACAGAATCCAAAGCAGACTCCAGGCTCTGAGCTGTCAGCACAGAGCCCATCATGGGGCTCGAACTCACCAACCGTGACATCATGACCTGAGCAGAAGTCAGAAGCTTAACTGACTGAGCCACCCAGGTGCCCTTAGAGAAATTTAGTTTTAAATGAATAGGTTAGAAAGACATATAAAACTTTAACAGTACAATCAAGGGAAAAAGAAGAAAAATAAAAATTGTCAATATCAGTAATTAAAAAACACAAAGAAAGAAAGAAAAGAAAAACAGGGAGCATCAAGGTTTCAGTTCCATGAAGAGTATAAATAATATTCAGAAAAGAAATATATGATGCCCAGGGATGTACTATGAACATTGAGAATAAGACATGGGGGTCATTAAAAAGTCTGAGGGAGTGGAGAAATGAGAATCTAATCAATACAAGTGTACAGAAGAGAGAAATTATTTATGATCAGAAAACCCTCCATTTAGGAAAGTGATGGATAATTATATCATAGTATGTTGAGTGCTTTTTTTAGGAGGATGAAAATAATACCTTAGGGATGGCAGAAAATGGTATCTGAGGCCACCTTAAATGTTCTCTATGCCACGAGACAACCTTTCTCCCGTCTGACACCTATCATATTAGTTTGAATATTTCATAGTACTACCAGTCACTTATTTGCACATTTTATATCTGAGCTCAATAGGAACATTCCTGGTTTCTCTTTTATTTGCTATTTCACTCCCAGCATCTACAACAATATGAAATATTAATAAATATTTATTATTGAATGACTAAATACTCTATGGAAGGTGTGATGATGATTAATCTTTATTCCAATGCTATATCTAGCTTGATGATCAGCAAAATGAATATAGGCAAAACATATTTGTTAAGTGAATAAATGAATGAATTAATCATTTGGAATATTCATTTCCCCAAATGGTAAGTGAGTCACATTTCCCAAGAAAAATTTAATCAAATAAAACTTTGAAAAAGACTAAAAATTAGGGGCGCCTGGGTGGCTCAGTCTGTTGAGCATCCGACTTTGGCTCAGGTCATGATCTCGCAGTCTGTGAGTTCCAGCCCTGCGTCGGGCTCTGTGCTGACAGCTCAGAGCCTGGAGCCTGCTTGGGATTCTGTGTCCCCCTCTCTCTCTGCCCCTCCCCCACTCATGCTCTGTCTCTGTCTCAGAAATAAATAAACATTAAAAAAAATTTTTAAAAAGACTAAAAATTAGATTTTTACATCTTAAAAATTATGTTAATTTATTGTTTAGTTTTGGGGGAGATTAAACTGTTCATTTCTGGGCTTTCTGGAAGCATGTAGTGTATGTTCCACTCTAACTCTAACTGAGATATTGAGCTCTGTGAACTTATGAATATGAAACCGTTATTTAACTGCTGATATTTCTGAATTTTGAATACAACTACTTCATGGATAGTAAATATCCATCACTCGATTTTCCAAAATGGCAGGCAATATAAATTCACAAGTAATTTACAACGTATTTTGAAACAAACAAACAAAAACCGATAACATATTTCAACTTTGAAAAATAAAGGAAAAAGTGATCAAGAATATTATTTTTTTAATTTCCCTTTTTATGATGAGAAAATATGTGTGCCTTTATTGCTGTTTGTCATCTCCATATACATGTTCTTTGACTATCATATTAATGCATAATTATGAAGAAAATTCAGAAAAGCAGAAGTAAAAGATTAAATTTACCTATGTTTTTACCAAGTAGAAATCTAAGCTAGATTTTGTTTTCCATTATTCCATTCGTTTTGTGTGTAAATGTGCATATACATATATACACACATATTTCTTTTTTCTAAAATTTTCTTCAAAAAATAATGTTTTTTTTCTCATTAAAAATACCACTGTGGTCATTTTTATAACTCTTTGTGTGCTTCTGCAGCTGATTTTCTTAAAATTAATTTCAGGAAACTGGAATTATAGGGTTCAATAAGTATAATAAATAGATTGATTTGTATACTATACTATAATCTATTTTGTATAGATTCCTATGCAAAGTAAAATATTTGCACAGATTTTGTTACCACTAACAGTCATACAGGCTTAATGCTGAAGGTTAAAGAAAATTTGTAATATGCTGAACCTGTTTGTGCATTCTGTTGGCTATTGATAAGAATGGTTTAGTCATATTCATCACATATTTAACTCTCAGGACTGAATGGGGCTACTGATATTCTTCTGAAGGTGTTATAGGAAAGAGCTTATGTTCGTTTGAGTCCTCTGAGAAGCAGCTTCCAAACAAAATTATATGGATTAGAGAATTAGTGAGGAAGTACCTGTGAGTGAGAAAAAAGAGAAGGATCCAAAAGAAAAAAGGAAAAGCTATCAGGAAGAAATGCAGCACTAACTCCTGGGAAAGAGACATCTAGGGTGGGGAGGCTGGCCTTTAATTGTTTTCCTTATCTTACATATCATTGAATAGACTTAATTGTGCTAGATTGCATCTAGAGCTGGAGAATTGTGTTCTCATCCTGGTTTGGTTATTACATTTTTAGTGTCTTGGGGAGTGAATCTTCCCATGTATTTATCTCATCTTTCATACGTAAATAGTGCACCTTATCAGCAATACCCATTTCTTAGGTAAACTAATAAGCATTGAAGTATTTGGCAAATAATGATGGGGTACCTATGTAAATTCAAAATATTATTTTATAGTGTTAATAATGTTTAGTTGCAGTGGTCAGGGGATGAGTAACTTTGACTAAAAGAATAGCTAACTCCTGCTAACTAAATCCTCCACATTTCCTGGGGTTATAAGAATATCACACATTGAGAAACCTGAAGTCAGAGAATTTTTTTAACTAACAACATTTTCAAGAATGGGAGAGAATAGAAAAAAAAATACTCACGATTAGGGCACCTGGGTGACTCAGTTGGCTAAATGCCTGGCTCTTGATTTTGGCTCAGGTCATGATCTCACAGTTCATAAGTTCGAATCTGTCTAGGGCTCTGCTCTGACAGAGCAAAGCCTACTTGAGATTCTCAATCTTTCTTTCAAAATAAATAAATTAATTTTTTTTGTAAAAAGAGTCTTGGTAGCTTAATGATGGACCAAGTGTAAGAAAAAGTAGAACTTGTTCATTTCTAACAATGTTTGGGTCAAAATGTTACCTCCAAGACTGAGTATAAACCTTCATAGAAATCTAGAATAAAGAAAGCATATCATCATTGTGTTGTCAAATCCCTGTATTAACATCCTGTCATAAGTGAGAAAGTGAAACTCTAGGAGCTCTATTTTAAAAATACAGCTTTAGTATTTGTTGTCCAAAGTAAGGGATTGTCTGTTGCTTTGAGGACAAAAGCAAAAAAAAACAAAAAACAACAACAACAAAAAAAAAACAACAAAAAACAAAACAAACAAAAAAAAAACAGAGTTATGCTGAGATTCTTTCTCAGTCTATTTAAACACAGTATAATTAATGGCAAGAAAGGAAGAAAGAAAGAAAGAAAGAAAGAAAGAAAGAAAGAAAGAAAGAAAGAAAAAGAAAGAAAGGCAAGCTAGTCTTGTTGATTACTCATAGATCATTAATTTATCATCTCTAATCATTTGGGTCTAAATTTTTTAAGTAAAATTATTCCAAAAGTTGTTCTTTGAATTATAAATCAAGTTCATGTTGCTCTTAAGTGCAAGTCGTTGTTTAATGAGATTTATAGGGTGGTAGTAATGATGGCATTTAGTAGCATAAAAGATCACTTTTTACACTATTAAAAAAAAGCCATTTATTGGCTTTTCCAAATGGAGAAAGTCTTTTGATTCTGCACTTGTTGGCACGCATTTATGTTTTTACTTTGACAGCATATTTAATTCATAGCCTTTGAAAAACTCTTGAATGGTTAGCTATAACTGAGGAAAATATCTAAATATTTCAAACTTAACCATTTCTACTCTTTTCTAGTGCAATTCTCTACATTATTGAATGAATATCTCGATGGAAACAGTTACACTTGTTTATGATGTATAATCTCTTGCTGTCTCTTTATTGGTTCTTTCACACCTGAAAACCTACAGTCAGATGTAAATGAATAATACAATGCTTACATTGTGCGATTGGATCATTACTTATGCTGGCTTTGTAATATTCCGAAAATAATTTGTGAGTTTTAAAATTTGTTTCTGTGAAAAGCAGAAGAAGAAGGATAATAGAAAGAGTTCAGGTAGACATTCTTCTGGTCTTATTTCTTTTTGCTCTCTGGTAGTCTGGGGCCAAGGTAGCATGTGATGAACAACCACATTCAAAGACTGTATAGAGAAAAGTATTTTCGTTGTTGTCAAGAAAAGAAAAAAAAAAAAAGAGGACTGACTTAGAACCATTAAATATCGATGATTTAATTATTTATTTTCCAAGCTCTTCCCATTGTAAAAAAATAAAAGTACAACCTGAACTAGCTTAATTATTAAAGGGGAATCTATTAGCCCATATTAATTAACCACAAGCTCAGTGGTATCTCTGGCCTCATGAACCACTGGAGTAAAGGATTAGAATCTAGATAGGATCATATATATAGAGTCTCCATTTTTTTAAGTTTATTTATTTTGAGAGAAATAAAACATTAGCCAGGAAGATGCAGAGAGAGAGGAGAAAGAGAAAATCCCAAATTGTCAGCCTGGAGCCGATTCGGGGCTTGAACCCATGAACCATGAGATCATTACCTGAGCCATGGTCAGACACTTCACCACCATGAGACGGTGAACTGAGTCAAAGTCAGATGCTTAAGCAAGTGAGCCACTCAGGCGTCCTTGATTTTACTTTTTAGTGATGGCTAGAAGTATTCCACTGAAGGTGGTTGTCACCCATGTTAGGCTTACTTCTTACCAGTTACATGACCAGAAATAAAAGAAAAAAAAAAAAAAAAAAGCAAACCAACAACAAAAACGAACTTATCATGTTATTTACAGATTAGATATTACCAAGGGAGACCTTCTTCATTTATCATAGGTCCATTGGCCAATCATATGTCTAAAGGACTGAGATAGTCTGATGGATGATGCTCAGGATAAACAACACAAACAATCCATTGACCAACAAAACAGTAGAGTCTTTTATCAATCATGTGGAAGGACCACAGTCATGGCTACTAAAACTGATGTCTCCAGGAAGCTCTCCCAAATCATGTCTACTGAAATCTCACACCAAATAACTTCTTTGTTTTTACTATGTGTTGAGACACATTAAAACAATTCTAAAAATATAAAAAAAATGTACTATCTGAAATTAAAAATTTGCTATATGCGTACACTAAAAGATTTCAAACAGTGTAAGAAGATTATTCAAAAAGTGTAGACTCTGTCTACAAAAAACTTCCAGCCATCTCATTAAAGCGTTTTGATTTTTCTTTTGTAGTCTTCCAGAAATTACTCATTTAATAATAGGCTTTGGAAAAATCTACATATTAGCTCAAACACACTAACAGTATTATTATCATTGGTATCATCACTAGTGTTAATATTTACAACTATAATTATTTATTCTACTACTTTTAAGTTCCAGGACTTTTTTTAATAATAGTTGTGGTAAGCAGAATCATATCCCAAAAGATGTTGTAATTACCATAACCTAAGAATATGGCATGGTACGGGACATAACAAGAATTATGGTCACATACGGAATTGAAGTTGTTAATCAATGAATCTCAATAAGGACATTATCTAGGGTTATCCTGATGGATGCCATGTTGTCACATGATTCTTTAAATGAGGGAAATGTAGACAGAAAAATCAACACCAGAGAGTTGTTATCTTCAGAAAGATTGGGTCAACTATCACAGGCTTTGAACTTAAAAAGGAGTATGGGTCAAGATATGTGGGTAGCCTCTGGAAACTGAAAACATCAAGAAAATAGATTCTTGTGTAGAGCTTTGAGAACCTTGTTGGCATCTGTGTTTGGCCCAGTGAGACCAACTTTAGAAATCCTGACCGTCATGATTCTAAGATCATATATAATTGTGTGTCAAGTTGTAGAATTTATGGTAATTTGTTACAGCAGCAAAAGGAAAATGAAACATTGGACTTTTGTGGGGGGTTTTGTTTTGTTTTGTTTTTGTTTTTAAGAGCTATTTTTCAAGTACTCAAATCTCATTATTGCCATTCCTTTACTAACATTTCTCATGCATATCCTGAAATCCAATATTTTTGATGTGGTTTTGAAATTGATTTTTGTTTATATTGTCCCAGGCTACCTATCAGCCTTGTCCTTCAATACTCTGCCCTTCCTTTCTTAATTCATTGCCCTGCTCACAACTTTGAAACATGTCATGACGCTTTCACCTTTTCATATTGGCTCTTTCAGCCTGGAATGTCTTTCCACACATTAGGTACCCAATGCACACTTCCCACATGACCCAGCTCAAATTACAGACTCAGAGAAATCGCCTTTAATGTAAATTCTTATGTGTAAACTTCTTTATAATGAATACGTGTGTGTGTATTTGATAATTTTGCATTTCTTTATATCGTATTATTTAAAAAATAAATGTGCTATTTCTGGAAATATCATGCTGATTTCCACCTCTAAAGCTTTGCATTTTCTCTTACTTACACTGAAATTCTCTTCTCTTAAATACATGGGGTTTTTTTTAGCTTATTTATTTATTTTTGAGGTAAAGAGAGGCAGAGGGATCCCAAGGCGACTTGACGCCATTAGCACAAAGTCCAATATGGGGCTTGAACTCACAAACCATGAGATGGTGACCTGAGCCGAAGTCAAGAGTCGGACGCTTAACCAACTGAGCCACCCAGGCGCCCTTTGTCTTGAATACTCATTAGCCATGTAATGATTCTATATTGGGCTCTGTACAATGACACACAATGTATTTTTTATTTTATTACTCCATAGCCCATAAGAAAATTGCACATTCTTTCTTTCCCCAGGATTTTTTAAAAATCATTTTAATTGTTAAACAGCAAAACCAAAATACCATAAAAAAACTCCTACTCAACGTTTTCCATCTGCAGTCTATGTGCCTCAGAACCAGAGTCATAATGGCAAACGGGGATGAGATGTATGGTTGATGCATTTTGTTTTAAATTTCACCTGCCCTTCCCTGAGCTGAAAAAATAAACGCATTTCAGCTCAAACTTCCCTCGGTCATTGTTATTTTGTGTCCCGCCAAGGGTGAACCAAGAGAGAGGGACAAGAAGTACAAGAAATGAAAGGCTTGTCATACCTGCTCGTTGTTATAATCTGGCATTGATGCCTTATGGGAGTAGCAGGTATCATGATATGGCATCTTGGGCGACACGACACTTTTGTTAATTTTTCAATGATACCCTATCTCTGGCAATCTTCCAGTAGTACACACGGGCATCTGCCAAGGGGAAAGAGGATATCTAAATCTAACCTGGACTTTGAATGCCAACCATACACCTGTGATTGTTTTTACTTATTTGATTTTATTTTTTCTAAGAGGACCATATGATACCCAATCATTGTTTGCATGGTACTTTATCCAATTGGAGCATGTACAGTTTTCTAATTTGAGAAAAAAACTTAAATAAGAATTAAAAAGGCCTCACTGTCTAGAAACAACCCTAGTTCCCTAGTTTTCTCATCTGCAGTTTTTTTTTTATGTTTAGTAATATGTCTTCTTTTTTTTCCTTTTATTTTAAATATTTAATGTTTATTTTTTGAGAAAAAGAGAGACAGAGACAGAGCGTGAGTGCGGGAACGGGCACAGAGAGACGGAGACACAGAATCCGAAGCTGACTCCAGGCTCTGAGCTGTCAACGCAGAGCCCGGTGCTCGGCTGGAACCCACGAACCATGAAATCATGACCTGAGCTGAAGTCAGGAGCTTAACGGACTGAGCCATCCAGGCACCGCTAGTAATACGTCTTCTAAATGACTCCTGAGGCCTGCCAGATCAGGTCCAACTATTCTATTGGATCACTTCAGCCTCTAAGTGGAGGTCTAGAGCACTAGGAGGCATCAGAGTGACCCAAATCCCACCTCATTTTTCAGGCTACATATTCAAGTTATATGAAACACATTTTGCCTTTCCAATGCAACCCCATATCTTTGCTCTGATATCTGCAATGCCAACCCAGCACCAGCTGTATTTCACTGAATCTAAGATGCCATTCATCCTAAATTATCTTATTATTTTATGTACTACTAAAAACAAAACAAAACAAAACAAAAAAAAACTCTCTGCTGATTAAACCAGATAGTATAACAAACAACAATTTACTTTGGAGTTGCAATTCTGGCTCTTATGGTAGTCTTAGTAACGGTGAAAACAACATATTTAAAATTTAAAGGTTATGGTATTGGAAAATCCGTATTATATGTGAATAGTGGCATGATCCTGCTTTGTGGATTCACAAAAAATTTAAACAAAGTTATTGATAACACTGAAACACCAATAAATGTCAGTCCATTGATCGCTCACCATTGCAAGATGATATTGGGTATGTTGCAAATATTAAGTCTTTTCAGTCTCACGCAGCCCCATAAATATTATTGTCATTATTGCACCAATATGTAAATAGCATTTCAGGTTGTTTACATTACATGGCAAAGTATGTATAACTCAGGAAATAATATAACATAAATGTAAGAATGGCACATTCTAATGGCCATGGTCTTAGACATCATTTTATACTGCGCTAAAAACAGATTTTTTTCCAGATTATTTATCTTTTCATGCCATAAAATTCTGTTGTCTCATCTTCAATTCTAACTATAAGCCTGAGTTTAATTACCTTTCCTCTGTATTCAGATTATAATTATGCTTTATACCAGCCATGGATTTGAATCAGCACCCTGCTATAGTATAGGTGTAACAGAAAACAAATCATGAAAATAAAAAAATAAGAAAATAGAATTTTACCCTACATTTAAACTACATTAAATATAAACTTAGAAACATTTTTTAAAGGAATTTGTATATTTGTTTATCTGTGGGTAATGTTGGCTGTGATATTCAAATATATGTTCATATGTTAAATGGATCTACATTTCTTCATCTGTCCTTGTCTGGTATTAATATTGAGGCGAAACTGTCATCATAGGGTTTCCTAGTTATTAAGGCTTAATTAATTAATTAGATTCTCCAATAATTATTTCTTCTAGGGAGGTTAACATAAGTTGAAATGATCTATTCCCTTGACATTTGGTAGCAAACATCAGGAAAATTATCTGTGTTGGGTTCACGTGTGTGTGAACCTCCTACTTAATATTTAGTTGCTGTCAGTGCTAAAAATTACCAGTCTAGTTCAGTAGATTTTGCTGATATATATATTTTTAAGCTTATTTGCAAAAGGATTTGACTTTTACAAATTCAAATTACTTTGAATGGCTTCTGCATGGAATTCAATCAAGAGAATGTTAGATACAAATATATGTATTTTTAACTCAATAAATGGGTTTGCTAGAGCAGTTGAAGTGAAAACTTAGATGATGAGATGATCCAGAGCTTAACTCAATGAATGTGACAGCTTTGAAACATGGAAATAGGGATGATCACAATAAACTGAAAAGAAAACAAACTCAGGACGCCTGGGTCGCTCAGCCTGTTGAGCGTCTGACTCGGGCTCAGGTCATGATCTTGGGGTTCATGAGTTCATGCGTTCGAGCTCCAAGTCAGTCTCTGTGCTGACAGCTCAGAGCCTGGCCTGCTTCAGATTCTGTGTCTCCCTCTTTTTCTGCCCCTCCTGCATTCAAGCTCTCTCTCTCTTTCTCTCTCTCTCTCTCTCTCTCTCAAAAGTAAAAACATTTAAAAAAGAAAAAAGAAAAACAAGTTGTGAAATTAGAAAACAAATAATTGCATGTCTAGAAGTTATATAACATAAAAAGATGGATACGTTTTAAAGGAGTTCTTGTTTGGATTTTACATCAAAATTTGGAGATAAAGTTTCCTGAGTGTAAGCTACAATCTTTTTGTCATGTAGCATTTCACTCGGGACCATAGCCCTTACTGAAAGAGAATAAAATTTACAAGCTAAAATTGTAGTTAATCTATGCACATGACAACTTCTATTTAGTTACATCAAAATTTCTTTGGAATTCGAATGACTATTTTGACATTTTCCCAGTTTGTAGGCTAAAATAACATTTATTTTCCAAACAAATCAGTTATCTCATTCACATTCTTGTATTTCAATATATGAGCATCCAGCTACAGATTGGTGTTGAAAATTGCATTCAAATATTGTTGATTCTTTCTCACTTGTATTTGGGATTTTTAAAAAATAAATGACTATCTGCAATCATCCCCATTACCAAATACCCCAAGTATTTTCACATTGAACTGGCACACCCATCCATTAACCCCTCACTAATTCTGAATTAACATACTGCAGTTTTCATTTCACTTTCTGAATTTATTCATACAACAAACATATAAAGTGCATAAATGCTAAGTAGTACCTCGATAAATTTTTACAAAGTGAAAACATCAGTGTAATCATCACCCATTTTAAGAAATAGAACTTGAATTGCTCTGTAGAGGCCCCATGGTACTCCATTCCAGTCACTACTCCTCAAAAAAAAAAGTGATAAATTAAAGAATCAATTAAAGGTAAGTTTCTATTTAGTTTAAAATAAAAGAAAATAGCTTGCATAGAAGATCTCAAGCCATGCATTATAGTGTGAAAGCATACTCCTAAAACTGTGATAATCCCTTATTTTGGTAGCAAATGTGTTAGAAATAAATTCATTTAATTTTATAGATATTGACTAGAAAAGTTGAGTTATTTCAAATATCATAACTACTTATGTATGGAGTTTTTTCCCCCTACATTGGATCCCCATATCTTTTGAGAAATGTAGAAAGTATGCAAAATCAATTTAATTTCTATTTATTACACATTTTATAAGCCCTTACTTTATGTCAGATTCTGAGCCCTGCTCTGCAAATGCACAATATGAAGTGTCCCTATCCTAAGAAAAATAGTTTAAAAATTTTTACTTTGTTCATTGCCAAAAAGTAACATTTTGTAATCTGCTAAAAGTTAACAATCTAATCAGATGTTCTTTTGCATTTTCTGATGCCTACAGATAACCTAATTCCTTTCAGGCTTAATAGGAGTAGCATATCACCTCTATATTCCTGTAATCTCTATTCAATTGCCTTACTGATCTACTTTTTCTTTCTATAGTATAATTTTCTTTATATTTTAGATGCATGCCATAAAGTTCTTTTCAGTTGGTTGTATGCCTTCAGAATCGCTATCCAATCACTTTTATGGGACATAAACTTACATTTTTACCCTGAGATAGAGTTCTGAGGGTGGAAGATGGACAATCTGAATGGTGGGGTCCCTAACAGACTCAGTGTGATGAGCTTTAGAGAGGACTTACAGAGTAGAAATATTCTCCAGCCGAATTCTCCCATCACACACACACACACACACACACACACACACACACACACACACACCTGTGACACAATCAAATCCTACAGAACCATTTTCACTCAAGATTAAGGTAGAGAATGAATCCATGTTAAATGATCTAGTTATAAAAATTTCATGATTAAGATAAATGCGTCCATACAAACTCTGTGTTTTCTCTCTCATTCTGGTTCATTATAGACTAAGTTGAATGGAAATAGGCTCATTAAGGCAATAACCCACAAGTACATCAAATAGGACACAATTTCATTTTCTCCTACTAAACTGAGAATTAGTATAAAAAGTCTGCAGTTCCTACAAAAAGTTTCCTCATTATATCAGGAGAGATGATTATTTTCTGGCTCTTTAAAAACATACACAAAAAATAAATCATGGAAATGAACATAATCAGGAGAACACTTATTAATGGTAAAAGGGTATTCATGCTTTTTAATTTTTTTCTTTTTTCATCTTTCTTTCTTTCTTTCTTTCTTTCTTTCTTTCTTTCTTTCTTTCCTAGTTTTTTCACATTACCACATTAACTGATACTCACCTATGACTTACATCCCAATAAATTCATGTCTGGTGCCTGAGGCACAGAAGGTAAAGCTGTGTTGACACATTTTGTGGTGGGGAAGATTCTTTGTCAGAGAAATTAAAAGTCTGCATTAAATCCAACCAAAGAGAGTGTTTTCTTCCCCTTAATTATGAAATGAAATGAGTTTCAGTTCTGAAATCTGGTAAATTGATCCCAACAGAAACCTTGGAAAGTTAACTAAGACAAACCCTTTAATCTGAAAAAATACTGTGTGAAAAAAAAAATCTAAGTATTGACAGAGATATCTAAGTGCTTGTTATTTTGTAGTTAAGATATTTTTTCAGGAGAATTAACATCTGACAATTGACAGTTTAAATTTAGAGGAATAACTTGATCATATAGCAGCAGCAAGGCAGTTTAAATATAGAAGGATTTACAACCAATAAAGCAAGCTAAATTAGGAGACAGATCAATTCAAGAAAACAAATATGTATTAAGACCAGTGTAAAATTCTTGATGATGGATGATGAGAATGTAAGTTATGGCGGTTTTGTGGATATGCAGAGGTGAGAGGTAGAAGGAAGATGGTTTATATATAGTCAAGAAAAAAAAAGTTATGAAAGTTTCAGTGCCAATTAGAATGGTAGATGAGAAGGAAGAATAAAACTTATTATGGAAATTAAAAGTGGAATTTCAAACAAAATGTTAGAAAAGCCTAAATATTGGAATATAACTTTATATAGAAATAAAAATTTTCAAAGAATTAATTTGTAATTAATCACTGGCTTCAAAAGCAAAACACTATGGCTACAGAGGAATGTGCAGGTGAGATATGACTAAGGGGAAAATTGAGTAACACCAACATTTTCCTCTGGGAGAAGAGACAATATTTGAGGTGGACACTGAGAATAACTTTTTTTATTAGGTAAAGGAAAAAAAAAAACAGGACAATATGGGGCCATGGAAGCTGATGGAGACAGGAGTTAAGAAGAAAGAGTGGATAAAAAAAAAAAAAAAAAAAAAAAAAAAAAACAAATGTGGTACAAAAGGTCAGCTGTGATTAGAACTGGAAAGGGGACATAGATTTGGCAATCAGATAATTATTGATGACCTTCACTAGAGGATTCACAATGAATAAGCTGGGTAAGGAATGGACCCATTTGAAAAGCTTGGTTATGAATTGAAGTGAAGAAAGCACATGCAATGCTAGGGCAAATCACACAGAAAGCAATAGAGAGGCTTTCTTCTTCTTCTTTTTTTTTTTTTCAGAAAGTATAAAGGTATTGACAACTGTAGAGTCAATAGCATGCCATTGGAACATGAGCCAGAGGAGATCATAAACTCTGATCACAAAGATTTCAGAACAAGTTTCTTCCTCAGAGAAGAGTCAAGTTTCTGATAAGATAAAAAAGTAGAAGAAATCTGTACCAGATCAGTTATACTGCACCTGCAACATTTGTAAGAGTCAACAAATATACGTGAATGAATGAATGGCATCCATAGAAAATGAATGTACTTATCAGGCAAAGAGAGGAGATATGGAGAAGCAGATGTAGCCTCCAGATTAATACCATCTTAAGTATCGGTGAAATATTCTTCTAATGTCATGAAGGACTTTCTCCCCCTAGCATTAGAAGAGTGTCCTAAGGGAATTGTCCCCAGTGAGGTACAGCCTGGAGACACAAGAATAGATCATTCTCTAACTTTCTATTCCCTCTTTAACCAGAGAGCTTCATGCATTGATGCTTTCTATAAGGATTTTTTTAAAGAAAATAAACACATTTAATAAAAATAAATAACCTCATAAGCCACTTTAAAATTGGTCGTTTATCTTTATCATGACACCTCTTATGGGTTGAATTTGGATTGATGATTTTTGTCTCTGATAGAAGTGGTCATTGGCCACTTGAAATAAAAACCATGAAAGTCACATGAAGTTGTAACTATGTTATTATATATATACATAAATACATATATAATACATGTATATAGGTATGTTTATAAGTTACATATACTATATATAAAATTATAACATGTATGTAAATTGACCAAATACATAAATAGATTTACAAACTCCTGATTTTGTCTAAACTAGAAGAATTTAAGGTCTTTTATAACAATTGCTACTATTTGTAATATCATTATCAATTGACAAAAAATACATTAAATTCAATTTCTTAGTTGTATCTTACAACAACATGCTGAGATATGTTATGTTAATGACAATACCACTCACAGTTAGCAGATAAGGAAACTCAGACTTGTAGAAATTAACTTGCCTAAGCTAAGAGAGCTATTAGCAGAATGAATTTGGGACCAAAATTAAGCATGCTGTGGAAAATTCCATGTGTTTCTGCCCTGTAGTATTCTGCCTTAGATAACTAGTATAGATGGTAACACAAATGTACGTATTGAAAGAAATGTAACTTCAATTCTGACATCCTTTCTTCTTTCTACCCCCTAGGATGTGGTATCCGGGATTTCTTTTAACCTTATTTTTTCTTTGTATTCTCATTTTTGCTCTAATTTACCCATTTTATTTCCCCTGCTAAATCCTGAATCCTGCTCCTGATCAATTCAAACACAACCAATCCACAGTGTTCTCTGTTCTACATCTAAACCCCTTTCAATTCTGGCGGCTTTAACCACATATTTCTTTACTCAGGCTTTTTAGTGCTTTCCCAATGCTCCCTGGATCAAATAGTAGCATCTAACTATGGCCTTCAAAGCCGTTCACCTTCTGGCTCTATTCCTGTGCAGCCTCTCTGTCTTCAGTCAAACACAACCTGTATCTTGAAGCTTGCCTTTTTGTGTTCTACATCTTTTTGTTTGTTCTAAATCTTTCCTCTTCATGTCTAAGTTTTATCTGACCTCTTCATGTTTATGGAACAACTTTACTATTCAGTGTCAAATTAGATGCCTTCTTTCCTTGATATCACTTGGTGGATAACAGTTGCTTCAAGCATATTTCACATATTACCCATATAATTCCCAGGTGTTATTGATTCAATATCAGTCCCTTTTTTTCTATATTTGTATTAATTCTTGAATTAAGTGCATATGTGAATGCCTATTACATGGTATTCATGCTTTTTGCCATCCTTGTTTTAAGTTTCCCAACCATAGACGTCATGCATGCTGTGGAAAAAAAAAAAAAAATATATATATATATATAGAGAGAGAGAGAGAGAAAGGATATTAAAGAATATTTCCCACCAGATCACAGTCACAGACATCAAAAACATGGTATTTATAACAAAATAAGAAAAAAAATGGAAGTATAATCATTTCAAATCATACTTTGTGAGTCGAGAGGAAAATGTTAAATACGTTGGGAATCACAAAGTAAGAGAAAAAATATTTTGAGTGTTTAAGTACATAGAAATTAGCTTTTGACTGCCTCTGGGTAAGAATATGTTGAGTATTATTATCACTATCAAAATTATTTGGAAATTTATGTAATGATAACAGACCACATTCTGTGCCTTAGAATTCACAGTACAGAAAAACTCTGTTTAGCACTTTCTTTTATAGAGAGAATACTTTGTTTTCCAGGTGTCGATTACTCAGCTAATCACATGGTTGCAAATCCAAGTAAAATATTTGCTGAATGATTGGAAGGGCAGAGACTGGAAATAAAGAGAAAATTTTCAAGGTATATGTTTACACATGTATCTAAGAGCTAACGGCAGTATCCTGATGTTTAACCACATTTTTCACTCAAAGGCTTTTTAAATTCTTTTAATTCTAATCATATGTGAAGTATATAAGAACATTGTAGTTATCCTATAGCTCTGTCACTCCCAGAGGACTTAAAGACAAAATTAGTATGAAAATGGAAAAATCATTTTGAAGAGAAGATCAAAGAAAATATTTTTTAAATACCAAGAAACGCTTTTATAAATCACACATTTATCTCTGGGTACACATAACTTGTCTATTTATATTCTCACTTGATACACATGTATTCACGTGGTTCATCTTTAATACTTATTATAGAGGTGAGGCGCCTGGATGGCTCAGTCAGTTAAGCATCTGACGGGCTCGGGTCATAATCTCGCAGTTTGTGAGTTCAAGCCCCACATCAGGCTCTGCTCTGGCAGTGTGGAGCCTGCTTGGGATTCTCTTTCCCTCTCTCTGCCTTTTTCACACTATGTACACATGCACACATGCGAAACACACAAACTTTAAGAAAAGAAAAAAAAACTATTATAGAAGTAAAGTGGTGCTCTATATTCATACATTCTCACTTCCCATTCTCAAGTTTCCCAGAGGCAAACTTGTTCATCTAAATTTCTCATTGGGAGTCAGGGTGGTTTTGTTGGGGGGGGGGGCGCTGTAGGATGAAAATTAAACATAGAAGTGAAATTATTTTCCTTGTAGTGAAAATTAAGACCACAGAAATAAAACATTTACAGGATATGTCTGTCTGAATAGAGAAATGATCTTAGTTTCTTCCCCCACTTGAAAGCATAAATATATAATTTAAACATTTAAAGTCCAATTTATTGATTTTAGGATCTATCAGGTACCTTTTTCTCTTTTGCATTTTTTGTTAATTTTGTTTAATGTTTATTTTTGAGAGACAGAGACAGAGGGTGAGTGGGGTAGGGGCAGAGACACAGGGAGAAACAGAGTCTGAAGCACGTTCTAGGCTCTGAGCTGTGAGACCACGACCTGAAGCTAAGTAGGATCCTTAATGACTGAGCAATCCAGGAGCCCCAGGTTTCTTTTTTTTTAAGTTTATTTATTTTGAGAGAGAGACAGAGAGAGAGAGAGCACATGCACATGAGCAGGGGGAGAGACAAAGAAAGGGAGAGAGAGAATCCCAAACAGGCTCAGTGCTTCCACCACAGAGCCCTAGGTGGGTCCCCATGTCAGAAACCTCAGTCATGACCTGATCCGAAATCAAGAATCAGATGCTTAACCAACTGAGCCAGCCAGGCTCCTCTGGATCTCTCAGGTTGCTGATGTCTTTCATGAGGAAGTAATTTGGGAAAGAAACTATGTGAGTATTTTGCAGTTTAAGAATTTTTCTCCTGAAATTATAAATAAAGTTAATTTTTTAAAGGTCAATACCACTCCCTACTAATGCGTATGGAAATAGCTTCACTGGATCATTAGGTCACTTCTGCTGGTTATTGGTTTATTTATTTATTTTTTAAATTATGTGATCATTCCAGATTTTTAAAAATAATTTTCTGTTTAAACTATTAAATGACGGGATACTTTTGTTTTTATTTTGAATGATTAAAAAAAAGAGAAAGAAAGTTTAGGGCAGACAGTCACCATATAGCACATACCTAGAAACAATACTTACTGTATCTGTATCACCTAATGTTTACATCTTTCCCTTTCCCTGTCCCTCTTCCATCCCCTCTCCTCTCACATCTGCCTGTTGTATATGTTATATGTTAGAAGCATCTGGGAATATGTTGGAAAAAGAAATAAACTTTTTGTGAAATCTTGGAATTCACTAATGACCTTGCCTTTTTGACTCAAAAAATATACTCTTAACACCTTGTGAGGCTGTGTGCTTTGATATGTAGATATGTAGAATGGATATGTAAGTGTTAAATGTTGCATTTTAACTTAGGAGAGGAAATAGAGCAGAAAGAATTGAAGTTTCTGGAAAAAGCTGTCTTTTGCTTTAAATATACACAAAAACAAGCCCGAACTAATCACAAGCAGTTACATCAGCCACTGCCATTATCATGATTAACTATCATTAAAGCTATCACTGAAATGAATGAGCTCCTAGTTAAAAGGAGCACTATTTTCTTTCTGTTAAATGACAAGAAAAAAAATCAATTTGAAATGATATGTTTCCCTATTTCTCAGTGCAAACTAGCACATTTACAAAATATTTTATTGCTAAGCTAATTGTTACTACACTAAACAATGTTTCAAGACAGAATGTTTTCATTATTCCTTGCAATTCTCATTTCCCTTTCTATCTTTCTCTTCTCATACTTCATTTTTTGCTCATTTTGAATCTTCATTGTGTATCATTTATAAATATATCCACCCCATTGGTTTCAAAATGCCTCTCTTTTCTCCATTTGTTTTTCAGTTGGAATGCATAACTGAAGCACATCTTTCATGTAAGACAAACACTTCTGGTGTTTTTGAAATCTTTATTAAATCTTCATCTTTTCAAAGAGAACTTAGAGCCCTACAGTGTATTTTCTCTTAAATGTTATTTGTCACAGTAATTTGGGGATGCATCGACATCACTATTATGCCAAGCATTTATATTTTTTATGTCTAGAATTGCTGTTAGATTTTTTTTCCTGCCTTCACTTTCCTAAAGCCTTTTCAATAGTGAATGATTATTACGTTACAAATTTACTAAATATTAGATTAACAAAGAACACTTAATATTAAACTATTTATTTGCTGCATTTTTTATTAGAACAACACCTTCCCTCTCACCCTACAGACTCCCCACACAAGCACATACACACTGCTGAGCTAATTATTTAATATACTGTGTGTTAGGAACTATGTTGGTTCCTAGCCAGACATATGTGTATTTCTAATTAGTTATTTTTTTAAGTTTTTGTGTTTTTGGAGTTTGGATTACCAATCCTTTTTGCCTTTAACACGATATCCTTTATTTATTTTGTTGTTTAAAAAAAAACCACTTTATTTTATGGATGTATTCCATTATTTGACTTTTTGCTATATCTTATTACAATTATATTCAAATCTCTCTAGATTATTTTATTATCTTTTTTTTAAAGTTTATTTATTTATTTTGAGGGAGACAGAGAAAGAGAGAGAGAGAGAGAGAGAGAGAGAGAGAGAGAGCACAGGAGGGGGAGAGAGAGAGAGAGAGAGAGAGAGAGAGAGAGAGAGAAGAAGCCCAAGCAGGCTCTGAGCTGCCAGCACAGAGCTCAAACTCATGAACCATGAGATCATGACCCAAGCTGAAACCAAGACTTGGAGACTTAACTGACTGAGCCACCCAGGCGCCCCTAGATTACTTTGTTATCTTAATTTTGAGATCACTGAATTGAATTCCTAAATTTGAATTTATTGGATGCCCTTCTTAGGGTCAATAATCTCCACTTATTTTTGAATTTCTACATTTCTATTCCTCTCCCTCTCTCTCCTTCCCTCCCTCTCCCCCTCTCTCTCTCTGTCTCTCACTTATTATTTCTGGGACCTTATAATTTTTTTACTAACAGTTTAGCATTTCCTGGCACTCTTGGGTGTGTGTCTAGTATTAGTTCTTAAAATAGTATTTCAAAACATCTGCCCAATAGTTACATTAAAGAAATCAAAGATATGGGAAACAAATCTTGGTTCAGATATTGTCTGGTAATTTGTAACTATGTTTTCTTGTTTCCTTTCATATACAAGTCTTGGTATCAATGTTTTGTGACAGTTTTTTTTTTAATTAACTTCCTTATAAATGGAAGGAGGACACCAAATCAAAATCCTAATAAATAAAAGATACGGAACACCTTTCATCTCATTACCCAGTGAGCCAAGCTCCCAGTTTCCTTGCCTGCTTGAGTCAGTAAGATGTATTACTTCAGCCAGGCTCACCACTTTGTTTTATTCTTTTTTCCTTATTATTATTTTTTTTGTTTTGTTGGAGGCTATGACCTTTAATTATTTTTTGTTATAATTTATCTCTCATTGTCATATTTTATCTCCCTTTGTTATACGTTCACAGCCAAGTGAAGGCTTCAAAGCATGACCTTCAACACCATCTTGACTGAAAAAAAAATTAATAGCATTTTTAAAAGTAAGTTATGAGTTTAGGAGTAAAGTATTTTAATTCACAGAGACATACTTGGGGAGATGAAGTAGATAGCATTTTCTCTCCTACACTATGGCCTCAAAACTATAGCTTAGTTTCAAAATTAGTAGGTCAAATTCATCTGAGAGGTAAAGAAAAATAAGAAAAGAATAGTTAATGTCTCCTTAACAATCTCCTTTTGTATTATATTCAATAGGGCAGTCTCTTTTCTATTTTAATACTTGTCAACTTTTTCTAGAGCTAGTTAATGAATTTGCCAATTACTATTGTAGATTTGAAGATGTGATCAGAGATGACCGAAGAGAAGGCCACTCCTTTGTCTTTGTTTCATAAGTATATTGAACATCCATCGGATCAAAACACTTTTGACCTCTGCTAAAATCAGCTGGATTTGAACCGGCCACTAGCAAAGACTTTGGTTCTAATTATCAAAGATCTTTGCAGTTCTGTTCCTCAGAGACTTAATTTTCTTTCTTCGTCTTCACCCCTGTCATTTCCCAGTCGCAGTTCTGGCAGTGAATCACATTAAAAAAATTTTTACTCTTCAAAACTTTGGGGATTGAAGCAAAATGGGAACTGAGCATTTTTTCTCTTACTTGATGTTTCTGAAAATATTTCATTATTATGGACACGTATTTATGGCTTAATTAAAATATCTGTCTATTTATCCATCCATCCAGCTAACATCTATCAATTTATCCCATTTATACTTATCCTTTGTCATTAGACAAAGGAAATATAAACATATAGCAATATACTTCAGATCAACAAACATATTAGGATAACTAACATTAGCAGAATATGTTAGTTAAATTAGTTACAGCAGTCGTACTATTGCTAGACTAACATAGATGTACGTCATGCTACAATTGATGAAAGTCAGGCCCAAACCTTAATGTAATCCATTTTGATCTAGACATAAGCAACTTTCCCTCGTTTTCTAAAGAAATCGTAAGATCTAGAAATAAAGTAAGGTAAAATTTCTAATCTTCATTTTTATATTATTTTTTTATTTAAAAAAAACATTTAACATTTTATTTATTTTTGAGAGACAGAGAGAGACAGAGCATGAGCAGGTGAAGGGCAGAGACAGAGGGAGACACAGAATCCGAAGCAGGCTCCAGGCTCTGAGCTGTCAGCACAGAGCCCGATGCAGGGCTGGGACTCACAAACTGCAAGTTCATGACCTGAGCTGAGGTCAGATGCTCAATGGACTGAGCCACCCAGGCGCCCCTGTTCACTTTTACATTAAATAAATATATGAAGCTTAGATCTCATTGCACTTTAATAATTGACACCAATCTATTAGTAACCAACCTGAGATAGAGAATGAGTTTTTCTTAGGCTTTCAGAGTAGTGGTGACCATGACAAATAACAGTGGAGGGGCTCTTCAGGATTTAAGTGTATTGGAATCTGACACATAGCAGAGAATAGGCAAGGAAACAAAAGTGGAATGAGAATAAAAGAAAGAAAGCTGAGCCTTCTTGGAAAAAGCCTGGCATACCCTTACACGTTGCCATTAGTAGGAGATGAAGAAAAATGATCCAATATTGTTGAAATCTCCAACACTGGAACTATGACCCAATACAACCCAATCCATGTGTATCATCCACTCTACAGTGCAAATTCTAGAAAGGAAAACTGCCATGTGTAATTGGTCAAACTGCCATATCCAATTCCAGGCCTACCTACCAGGAAGTGATAAGTATATATTAATTAAAAGTTTGAATAAATGCCTAATCAAGTTATTTACCAACTTTAAAAAAAAAAAAAAAAAACTCTTAACCTCAATGCACTTTTGTGCATTTCTGCTTTGGCCAAATAAGGAAATAGTATACACTTAGATAAAGTACTGTCTTGATACTTTTAGCAATGCATTATGAATCGTTTTTGAAGTTGCTTTCAAACCATACAATGACCACATATTTTTAAAATTTTTCAATAATCTCCTTAAAGCCAAAAATATTCATTTCCACTCTTAAACACAGGAAACAAACTGAGGTTTTATGGCGGTGAGAGTTTGGCAGGGTGGGGAGAATGGGTGACAGGCATTGAGGAGAGCCCTGTTGATGGGCAATGAGGAGAGCTCATTGTTGGTATGAGCACTGGATATTGTATGTAAGTGATGAATCATGGGAATCTACTCCTGAAGCCGAGACTACACTATATGTTAGCTAATTTGACAATAAATAAATTAATTAAAAATAAAACAATTTAAAACAAAAGCAAACAATTGAAATCATCCCTTACCAAACAACATTAAGGAGAGATAGAATTTTTATATGTGCTCAATGACAGTTTGAAAAACTCTACACATCCAAAATCTAAGTTAAGTCTGAGTGCATTTGGTCTGTGGAAATATATCATAACCACAGACAGTTTTTTTTGTCTGTATTTTTATTTTGGTATTTACCCAGTCCTTCTCACTTAAAATAAAATATAACTTGACAGGTGTATCTAAGTAAATTGACTTTCTCAAGAATCCCTTTTTCAATCATTTATCTTTTCTCTTGTTCTCTACTATGTCAATGGATTGGCTACTTTTGGACATTATATCTTTATTACCAATAAATTTCACTTCGTTACTAATAAAGTTATTTCACAGATAATACTACAAAGAATGTGTCTTGCTCATAGAGTCCTCATTAATTGAATTAGCAATAAAGTTTTCCTTTTATAGAACTCTGTACAGGAAACAGTAGTTTATTTCATTTGTTTTTAACATTTATATTGAAATATAACAGCATACAAAAAGTGACAGATCCTAAGTATACAATTTAATTACATTTTAGGAAGAATACATACTGTCCAGACTAACATAGAACAACCAGATTAAGACACAAAACATCACCAATATCCAGAAGCCCCTCCCCACTACCGTGTGTCCCATCCCAGTTATATCATGGCAAAAATACAAATTATTTTTATTTCTATCACTGTTGGTCATTTTGCTTGTTAATGAATTTTCTATTTATGGTATATTCTATATATGGTATATATTTTTTCTATATATGGTATATTTCTATTTATGGCATATTTTCTATATGTGGTATATGTCTCATGTCTGACCTTACTCAACAATCTATGATATTCATCACTATTATTGCAAATAGATTATTCTGTTTCATTACAGTAGGATCTTTCAATACATATACACAATATTTTATTTATCCATCCTACTGTTAATGGATATTTGGGTGTTCCCATTTTTTAAACGTTTGTATAAAAAATGCTGCTGAGATTTGTTTGTTTGTTTTGGGGTGTTTTTTGGGGGGGCAGAGGGGTAGCTCCTTAGCAGCTGCTTGCTTTCTTGCTTGCATTTTCCTTCTTTCTGTTTTTTTGCTTTGCTTTGTTTTGTTTGTTTGGATGGCAACTGAACATGTGCCATTAGAAACATCCAATCACTGAAAAGAAGGCTAGGTGCAGACGTGTTTTTCTGAAGTTCACTTCCATTTGAGATGTTTGCTCTAAAGTCCCATCTCTTGGTAGCCCTCTATACAATTCTGGTCTCCCTATTCCAGTGAGATTAAAACAAAGTTTCGACTATTGCTTTGCGTTAAGTATTTTTTGCATTCTGTACTCTTGTTTCTTCTCCATGACAAGCACAAAACCCATTGGAGAAAACTCTTGGGTTAGCACACATCTTTGATATCTTTTTTTTTTCTTATTACACTTCAAGATGATTCTACTAAGCTCTAATTATGGGGTTTGCATAACTTTCTTTTCTTTACAAGGAAAGTTCATTATATTTGAATTGTTGCCACTATTTTCAACCATCATGAAATTTTAATACTAATATAACACCACTCTTTATTACACAAAAATTGAATGTTTCAGTGTAAATCACTCCAATCCTTTGAAAGGTGAGCTACTAAAATAGGAATACTGCATTACAAAGATATAAATAATAATATTGAAGGGGCGCCTGGGTGGCTCAGTCTGTTGGGCATCCAACTTCAGTTCGGGTCACGATCTTGTGGTCTGTGAGTTTGAGACCCACATCGGGCTCTGTGCTGATAGCTTAGAGCCTGGAGCTTGCTTCGGATTTTGTGTCTCCCTCTCTCTCTGTGTTCCTCCCCCACTCATGCTCTGTCTAAGTCTCTGAAAAATGAATAAACCTTTAAAAAAATTAAAAAAAAAACAAACTTCAAACCCTAATATTTAAAATCAATCTTCAAATAGAAATTGAAAATCTAATTAGTAAAAGGAGACCTCTATTTTAAACATTTTATTTTGAAATGATTTCAGATTTTCTGAGAATTTTTAAATGTACTGCAAAGGTCCTCTATATACCCTCACACTCATTCCTCATATGGTAAGCATTTTATTAGTTTGGTTACATCATTTCTGGTATGTATTATTTTTGAGCCATCTGAGAGTAAGTTAAATATATGATGTTACTCTATATCTAAATATTTTAATACATGTTTCTTAAAAATGAGGATATTCTCTTATATAATCACAATCCAGTGAGAAAAATGAGATCATTATCAAAAAAATTATGCTATTTTCTAACCTATGAGTCCTATTAATATTCTCCTACTGTTCCAATAATGCCTGTCCTTTACAGAAAAATAAGCTGTTTCTGGCATAACAACCAATTCAGGGTCAAAGGTTATATGCAGCTACCACACTGGTTTAGTCACCTTTAATTAGGAATATTTCCTTAGCCTTTCTTTGTCTTTCGTCATCTTGACATTTTTAAAAAGTATAGGACATTGATTTTGAGGAATGCCCCTCATTTGGAAAACTATAGCATTGGTTTCTTTTTTTTAACTTTTGCTTTTTAACTTTATTTGAAAGAGAGAGTACGTGAGTGGGGAGGGGGGGCTGAGAGAGGAGAGAGAGAGGATTCCCAGCAGGACCTGAGCTGTCACCACAGTCCTGATGCAGGGTTCAATCTTACAAACCCATGAGACCATGACCTGAGCCAAAATCAAGATGCTTAACTGACTGAGTCACCCAGGCGCTCCTAACATTAGTTTTTGATTTCTGATGAGAATCACATAATGCATTTTTAGCAATTATACTGTAGAAGTTTCTTTTTTTTTTGTTTTTTTCTTCAGTGCGTCATACCCAGAGTAATATGCAATCCCTATTGTCCTTACAGGCACTATTAACCTTTATTATTTGGCTAAGGTAGTATCTGCTAAGTGATTCACTGTAAGGTTACTATTTTATCTTTTGTAATTAATCAGTACTTTGCAGGAAAGACTCTCTGACACTATGTAAATATCACATTACTCTTCAAACTTTCATTCAATAGTTTTAGTGTTTATTGATGAACCTTCCTTGAATTATTATTGTGATGGCTGTCAAATAGTGATTTTCACAATCTATCATTTATTGTAAATTTCTCAGCACTCTAAGGATGATTTATTTACTTGTTTTTAGCAATATGGATTTGTGGATTATTGTTACAGTCTATGAGTTATAACCTATTACAATATTCACTTTCATACTCTATTCCTTGTTTTCCCATTGTGACATTTTTGGGTCTGGTGTGCTAAAATTTTATTTAATAGTCTAACCTTCAATTCAGAAGTATTATAATTGTGTCATTTATTTATTTTTTTGCTGTAATATTTTTATCAGTTAGATGCCCAGATGATACTTGCTTCATAAAAAATAATCTTTGAAAAATTCTCTTCCTTTTTCTATATTTTTATATTAGACTTCTCCAGAGCATCAGAACTGATAGGATATATACATAGAAAGAGATTTATTATAAAGAAATGGCTCACCCGGTTATGGAGGCTGACAAGTTCCAAGGTAAGCAGGAGGAGGCAACAAGCTAGAACCTCAAGGGAGCTGGTGATCCAGCAGGAAAAGTGCTGGTATCCCAGTTCAGAGGTAGTCATGACAAAAACAAAACAAAACAAAACAATTATCTTCCTTAGGGAAGGGTTAGCCCTTTTGCTCATTTAGGCCTTCAGTTGATTGAAAGAGGCACTCCCACGTTATGAGAGCAACATGTGTTACTCAGTCTAACCATATAACTGTTTATCTCACACAAAAACACCCTCAAAGAAATGTCCACAGCAGTCTTTGACCAAATATCTGGGCACTCATGGCCCAGTCAAGTTGAGACATAAAATTAGCCATCACAATTCTGGGAAAAATTGAAGACTTTTTTTAATTCCATTTTGAATTGTACTTTTTGTCGGTAGTTTGTTTGTTTCTTTCTTTCTTCCTTTCTTTTTTAATATTCTCTATTTTCATTACACATATTTGTCTGTCTGAACTTTCTCTATCTAATAAGATAAACTCAATATCTCTAGGATAGGAATCATTTATCTAGATTTTATAATATCTGAGCACTTTTATTTTTTATCCTATTTCAACAGTTATTTCCTTTTGATACATCTTATTTTGTTAATTGTACTTTTCCTTTCTTCATCTTGATTCAATTTACAGGGTGTTTATTTAATCAGTTTTTGTTTGTTTGTTTGTTTTTAGAGACAGAGTGTGTAAGTTGAAGAGTGAGGCAGAGGGTGGGGGGAGAGAGAGAGAGAGAGAGAGAGAGAGAGAGAGAGAGAGAGAGAGTATCTTAAGCAGACTTCATGCTGGAGCCCGATGCAAGGCTTGATCCCATGACTCTGGAATCATGACCTGGGCTGAAATCAAGAGTGGGACGCTCAACCAACTGAGCCTCCCAGCTGTCCTATTTAATAAGTTTTTTAAGTGTGGAATATTGATTTATTAATTGTGTCTTATGACATAATTCTATTCTCTACATCACTTTCTATTTTGTCTTTGCATTTGCCTTCCTTCTGCTTCCTTTATGGTTTTTGAAATGGAAATTTAGTTCAAATATTTTTATTTTATTTTTATTTATATTTTAATATATTTTATATATTTTTTATATTTATTTTTATTATATTTTATAGAAATTTTTATAAATAAACTGTTACTTTTCTCAATAACTCAACTAATACACCTTGAAATATGTGGTTTTGATCATTATTATTTTTGAAAGCTAATAGTTTCTGCTACCTTTCCTCTTTTACCCATGAGTTTTGGGCAATTTTTAAATTTTCTTTTTGCAATTTTAATCTCTTGGTTACTTTCCTGTTTTTGATTTTCTTTTGTTTTGTTACCATATTTTCTGTTAAGTTTTCATTCAAATCGATACTTCCGTTGGCATTTTGTAATGAAGTTTTCATTTTTTGTATGGATTTTTGTCTTCTAATCTTTTATAAACTCAATCAATTCTAGTTTTACTTCCACCTGTGGTCAATTTCTGTTCTCAGGGCATTTTTTTGTTAAATCTCTAATTTCTAATGTTTTATTTTATCTACAAATTCTGTTTTGAGCATAATTTGGATGTGGAACGTCCTCTTCTATCAGTTTAATAAATTAGATTTCTTTTACTAAATGCCTCTTTTGGGGGGAAGTATAGAAAATGTGAGTTAGATATTATGTGTATTTTGAATTCTTTTGTTCTTTTAAATTTTTTTGGTTTTGGCAAGATTCTTAATTTTTTCTTTCTCTCTCTTTCAATATCTCTCTCTCTCTCTTGGTGTGTGTGTGTGTGTGTGTGTGTGTGTGTGTGTGTGTGTTTCTCCTCATAGTGCAGTATTTACTTTTTTGGTATTTGTGCCTTCCAGTTCTAGTGAAGATATGTGTTTAGTTTTATTTTCCCTTCATTTTTCAACTTTGTTTAAGATGATTTGAGAAATTTTGATTTGAACTGTCACCATTCTCTTTAAGCAGCTTTGAAAAACCTTTTAATTTTATTTGTTTTTATTTGTTTCCTTTGTTCTCCTGAGTATCATATCATAACAAATCCCACAACCCATGCAGGCACATTTTATCTTAACTCTGGAGGAAAACAATAAACAAAAACTCACATCACTATGCCACTTGCCAGATTATACCATTACTTCATACACTGGACATCAATGAATATATTCAAAATTAAATTAAGAAAGAATGGAGGACAAATGGAATATTTGCAAAGAGTCAGCTGGGGCTTTATATTTTGAAATAAAGAAATCATAGACATCATTGGTCTTTCAAACATTCTTTCTGAAGTAATTGGACAAGGGCATACAGGTAAAAACTGATTTGAAATTTTGAATTTTGGGAATATTTTTGAAACACATCTTCCTTTATACATATGCATATACATTTTTATATAAAAGAAAGAGGCATTTTGAAGCAGTTTGCATGCTTAGGAAACACAGAAATTTGGGGTGTTAATAGTCGTACACAAATGAAGGAAGAATGAATATTTATTACAGATAAGTATGAAAGCTTAAGAGAAACCTCAGCAAAATGGAAGGCAATCTAGGACTGGCAAAATGACAATTTGACACATTTTTTAAATAAAAATAAAGAGTGGTACATTGAAGTAAAAATAAAGGATGGTAATATTTTTAGAAAATATTACTAGGCATATCCATTTAGTTTTTTTCATATTTTTATTTCACACATATGTGTTTCAGGCCATGTAGTAGGCACTTGGACTATGTTTTCATTCTCACAGAGATCCTCCTGAACCTATCAAAATTTGTTTCATGCCGTTGCCTTTTATTTGAATACATTGATAGTTGGGTTAGACGTGAATACAGAATTAGCACTCTGTACTGAACTCTCCAGGAGGAAATATGATTACTGCTACTAAATATGTTTCTATTGGTTAGTTCTAGGCCTTTGGCATTTCATTTCAGGGAAGTGTTTTTCGTTGTTGTTCCTGTTTTCTGTCTATCTAGAGAAGATCTTTAAAAATGAGCAAAATAACATCTTTGTGATCAGGCTTATTTTGTTTTTGATGTCTTGTTTTGTATCCTATGCATAAAATTTTTCTCCATAAGTCTTCATATCTGACGCTAATTCAGGTGTGAGATTTACAGATAGTAAGATTTCATCACAAAAATTTTAAAGATATAAAAATATAATTATGGTTACCATGGCTAATTTTAAGGTAGAGTGACAAAAATATGTAACTTTTATAAATTTACCACAGACATATCATTATAAAATTCTACAAAATTTTCTAACTTATATTTCCATAAGTAATCTGAAATATTAGTTGAGATTTTCAACTGAAGTAATTAATTTTCAGTTTTATTATTAAAATATCAGCAAATATCTACAGAAGTGTGGATTTCTAAAGCCTATTATGATTGAAATTCAGCTTGGTTTCTTTCAGCAGGATTTTTTTTCTTTTTTGGATAATAGCTAAAGACTGAAAAAAGAACCACTCATCAGATTAACAAAGGAGTTAAACATTCAAGAGAAGAATTTGCATTTTTAGAAGAGTCATTTCTTGATATCCCCTCTGTCATGTTACAGGAGAGAAATACCTAAGGGAAATTAAATATTCATGGATTATAATTTGCCACATAGTAGTTACCTGCTTTTGCAGGATAGTAAAACTAATTTGCCCCTTCTTTAGTAATTATGGTCTTTTGCTATTCATTGTAAAAGGCTTTCCTGATCCAAATGTATAATCAGCAACCATACATATTCTTACTCAAATATCCTTTTTTTTTTCTTAACCTCATGAGCAATATATTAGGATATTAAGTGTTTCTATATCATTCTATAGAGAGTCTGGAGACTTTTTTAAAGAGAAAATGATCTGTTAGGTGGTTGCAATAGATCTCTGACTGGAGGCGGGGCTTTGGAAGAAATAATCTGTTAGTGTTTCTTTAACCTCTATGATCAGACAGCTGCCTAAAGGCTGCTGATTTTTTCCATGCATTTCTATAATTGCATATGACTTTGATACAAAGTATAACTATGCTCAAAGGCCAAGCTTCATTTGAAGAAAATTATAGACTTGTACTGCTGAATGCATAGAGACTGAGTTCATAAATGCACTTCAGCAAATTCTTTTTAAGTGGGGCATTTTTGATGTGGTCCCTGAGGGTATTGGAATCTTCTACCAGGTAAAAATGTATGTCAAGAGGCTCTGAAATAAGCCTGCTCTTGCAGTTGTTAAAATTTGAATGAGAGTTGAAATGAGGTGAACATAGTAATAGAGAAATAGAAAAGTTGGGACAGAATGAGCTACCCTGGAGACTCCATATTGACTTTCCCTATGACTTAAAAATCTGATGGGTCTGCAATTATAAGAAAGGGCCCTTAGGGACAAAACTCCCCTGTCCTAGCAGGGTTTGTGTTTTGATGGATTTAACTGGGACAGCTTCTAAATACTATGTGAAACTAGGTTGAAACTAATGCGTATTAGCCATAGTTATTTCAGTTTTAATATACTTTTATGCTTCTTTTGGGTATGGAAGGAGGCAGGCCTTGTTGAAATACCTCATAACACTGTTAGATTATTCCATATTTAGAGTTTCATCAGTTGTATTTCTGAATTCTCTCATTATGTCAAGAGGTGAAGAAAATCAATAATGAAAGAATATAAGAAAGGTTAAGCAAATTTCAATAGATTTGATATAAGTATTTCAAAAACGTCCTTGCTTTCACTAGAGAATTTTATGTAGCACATTTAACTCACAGAAGAAGTACAACAAAAACAGAATTATTCTCTCAAATCATATGGCAGAATCAAAGAGCATCTTAAGTAATGAAGTCAGAATTATAGATAACATTAAAGTGAGGTCCATTGACTGGAGGGTAGATAATTTATGGCAACATAAACTTGTTTCCACATTATTACACGCTTAAAATTATAGATACACAATTGATCCATTCCATTATTGTCATTGTAGCTCATGGATAGTGTAATCTAGAATTTTATCTGCACTATGAATAGATAGAGGAGAGAGAAAGATAAATACATTTAGATGCATACTGCTATATATGTACGCATACATATATACACATATATCTTTTTTTTCTGGAAAGTGTTATTTACTTGCAACTGGTTTTTCATATGCCATATCTTTTTATTTTTATTGTATTTTTACATACTCACAATCAATTTCCATTTATTTTTGAAACATGAGTTTTTCACAGATTGAATTGTGTGTAGGTCCAGTTGGACTTCACTTTCCTCTACCTACGATCAATTTTCAGCTAGAGAATGTTTAGGATTTCAAGTCTCCTTTCGGCTCCATTGTCACAGAGGCAAACCATTCCTTACGACTTGCCCATGTCAGTCTTCATTTGAGTCTGAACCTTTGGTGTTCGGAAACAAGAAACCTAGGGAGCTTCCGTGATTAACACATGCTTTCATTCTTGCTGCTCCAAATAAGATATTTGGGTTTCGAATCTCAGGCTGTGCTCCTGACCATAAAGAGGTATGGGTTTTAGGATATCTCTGAGGAAGTTTTCACATCTTCTAGGCTTCATCTGGCATATAGCTCTCTTAACTTTTGTTCTTAACTTTTTTGTTCTTAACTTTCTGTTCTTAACTGTTGCTCTTAACTTTTTATTCTTTCTCTCTTCTTAAAAAAAGTATTTGGAATTTAAAGTCACTTCTACTTCCATAAAAATGTTTCTACTATTTTCTTATTCTTCTTGCTACTGTATGATTTGCAGGGAGAAAACTGAAGTGCCAACTGAAACCAGTTGGCACTCAAAAAAAAAAAAGAAGAATTTATATCATTTAAATAATAAAGTTGAATTAAATTACTTTACTTATATTTTGTCATCGTACCTCTTTGTCCACTTCTTTTGGCTCTCAGTCAGTTCTTTGAATATTGGAAGGATGTTGTTTCTTTCCCTAAGAAATATCTCTTAAAAGAAAGTAAAGGAAAACTTCAGGCCCACAGTAAAACTACTAAAGTGACTCATGTGATTGTCATCTCTATGTGAAAACGATAAACTTGCGCAGAATGAAAAGAGGATTCTACCTGCGCTCACTGAGCCATAGGAGCTACCACTGACCTACAGGTGATGTGGTTCAAGCTGAAAATAATAGGCACCAGATCGAATATATTGTAGGCCTTAAGTTTTTGTTTGTTTTTTGAGAGAGAGAGACAGGGAGTGCACCAGTGGGAGAACGGGGTGGGGAGAAAGGGGAGCTGGAGCGGTGGAGAGAATCTTAAACAGGCTCCACATGGAAAGCAACACAAAGCTCCATCTCCTGATCCTGGGATCACGACCTGAGCTGAAATCAAGAGTCAGACGCTCAACTGACTAAGCCACCCAGGGGCTCCCCATAGACCCTAAGTTTTAACATGCAGGCTATTCTTTAGAAATGTCAGTTTATTAATTGGGCAAGATTGAGTTTCTTTTATCACAGTATCTGTACTAGTTGTTGCAATGATACTTGCGACGACAGGTAAACCGCAGACTCTCTGTCCCTTAATACAAGATCTTGCTCTTATACAGGGTAAAACAGTGGGGTATGATTAGTGAGCAGGTGACTCTACAGTAAGCAGTGATTAAAAGCAGCAGGACCTTCTATTTAATGGTTCCTCCATGTTCAGCAGGCGGCTTCCATGTTGGTCAATCTGGTTTCCATAAAGACCCAGAGAAGAAAATAGCAAAACATCAAGTTTAGATGTAGCTCCTCATCGTTTTGTTAGATTTTAGGCACAAATGGCTGAAGTTAACTGCCAAAATGAACCAGGCAAGTTAGTCTAGTTGAATCCCTCAAAACGCAGGAAAAATGGGCCTGGTGAGAGGCTAGTTATTCTGTGCCACAATATCTTCAACTAAGTGTTAGGAATTGTAAAAGAAAAGTTACTTAACACACGCACTTGGAGGGGCTATTTTCCCCATAAAATATTTAGAAATAACTACTTATATAAATTATAAGGATTAATGACATTAGACACATTTCATAAGATTAAGTAAAACTGGCCATTAAATTGAGTAGCAAGAACTTTGGCTAGCAGCCAGCTAGCCAATCAGTTAATTCAACTTTTAAACATAGTATGTTTGGAAAGAAGTGTTCTATGCTGATGAGTAGTCTCTGAGGAAATGCTTCTTAAAATACATTAGCACTTCACATAAAACCCAGTTTTATGTGTCTGTGAGTGTATGTATGTATGCAAGGGGGGAGGAGACTGTGGGAGTTTTGGGGCAAGTATGAAGAAATAAAAGAACACATTTGATTCAAAATATTGATTTGAATCTATTTCAGAAAGTCTATAAAATGCTTTTGAATATGCAATTACATAATTAATCTTATTTCATGCTTATCTTATTGCTGTAATTTACTAATTATATCTCTGATAGAAACCATGGGGCTGGGATTTGAGAGTAAATATTATTACCTTAAATATTAGCTAATGAAACATGAGAGTAAATACTAACGTTGGATAAATGCATAAAAATCATACTGTAGGCAGAATTTTTTCCTCTTTCTCCCTTCCCCCTACCTGGGAAGATGTCCCTAAAACCTGTAAATATGTTAACATGGTGTGGTGGGAAATGTTACAGGCCTTAATATAACAAAATTACCCTCGATTTTTCACTTGGGCCCAATCCATTATTGGCCTTGAGAGACAATAATTTTCTCCACTTAGAATACAGAAAAATATGGGATCAGGGAGCGGCGCCTGGATGGCTCAGTCAATTAAGCCTCAACTTCGGCTCAGGTCATGATCTCATGGTTTGAAGATTTGAGTCCTGTGTCGGACTCTGTGCTGACAGCTCAGAGCCTGGAGCCTGATTCGCATTCTGTGTCTCGCTCTCTCTTTCTGCCCCTCCCCTGCTCATGCTCTGTCTCTCTCTGTCTCAAAAATAAATAAACATTAAAATAAATAAATACATACATACATACATACATACATAAATACATAAATACATAAATAAATAAAATATATACATGCTCCTCTTATCTTAAATCAAAAAGAATAAGTCAGTCAGAAAAAGACAAATACCACAGGATTTCACTCATATGCGGAATTTAAGAGACAAAACAATTGAAGAAAGAAAAAAACAGACAAACCCAAAAAACAGACTCTTAACTAGAGGGAACAAACTGAAGGTTGATAGCAGGGAGGGCTAAATGGGTGATGGTGTATTAAGGAAGGCACTTGTGTTGAGCACTGGATGTTATACATACATGATGAATCACTAAATTCTACTCCTGAAACCAACGTTACACCATATGTTAACTAACTAGAATTTAAATAAAAATGTAAAACAAAGCAAAACAAAATAGCGTTTGCTATTCTACTATTGGTTGTATAGATTTATCTTTAAAATATATTCTAAAAATTCACTGGAATTCATATGTATATGGTGGCCATAACTTTTTTTTTCCAGGTAGCAAGCCAATATTGTCAGCATCTTAAAAAACAAGTTTTTATCAGTCTGGTCCCTTTCACAATATTTTGTTAGGTGTTTCTATGTATCAGCTTTTCCTTTGGTTCTAACGCAACTCCAGGATGGTGAGGTGTTGGCCATCAGCAAGCAGCGCTCACCTTTTTGTTGACCTTGGAAAGATACTTCTGCATTCTACTATTCAGATAAAATACAGCACAGTCTTGTTTTATGCCCTTTATCCTATTGTCAGGCTGTTTTTTTCTAAAATGGACTACAAAGGTATTTAGGATATATCTTCACTAAAAATATGTGTAAGTTATCATTTTCTTTAAGTGAAAAATATTTTCTAGCTACAATTAGGTGGGGAAAAATAATCCTTGGCTAGATCAAAAAGCTCGGAAAAAATTAAAATTTTGATATTTACAAGTAGTTACTTAAAAAGGAAACCTCTACAGGTCTGGTTCTGATTTAAAGAAATTTAGCAAATGATTCCAGCTCCATATTCAAGGTTTTTAGTTATAGGCTTTTATTCACTGAAATTCTATTCCCTGGTAGAAAAAAAAGACAAGTTATCAATATTATACATATTTACATACATATCTGTATGCTATGTATGTATATATATACATTCAATATAAGTTAAAAAATAAATATATATAAATTCAAAATAATATATGGAACATGTATCATTTAAAATTTATATCTGAGGTATATACAATTCAAAAATATATAGACATTTATGCTTCTCAGTCTCATATTTTTAGCCTATCCTTATTTATTTATTTATTTATTTATTTATTTATTTATTTATATTTTGAGAGAGAGAGAGAGACAGAGCACAAGAAGAAGAGGGACAGAGGGAGAGGGAGACACCAAATTTAAAACAGCTCTAGGCTCTGAGGTGACAGCAGAGAGCCCGACCCGCGGCTTGAACCCACAACTGTGAGATCATGACCTGAGCTGAAGTCTGACACTCAGCTGACTGAGCCACCCAGACACCCTTCATGTATCCTTTTCTAACCATGTAATAGTTCAGCCTGTCCTTGAGCGTTCAATATCTTCTCCAAAAGGTAGACTGATCACAAAGTCAACTGTCTACTTTGGGAGAAGATTTTAACCATTTAATAAAACAGTAAATATTTATTGTGCCTTCTGAAATGAAGGGCACTGGAAAGGTGCTGAAGAATAACAGTCATTCCTGACATTAGAACGTGCCAGAATTGCATGAAATTGCTACCAATTGCCTCAGCCACTAAAAGCGCTAATCCAAGTGATTCCTGTGAGTATGCCTGACACCACCTCAAAATTTCACACGTCCCCTTTGACAAAAGCCTGAATGCCTTTATGACCAAGGAACAAGTCCCTTCTGACCTGTTGAATTTGCCTGTGTGTCTCCTATTCAAGTAACCAAAATGAACCAAGCATTCAACGCGCTCAGCCTTAGGAATACAGGAAAGAATGTAGAAGTCAAAGATAGCACTAAGGCATGTTAACAAATAATGTTCTTGTACATAGTGTTTCCTAAAAGCTTAAACATTGTTAAAGCCTGCTTTTCACCCTTAGCAATGTAACTTTGTAGAAAGCTTTTACACATAGTTTGTAGAGTTAATTATGTTGTCATTTCCTTTGTGGGTACCATTTTAAACAATTTCTGACTCCAGTCCTGAAAGTTAGCTCTTCTGCCTTCTGTGTCTTACATAGTTCTTGTATGCAACTGTCATAGCTGAAGACTTTATGTGACCCTAGATGGTCAATTTGTAGGGAGCTGAATTCATCTTTATGTCAAGACACTTGTCCAGTGTAGCATATAGAGAGGAAGTAATAATGATGCCAGAAAAGATTAATTGAAAACTTCACCAAGCACGAATTTGAGCCAAACATTGAAGAATGAGGGAGACTGCTAGGTAGGTTCTGAGAGAGACTGGGCTTCCAGACAATAATACCAGAGGCAATTACAGATGTGAAGATAGTGCATTAATTGAAATCAGGGTGAACACCGTTGTCTTTCATTGTTTTGGAAAAGTTGAAATTTAAACTTAGTTTGAAATTTTGGTATTGAGACAACTTGCCGAAGCAAATACGTGTGCCTCAGAAAAGAATTATAGAGAAAAAAAATCATCATCTTTAGGCTTTTAGCATATGTTCTGTGTCTGGCACCATGAACTGCTCAGTAGAGCTAGTATTTTGAATCAATTGATTTGTTTAATTCCTACTTTTTATTTATACCATTCTTTATTCTAAAGATAATTTTGGTAGTATTCCTGGTTTTCTGAATTATATTTTGTGTAACTGACACAAAATCATCAGCCTTATATTTACTTTGTTTTTGTATTTAGAGTGAATTCCATATCACTGTAGACCTGTTGAAGTTTTAGAAAGATAAAATATATTCACCTATGTAGCCTATTATTGATAAAGATTAAATTACTAAATAGATAAATAAAAGGCATACATACATTTGATTTATATTTCACTTATCCATAATACATATTTTTAAGAGTTCCAGTTATTGAGAACATTTAAAATTTAATATTTTATCTTTGATTATGCCTTTTCAACATTTAACAGTCTCATTTTTTAAGGTAAATCTTAGCAAAAAAAGTCATCTTTAAGGTTTTCCAGCTCATGAAGAAGCAGAGTGAAAGTATGCTTAAGAAATTAAAGCAGAGATCATGGGTTTCTTTCTGTTAAATTATTAGTGACTGAATTTCTGATAGCTAAAAGAGGTCAAGAGAATCAGAGGAAATTAAAGAAATATTCAAAGCTAAAGTAAAAGCTGTTGACTTTCTCCCCTTGAAAAATTGCACTTACATAGTCACAATCTTTGTATTTTTTGAGCAGAAATTAGCAACATTAACATTAGTTGAATAGTACACTCTAAACTTGACATTGAAAAGACTTTTTTATGAAAGATAAAAATATTCAATTGGGTCTGTCTGTCTTTTGTTTTTTCTTGTTGTGCTTTCAGCTTTCCTTTCTTCATTTAAGCCCACTATATTGAATAAAGATTTAAGGTATATGAATATTCCCATGGGAACAGAATTTTTTCAAGTAGGCCTGCTTTCTAAAGCATGTTGACCTCCCAAGGAATATAGCATAGTTTCTATTAAGTATTAAAGTTGCCCAAGACTTTTATTTTGCCTCTCTTCTCATGCTACATTTTCTCCCTACTTAATCTTAGTCTCCTTCCAGTGTTTCAATTAGTTTTTACACAGAGCTATCTTTCATGTACTTCATTCAGCACAGACATTTGTACCAATCTCTAACACTTACACCCAACTATTGGAAAGACATACTCATTTCAAAGTCTCAAAGAAATTTCAAACTTAGGCTGTAAGTATTCAAATAATTATTTTTATCTTTTCATTTAAAAAAGCAACCCTTTATCTATTGTTCCCTCTTCCAATATCATGGTGTCATTTAATTATTGCTGTGTAACATGCCGCTCTAAAACTTCGTGTCCTAAACACTCATGAGTCTATTGATCAACTGAGATGTTTCTCCTATCCCCACCTCCCAAATCCACATTTTCAATAATTGCTGGGGCATTCACCACTCCTCCACCCACAGTTTTCATCATCTTTGACAAATGGACATTATTTCTCAAGTGGATCAGGGCAATTAATTTTTACATAATCTCCGAGTCCACTTTTTGTACATCTCTAGTTATTCTGTACTGTCGGAGATGTCTCTAAAGATGTAATACTGTTTAGGACATTACCCTACTTAAAATCTTTAGAGTTATCTTAGGAAATTTCAGATCAAACTTAAAATGCTTGAAGTCTGAGTCTTAATTATCCAACAGGATTTGGAATATTTCTTGCTACTCTTACACTCACTTTGTTGATTCCAGGTGCTATGGAATTGCATATTCTGTTTTCTCTGACAGTGGGGCTTTATCATATTTCCATTTAATCTTTATCCTTCAATCATACAATGCAGTAACTCTGTAGTTTTATCCTAAACATAATTTTCTTGAAGATTTATTTTTCAATATTATTTTCATATAATCATACCAGCCATAAGCTGATTAAATTAATTAAATTCTTCTGAGATTTACTATGCTTCCAAAATGCCCTATGTTTCTATTTTGATATGTTAATTACAACTGCAAATTTGAATTTCATTCTTGCATTGTCTCTTAGTCCACTGATGCTCATAAAACCTTCTGTGATGATGGCAATATTCTATAATCTGAGCTGTCCAAAACAGCAGTCACCAGCCACATGAGATTGTTGAGCCCTTGAGATAGTCACATATTTTGACCAATGAACTAAATTATTAGTCTTATTTCATTGCAATTAATTTGATTTTAAGTTAAATACCCGAGTTAGTAGCTAATGTCCATCATAGTTCTGGACTATTAGTTTTTGAGAGTGGAATTAAAATGTGTTTTTAATGTCTTATGCACACGCTATCTATCATAGTACCTAGTTAATATTTGCTTAATGTACAGCTGACCTCATAGTATCTGAAAAGACTTGTAGGTACAGTCCATGATCAAAAAGAATACAGTCGCTAGTATATCTTATCAAGAATACATATAAAATTCCCTCAAATGACCTTTCTTAACTTGTAGACTCAGAACCAATTATCTCCACTTTCCTTTTCTCTTTTGTTTATTTTATAATCTTCAAGCCTTCTCCTCACCCCACTGCACTACCTTGAATCCTTGAACTATACCGTTCATGACCTAGATTGTCAAGGTTGGTAAAGTCTTTTTCTTGCCTCTGTCTTGAAGAGTTCTTTTGAATCTGTACAGATAATAGCTCTTTGTGTGTTCTCTAGCAGTACAAGCCTAAGTTTTTGTCCAAGAGTACAAGCCTAAGTTTTTCTCTAAGAAAAGCAAAGCATATTATTGGAACTATTGACAGAGTTTGTAGCATACTTTCGAAGGATTTCATGCTAAAAACAGGCCCTTTCACAATAGGTTAGTAGGAGAAGAAAGTAAGGGAATGTAGTAGGCGTTATGTGGAAAACAAAGACAAAAGATCAATGTTCACTCTGACGTGAACTTAAATATCACGAAGTGATATTGTTTGTGGAGTTTGTGGAATAGAATTTGAAGACACAAACCGAGACCACCTCCCTCATTTGACAAGATTAGAAAGAGGCAAGAGAGCAAATGATTTACCTGAATAGGCACATTAGTGTCAAATCTAAGACTAGCTAGCATCCAAATCTTCTGACCCCTACGATAATCTCTTTTGTCTAATATAGTTTGTCTTTTATATACTACTTTCTCTGCTAAAAGTACTCCTCCTATTCCCACTTTTGCACAAAATATGCAGACAGATAAAGCGAAGAAATATCTGATCTAATAATGACATATTGGACATTTTAAATTTTTTATGCTGGACATCCCACCTCAATTACTCTCTTTCCTGGTTATTCTTTGACTATTCCTTCTAAAAATTGTATTTGTTATTATTTTTAGGCAACTGGGTTTTCATGTTTCTCTTCCTCAACCCCAAATATACACTTTACGAAAATAAGCCCACTTTGTCTTGATGCTTGTAGATTCCTGCCATATAATAGAGTCTCTGGTTCATAGTTGTTGATCAGTAAATAAGAGTTATGTGAGATTGAACTGAAAAATATTCTCAATGGTGAGGAGGTGGGAAAGTAAAAGTTGAAAGTTATAAATGAAAACAGGAGTAGGATGGATAAAATAACGTCCAATTTGCAAAAGAAAGAAGTGGTAAACATTCCATTCCCATAAGTATCCAAAAATTTTCCAGAATGGTAGATTTGGGGTTTTTTTCAAGATTATTAATAAATTAGTAGAGTTGAAGGGTTGTTCATTCTCTTGACTAATGAAGAATCTTCTGTAAGAGCATTCTAAGCAGTAAAAAGTAGAAAACTACATTTTTTAACTGGAGAGAGAAAAAAATAAATATTTTCTATTGAATAAGAGAGAGGGGAATTCTGTATTGTGAATCATGTACCAAACACTATGTAATAGTCAAAATATACTTGTTCTGTGCCTTTTGAGATCTTGAGTGTGATGGTGAAATACAGAATGATAAGAAAGATCAGACTTCCAAGTATTACTTAAATGAACTGGATGCAAAACATAGAGAATGAAGTAAATTGTCAGTTTAGTAATTACAGAATAGATTTGCTATTTATAAAAATAATAAGAGTGAATATCCATGTTAGTACACTTTCATAACTACTAAGTTGCAAATAGCTGCCTTCTTGTTAGGGGCTCACATGGAAGATAGAGAAGTTTGGACTCTTCATCTTATATGAGGACAAATCCCATCCTGGGGCCTCCACCCTCATGAAGGCATCTAAATATAAGTGAGTCCCAAAGGCCCAACTCCAAATACCATCATATTGGGAATTACCGCTGCAACATACAGATTTTGTGGGCACACAAAGTTTTAGTCCAAAGCAAGAGAACGCATTATTTTAATTCTTTGTCTGATGATCATGTGTTTTCATGGGTCCTTTTTCATCAACACACACACAGTCTCTTTTTCTACTAGCTAAAGGCTGGAAAAAGTTACTAGAAAATCTAGTAATGGTTTTCTTCTCTCATTTCAAATTAGACTTTCTCATCTTATTTCAGAAAAAACACTTGTATTGGATGAAATACTTCAAGGATTCTGGACAAATCGTTTCTCCAGAGATTTGGAAAAGTAAAACACTGGATGAAAATTTGCAATGTTTAAAGACCATTGTTGGTATAGTGGAGAGCTCTAATGTACATTTTAGGAAATACAGAGACTTCTGGGAAGCATAAGTGAATGGTAGGGAATGAAATGTCCATCTGTGGATAAAACTGCCATGTAATGAGGTCATTTGGGTGGGCTTCCCCTACTTTCTTACCAATTTTGTCTTTTGTGTAATTAAATATAGATATATTTAATGACTTCCCTCTAAGGTTAGTTCGAACTTTATATAGTCAGTATTCACAATCAATGGAAGAGAAAATTGATTACTTTAAAATAGAATAAACATTCTATTTAAATGTTTCCAAAAATTCCATATTTCAAATATGCTATTGTGAGCATTTATGGCTCACAAGTTCTAGTAACATTATATTTATTGACTTAATCAAGATTTTGCTTTTTCTTAAGTGCAATGCTCTTATCACTTTAGCAGTATATTCTGATCACCCAATCTTAATTTATAAAAAGAATCAGGCAAACAATATATAATATAATTAACACATAGTTTCGCTGTTATGTCTTATCATAATCGGTTATGTTTTATCATAAAATTTTGCAGTTTTTTTCTAACAAAAGGGGATTAATCAGCTTAGTTAATATTGTAAACATAATGTTACCATTTCCCAAACGTTTCAATTGAACATTAAGAAATGATAAATAAAAATTCTGTATTAATGATGTGACAGAAACATCTAACTTTGATCTAGTTTTTTCCCTAATATCTGCAGAGCTCACAGCTATGAATATTCTTTCTTTCCTGCTTCTCCTCTGTACCTTGTGAAATGGCTGGGTCTAAAAATGAAAATAAATAAATAAATAAATAAATGAGCCCTGGAAGTCACATGTCCGTTAGAGTATGACCAGAGCTGGTAAAAAGTATACAGTACAATGGTGAGGTTAGCTGCTGAAGTGCACTATTCATAGAATGAGCCGCAGATGATAGTGTAGGAAAACAACTCCAGAAAGTTTGAGAAGGCCCCAGGTTTCAGCTTCATGCTATAATGAAGGCATAGATATGGAATAAAATGTCTAGGAGAAGACACCATAGGTTTAGCTAGAAGTTCTTCAACTGTCATCCAGAGTATCTGTCCCAAGTTACAGAATAAAAATATACTGTTTTTTTTTCAATTGCTTAAAATCACTAACCAGGAAAATCAGTCAGATAGTAATTTGGGTTTGGAAAAAATAAGATTTTAACATGGATCTAATCAGCAAGCATTCATTGTCCACCTACTTGAAGCCAAGCAAATACAATCCTGCGAATCATGTATAATTGACATACAATGAATGTACTCATTTACCTGAGAAGATGTATATTAGAAAAAGTAGTTATTTGTGGTGTAGGTAATTTAAGGCTACACTGTGTCACTCTGAACCACGTTCACCTAACCTCTCCTGCTTTCATAACTAGATTTTTGCTTTTAGACTCACTCATTAACTTTAGGTTCAGCTTATGAAATATGGATACACTCTACGAAGATGGCAAAGTATGAATTGCCATGTTAACGATCCTGACCTCACATCTCTTGAGACCGAGATATCAGATGTAGCTTATCTGAACATATTAATTTGTGACCATATCTGGCTGCTGGGGAGTGAAGGAAGAGAAATGCCTAGAACTAAAACATGCAAAAGACCATTAACTTGGCAAAGCTGCCATTAGCTGACAGTGGTCGTCAGCCTGGGATCACCTATTCATGTAGCAATGACAGGGTCCATTTGTGACCTAGGAGAAGTATGGCTGCAAATTTGCATACATCGTGTATCAAAACACCCTCCCAGAGGAAATTACCCTACTTATGAAACTCCTGGTCGTCTGGGTAATTGCTGCTAATTCTTAATAAGAATGAAAGTAGCAACACCTGGCAGAAGGAAAACAGGACATCTAGTAACTTGTTTTTCAAAAAAGAATGTAATTGATAGTTGTGGTCATATTAAAAAATATTAACTCATCGAGTTTATTTCTCTTGTCAAAGCCAAAAGTCAACAAAGAGTATTATATTCTACTCATCTAGTTATCCAGTAATATTTGTGACTGAACGTATTTTGCACTTGCGTCTTTAATGCGAACATTTCAACTATACTTTTAATGAAAACGGAAATTCATGAAAGGCAAGAAAATACAAATCGAAGCACTCACAGCGATTCACTGTTGCTATGATTTGTCTAGATTCTTGGTGACTAAATGAAAACATATTAAACTTGATTTTTTAAAAATTATATGGATATTTCCTTTTACCTTTCATCAGAAGACATAATTGTCAGGTGACAATAAAGACAGACACAGTCTGCTCCTCCCCTGCTCATGCTCTGTCTCTCTCTGTCTCAAAAATAAATAAAAACATTAAAAAAAAAGACAGACATAGTGATTATTATATGAAAGAACAAGGCAAGCCCTAAGAGATATTACTACGGCAAAGGAAATTGTCTCTGGTATGTTTTCCTTCTATTTTTTTTTTAGTTTTATTTTTTTTAAGTGTTCATTCCCCTTCGTGTCTCTCATGATTCAATTTCGATTCATAGCTCCTTAGGAGTTCTACTTCAACACTTTTCCTGAACCATCCTCTCAGGAGTAGTTTTATCTCTGTGTATTAGGCTTTTATGACTGCGTAACAAATTACCATAAAGGTAGTAGGTTAAAACAGCACACATGTATTACATTGCAGTCTGCATGTGCCAGGAGCTTGAGTACAATTTGACTGGATCTTCTACTCAGACCTTCACAGGGTGAACTCAAGGGAGCTTGAGATCTCCCAACCTCATTCCCCTTCTTGGCAGAATGTAGTTTCTTGTGGTTGTGTTTTTTAATGTTTTTTTTAATTTTTTAAATGTCTATTTGTTTATTTTGAGAGAGAGAGAGAGAGAGAACAGGGGAGGAGCAGAGGGAGAGGGAGAGAGAGAATCCCAAGCAGGCTCCACACTGCCAGAGCAGAGCCCCACACAAGGCGTGAAATCATGACCTGGGCTGATATCAAGAGTTGGGTGCTTAACTGACTGAGCCACCCAGCCACCCGCCCTTGTGATGGTTGAACTAAACTTCCTACCTGCTTCCTGGCAGGTGGCTAGGCATCTTTCTCAAGAAACTCCTAAAGGCCAAAGCAGGCTACAAAATCTATGAATAGCTATGGGAAAGGAACTTTTAGCCCCATTTTTGGTTAAAACAAAAGAAAACAGCAGCAACAAAACCAAACTGGCTTCTATGGTAAGAATAATTCAGAATTCCTGTGTGATGAATCTTTATCAGAAATAGCCACAACACCCATGTGTAGTGAAATATAAAGAGGCTCTAATGTCATCAGTAAGCTAAGGGTGATGGGTATACATGTTTATTTATTTAATGCTTTTTCTGGAAGCCCTACTCAATAGGTAAAATAACTAAAAAGACATTTTTCCAAAGAAGACATACACATGGCTGACACAAATATCAAAAGTGCTCAGCATAACTAATCCCCCCCAAAATACAAATCAAAACTGACAATGAGGGGTGTCTGGCTGGCTCAGACAGAAGAGCAGGCAACTCTTGATCTCAGGGTCATGAGTTCAAGTCCCATGTTAGGTGTTGAGGTTACTTAAAAAAAGTAAGAAAGAAACTTAAAAACAATAATGAAACATTATTTAGCATACGTGCACACACACATACACACACACACACAGGAAATCCTGCTGTTAGCATGCAATAACTTGGATGAACCTAAAGGACATTATGCTGACTGAAATCAGTTAGAAACAGGACAGATACTATTACATGGTATCCCTTGTATAATGATTCTAAAATAGACTCTAGAAAGAGACACTGGAATGACGATTGCCAGGGCTGTGGGGGAAGAGAAAACAGCAAGACAAGACAGGTAAGATGCTGCTTTCCTTTACTCAGTTGTTCTTTATTAGGGATTCTGACATTTACATTGGACTATGTTTTTGTTTTGCTTGTTTTTTACAGTTTTTTAAAAATAATTTTTGAAGATGACCCAGTTTTTTAAAATAAATTTTGAGGATGGTCATTTTCTGAGGCTTTCACAGCCTCATATACTGAGACATATACATATTCAACCTTGATTTGTTATTTTTTCTCTCGTGATCTTTCTGGTAATGACAATACAACTTTTGCGAAGAGAATGAATGTCATTTTTATGGATCAATCCACCAAAAGACTTGTAAAGCATGCTAACTGGCAGTTCTCCGCTATTTTATTTTTTACCATGGTGGTTTTTTTCATCCTGTGAATAAGAGAAAACTATGTTTTACTGTAATAGAAGTAAATCCAGCTTTCAACTTATTTCATTATGAAGTGATAATATATAACAATAATATTTAGGTTACTGAGCATTGGCTGTTATCTAGGTACTATGTTTTACATGAGCTTCTAAATATTCAGAACAATCTTGCTAATTTTTTTCATGATGTTGATGGAGAATTAAACTATCAGATACTAAATCCAAGAATGGATGTTGCTTTTGTGATTGTATCTTTAAATCTATAAGAAAATTAAGGTTTTTCTTTTTATTCTGTTAGTATACCATGATGATTGACTATTTTAATTGATGTAATATTTACATGACATAAGATTTACACAAAATAAAATCTATTCACAATTAAATGTACAGACTTTAATTATGAATTGTGAGTTTGGTGAGGTTTAACAAACACGTAAATCCAGGTGACCATTGCCCCCAAAATTTGAAATATTTTTTATCACCTCAGAAAGTTCCTGGATGTTTCTATCTAGACAAATCCCTGTAACCTTGGGAGAAACACTTCTAAAATTTTTTTCAACGTTTTTTATTTATTTTTGGGACAGAGAGAAACAGAGCATGAACGGGGGAGGGGCAGAGAGAGAGGGAGACACAGAATCGGAAACAGGCTCCAGGCTCCGAGCCATCAGCCCAGAGCCTGACGCGGGGCTCGAACTCACCGACCGTGAGATCGTGACCTGGCTGAAGTCGGACGCTTAACCGACTGCACCACTCAGGTGCCCCGGGAGAAACACTTCTAGATAGTTAGCTCCATAATTTAATTTTGACCTATATAGAAGTAATAAAAAGGAAATCACATGAAATGTGCTCTTTTGTGTCTGGATTTTCTTTCTCAATAAAATATTTTGTATTCATCTATGTTGTTGCATAAATTTTTAGCACTTTCCTTTTTTATTGCTGAGTAGTATTCTTTTTTCAAATACGCTAAAATATGTTTACTTACTTTTTTGCGGTGGACATTTCAATTGTCTCCAGTTTGGGCCTATTACAAATAAAGCTGCTATAAATATTTCCACATAAGTCTTTGTATGGACATATGTTTTCTCTAGGTTAAATACCTAAAATTATAATTGCTAAGTAGTGCAGTATGTTTAACTTCATAGGGAATCTCATATCCTCTTCTCAAATTGTTGTATAATTGAATGCTCCTGCCAGAAGGATGTCATTTCCGGAATTCTGTGCCCTCACTAACATTTGGGATGTTCCTTCTTTTTAATTTTAGACATCTCAGCTTGTTTAAGAGGTGGCACATCGTGGCTTTAACTTGCATTTTCCTTATGGTCGATGGTGATGAATATCTTTTAATATAGTTCTAGGCCATTATGGTAGCATCAGCTGTGAACGTTCTTTGGAAGACATTTGCTTGCTTTTCTTTTTTTTTTTTTTAATGTTTATTTAGAGTTTTGAGAGACAGAGAGCAGGGACGGGGCAGCAAGAGATGGAGAGAGAAAATCCCAAACAGGCTCTGCACTCTCAGCGCATAGCCTGGTGTGAGGCTCAATCCCACGAACCATGAACTCATGGCCCGAGTCTAAATCAAGACTCAGATGCTTAACAGACTGAGCCCCTCAGCCACCCCCATTTGCTTGTTTTCCTTAAGCTAGTTTTTTGGAAAACTTATTGTTGATTTTTAAGGATTCTTTATATATTCCAAATACAACCTGTTTGTCATTTGTTTGTTTTATTTCCTCCAAATATGTAATTTGGATTTTCTTTTTTTTCTCATTTTTATTGAAGTATAATTAACAAATACAATTGTGATATACTTAAAATGTAAAACTTTATGATTTGATATATGTATACATTGTGAAAGGATTCCATCATCTCACATAGTGACCTTTCTCTTTTTTTGGTGAGAAGAGTTAAGATCTGCTTTCTTGACAAATTTCAAACATATAATATAGTATAGTATATATGCTATATACTAATATATACAGTATATACTATATATACAAATATATATAATATAGTATAATTATATTTATATATTTATATATTTATACATACTAATATATAATATAGTATGATTATATTTATATATTTATGTATATTTATATATACTAATATATAATATAGTATAATAGTATATATTTATTATACTATATTATATATATTAGTATAATTATACTATATTATATATAGCTATACTAATATATATAATATAGTATAATTATATATACTAATATGTATATAATATAGTATATATAATGTAGTACGGTAATATATAGTATCATTTTCTTGATGACTTTGGAAGTCAAAGTTTCTAATCTTGATGAAGTCTGAATGAATCAATTTTGTTTTTTGTGGTTAGTATTTCATCCAGTCTGGGACATTTTGAACTAATCCAAAGGCATGAATACTTACTTCTGAGGTATTTTTTTCCCATATAACTATCATAATTTTAGCCCTAATGGTTAAGTCTTTGACCCCTCTTCATTAAACTTTATCAAATGGCATAACACGGAGTCAAAGTTTCTCTTTTGTTGTCATTCCATGTATATCCAGTTGTTCCCCCATAAATTGTTAATAAACTTTGCTCTCCTCATTAGTTTCTTAGTCAAAAAGCAGTTAATCATGAAAAACAAAAACAAAAGTAAAGCACACAAAACAACAAGATCAATTATATTTTATGTTATCTGAGAACACAAGAGTCAAATAAATCAGTGAATGGGAAATATAATCAGACAAGGATCGTAACTTGTTTGTACTAGCATTTTAACAACCTGTAATATGACAGCGTAACCTGTAAACTTGAGATGCCCCTTAATACTAAAATTTGTTTAGCAGTACTACTGCCACTATTGTTGGCAGTAGTTCAGTTCATTAACTATGCATGATATTCCTCAACCTAACTATAAATAACATAATGGTCTTCTTTTAAATTCTAATACGTCTAATAATTGCCCTTTGATTATTGCCTAAAGGCCAAATACGGAGAATATAATTCTTACAAATTTTTATCAACATGTACAGGTAGAATAAAATTAAGAATGATACCAACATTGAGAACTCAAGTTGAAAAAAAATACTTTTAGAAAGTTACAGATAACTGAAAAGGATGTAACACAAAAATAACAGTAAAAAATAATAAAGAAGTATATTTTGTCTCCAATTCAGCTAAAGAGCTGTGTTTCAGTTCTGTTCTTCTCTTTTTTCATAATAAAACCAAAATTCCATGCATATGGTGTGTTGGTGTAACACCTTCGGAATTGTGTAACATTTGGAAAATTTTATTCGTACTTAAGAAAGACCGTCAAACATTTTGCATGTAGGATTTGGCCTAGTGTCATCTAAGAAAAACGTAAAAAAAACTTTTAATTGCCGCATTTAAATTTCGGATTCCACATTAATGTCAATGTAATGGGAACTAGGCCTGATGATTCTCTTATCTAAACAAGGGTGTGAGATTCATCCAAGGGATGTGACAGATCAGTGATTAGCAAATGTTCTACCAGCTAGGATATTTTAGCACAGGACACTATATTGTCTGACTAATTACGGGATAGCTTAAAGTAGAGGTTTGTGCTGATAATCAGGAACCAGAGTCAGTGGAAAGCTAATTGTAGGGTCAGAATTGAACATTTGGAGGTGATAGCTGCGTCCTGATTTATTAACTCAGACAAGACCATACTAAGAAAGGATCAATCATGCTATTTAGTAGATAAATTACATCCTTGACTTTGCCAAGGGAAGAAAGAACATAGTCCCTGTGTATGTTATAAACAAACTTCTCCTTTATTCTGAATCACAAATGGAATAGTTACTTCAATTTTGTATTTTAAAGAAACAAAAAATATAGTACAGAATGAAAGACCAATATTCTTTTCAAAATTGCACATATTAAGTGATCAAAAAAGTTGTAAAGCTTAATGAAAAAGTGGTAACTTTTTTTAATGTTTACTTTTGAAAGAGAGAAAGTGGGGAAGGGGCTGAGAGGCAGAGAGACAAAGGATCTGAATTGGGCTCCACACTGACAGCAAAGAGCCCAGTGTGGGGCTCAAATCCACAAACCATAAGATCATGACCTGAGCCGAGATCAGATGCTTAACCAACTGAGGCACCCAGGCACCCCAAAATGTGGTAACTTTTTGATGAAAGTGTTGGAAGTAATATGCTATTACCACCAATTCAAACTAAATTGGAAAATATTCCTCAAATATATTATTAGGCTACCACATCCAAGTAGTGTGTGATGCTTGGTTCATAGATGGGAAGGCACCTTCTTATTACCATATATAAGAAGTATTTAAGTACCCCATACTTTTTTAAATGATGTTATTTACAAGATTAACCAGAAATGTAGCACAGCCCAGAGCCAGTTTACCAACTGTCATCACAACACCCAGATTGAGTTCTTTAATGACATAAGCACAGGACCAGAGAAAGCAAGTCCAAAATGACTGCACTTCCAAACTTATTTAGAAACAGAGAACTAAGAATGGTTTCAACGAAAAATGAAAAGAGCACAGGAAAATGGGTTTCCAAGCAGTAAGAATGGTGAGAGTTTTTGCAAATATTTCTTTTTAAATGTCACAAAGCATCATTATTCGACTAAGTCTACATTGCTTGAGAAGATGTCGAAAGTAGGATTAGAAAAAAATAATACAGGGGCACCTGGGTGGTTCAGTCGGCTGAGCATCCTACTTCAGCTCAGGTCATGATTTCACAGCTCGTGAGTTCAAGCCCCGCCTCGGGCTCTGCGCTGACAGCTCAGAGCCTGGAGCCTGCTTGGGATTCTGTGTCTCCCTCTCTCTCTGCCCCTACCCCACTCGTGCCACGTCTCTGTCTCTCAAAAATAAATAAACATTAAAAATCTTTTTTTAAAAAAAGGAAAAAAGATACATAGATAAAGGTCAGAACTCTCTCCCTTGCATTTTTAAATCAATATAATATTAACAGACTATACTCCTGTGGATGGTAATGAGTACTCTCACCGAGAAATCTGCTAGATTTTGTATAAACGCAAACACAGCTACGGCATATGGAGATCAGTATTGGATACTGTACGTGACATTAATTTTGCCTAGTGGTTTTCCTATTCTATAGGCACGGGGATGAGTTTGGGTCCCCGGATCTCTGAAGCCAACATGGTGAGAAAGTTGGTGGGAAGCTGACAGGACTTTGCATTCCCCTACCCCCTCAGACTTCACTTCTGTCCTCTTCAGATAGTTTTTGCCAACTGCTTTTGCTTTTACAAGTTAGATTGCAAATTCGTCTTTAGCTGTAATTCGATCTGCAACTAAAATTTGTACTTCAAACTGAACAACAGGCCAATTTCTATAGCACTGCTCTAGTCAGGAAGTATACCATGTTATTATTACAGCCAAGATCATAAACACTGTCGGTACACAGAAGCTAATTGGCTCACAGAGTTTTCATGTGTATTTAGAGAGTGAATTGTGACACAGAAGAATACCTAGGGATTGGAATTTCTCAGGCAAAGCTTTTCTGTATGAACCACATTGATTGACTTCCTTTTATCCCACACTTTCCCAAGGCAGACTACAGTCTCAGATCAGACCCATCCTGGAAACTTGATTTCCAAGTCTGTGAATAGTAGGCAGAAATTTCAGTTGGGATATAGGTGCATACCTAGTTCTAGATTGACATACCAAATTCAAGTTACTCAGCTTTATGTTTGTCATATATATATATATATATATATATATATATATATATATATTATTTTATTTTATTTAATATTATTTAATTTTAATTGACACACAGTGTTATATTAGTTTCAGGTGTACAACATAGTGATTCAACAAATTTAAACATTATGCTATGCTTACCCAAAAGTGTAGTTATCCTCTGTACCAATACAGCACCATTATAATATTATTGACTATATTTGTCCTTTACTTTAAAAATCTGTATAAAAATTTTACCAATATTCAGGCATATTTTAAATCATAAACTTGGAAGCTTATGTGAAATGTGTAAGATATGCCCGGTCACTTAATACGCTTAGAATTACCTGGAAATCTGGGACTCTGTTATCATATTCAACAGGTCCAATGATGAGCTAGTAAAAAAAAAATATGGTCAGAAAAATTTTCCAAAATATTCTTTATTATAAATTTATTGACAGTTGTCATAATCTATTGCATTATGGAAGGAATTATGTCCTCTCAAAATTCATACATTGAAGCTCTAACCTCCAAACTGACTATATTTGGAGATAGGACCTTTTCAAAGGTAGGTACATTTAAGGAGGTCATAAGGATGGGGCCCTAATAAAATATGACCGGCGTCCTTATAAGAAAAGGAGGAGACACCAAAGATACGCCTACACAGAGGAAAGGCCATGTAAGAACATAGAGGACAGCAGTCTGCAAGTCAAGGAGAGAGGTCTTAGGAGAAAACAAGTCTACCAACTCCAAACTCCAGAACTGTGAAAAAATAAACTGGTTTTTTGAACCACCCATTCTGTGACGTTTTGTTACGGCAGCCCCAGCAAACTAATGTAATTCCATAAACAAGATAGCTGCTTGTTCAGATAGGCGAAGTTGCCTGTCTGAAATACTTCTGCTGGCTGGAGAGACTTTAGAAAATGGACAAGGCACAGGAATGAATCCTAGACCCCATTTTTAGTAATGGGTGTTGAGAACTTGATTATAAAGCATGTGCATTGGATTTGCTGTAAGTCAAGAACATGTGGAAAAGGTTTAAAACATTCAACTTTCATGTCTGGTTCAGTTGCTAAAAGTGAATATTAATTCTTTGGACCATGCCAATTCATAGTTGACTCTGCTAACACTTAGCTTACTATAATTAACAAAAAAAGTTTATTTATTTATCTTGAGAGAGAGAGAGAGAGCACAAGCGAGGGAGGGTCAGAGAGAAGGAGAGAGAGAATCCCAAGCAGGATCTGCAAGGTCAGTGCAGAGCCCAATGTATGCCTTGAACTGACAAACTGTAAGATCACAACCTAAGCCAAGATCAAGAATCAGACGCTTAACTGACTGTGCTACCCAGGTGCACCATAGCTTACTATAATTAACTCAGAAACAGCTGACAGACATATGACCATATATGTTAAGAAATTATTTGTTTTCTTAAGTTCAAAGAGCAGTTAAAGCACATATATAGGAAATCTGATGAAATGAGGCACATATGCACATCATATTGGACTATTATCTATTAAAAATTAACTTTACCTTATCGTTGATGTATCATCGAAAGTATTTACCAAATAAAGCATAAAATCCAGTGCCTACTTAAACATTCTAATAATTTTTCAGTAATGCTGTATCTAAAAACAAAGAAGACTATTAGGTTAATCATATCCTATTTTTGTTTCTACTTATAACCTATATATTGATTGTACATGAAATATAATTCAGCTTGCTTTGGAATAGTTTTAGTATAGGTATGTTTATAAACATATACTCAATAAATACCTTACATAAACTTGTGTGATTATAAAAGGATTAGTTGGTCATAAACTAACGCTAAAATAATGAATGAGAGGATGTGCTTTTTGTTATTAGCTGAGTGGCTATCACCAAAAATATATTCCATAGGAAAGCCTGGGTGGCTCAGTCGGTTAAGCGTCTCACTCTTGATCTAAGCTCAGGTTTTGATCTCAGGGTGGTAAGTTCAAGTCTCATGTTGGGCTCCACACTGAGCATGAAGCCTACTTAAAACTATATACATAGGGGCACCTGGGTGGTTCAGTCAGTTAAAGCATCTGACTCTTGATCTCAGCTCAAATCATGATCTCAGGGTTCATGAGTTCAAGGCCCACATCGGGTCCACACTTAGTACAGAGCTTACTTGGGATCTTCTCTCCCTCTCTCTCTCTCTGCCACTCTCCTGATCGTGCTCTCTCGCTCTCTCAAAATGAATAAACTTAAAAAAATTATATATATCTATCTATATATACCATAATACCATAAAACACTTTCCAAATATTCGTTACCATTGTTAATAATGAAGAATTCACAGTAAAGTCTCAATCTTGTAATTCAATAAATATCCATTGCAAAATATTACATATCACAGCAAGGAATTTGCTTCCCTGCATATGAAAGAACATTACCAGTGTGAGAGTGCCAACCACCTTTTCCCGTTTTTTTTTTTTCAGCATCCTGGTCTCCCACAGATGTAGACACTGCTGGAGCATTCAAAGCTGCAGGTGGAGACCTATCAGTATCCCCGGGTATGCCATCACCATTCCCAGATCTCTAGGTATTCCCACATCTCTAGAGCAATGGCAACCCTTGTCCTCTGTCTGGCGGGACATTTAGTCTGATATTCAGGTAAATCCTGGCAGATGGCAGAATGCGTTATCGACATTTTGCCAAATATGTTTCTCACCAGCGGCATCCGAGGGCTTCTCTGGTATCTTTGGAGGAAAGAGGAAAATCCTCCAGAGTCCCTAAAACACATTTTGATGAAAGAACAGAAACCATAGGGCATGTGAGTTGTCCTGATTCCATATTTCATTCCGTATGAAACTTGTGGTTATATATTTCTGGGGAATTCAGAGGTCCTAGACTCCCAAAAGTCCTTGGAGAAGCTCTCACTGAATCATGCTTTTACAACCAGATGCAACAAAACACTAAATCCTTCCCTGAAACTCACTGTACTATGTAACCTTGCTTGAATTAACTATTTTATTCAATGCCTACCTGAACCAGCTCTTCCCCACATAAACTGCATTGACTCTTCCAAAAATCTCACTTGCGATCCAGAGTTAGGGACTTTCAGAGATCCTGTTCTAACCTGAAAAACGAAACAAAACAAAACAAAAATGGGAAAAGCAAATTAATACAAATATCTTAATCATTAGACAAATTTAGTTCTAGTTTTCTTAGAATTCTCTTCTAGGCTATACACTGATACATTGCAGTGCCTTAATGATAAAATGAAGAAGTCTTTTATTTTCAAAATGTAAATTTACTGAGTAGGATGCACGTAATTGAATTCATAGTGGAAAAAAATAGGAGGAAAGAAACCTAAACTTTAAGAGATTAAGGAAGACTACATCTAAATTGATGGCAAGGGGAAAAGGGGGATTTCTAAAATATTTTTTAAAAGATAGCATTGAATATATTTAAGGGGCGCTTGGGTGGCTCAGTCAGTTAAGTGTCTGACTTCAGCTCAGGTCATGATCTCACAGTCCGTGAATTCGAGCCCCATGTCAGGCTCTGTGTTGACAGCTCAGAGCCTGGAGCCTGCTTCAGATTCTGTGTTCCCCTTTCTCTCTGCCCACCGCCTGCTCATGCTCTGTCTCTCTCTGTTTCTCAAAAATAAACATTAAAAAAATGAATATGTTTTTTTTTAAAAAGGGATTAAAAAATAATCTGACCATGCAGCACCAGAGATAGACATACCAGTCAACCACAAACCACAGTCTACCAGGAAAAGTTTATGTGAGCCTGCACTGACATATCAATGCAAAATGTATCAATGAAAAGAGCCCAGAAGATATTTATACCTTTTTAAATAAAAATCTATCCTAACCTTAAAAAACACATTTTATCAGGGCACCTGGATGAGTCGGTTGAGCATCAGACTTTGGCTCAGGTCATGATCTCACGGTTCATGAGTTTGAGCCTCGCATCGGGCTCTGTGCCGTCAGCTCAAGCTGGAGCCTGCTTCAGATTCAGTGTCTCCCTCTCTCTCTGTCTCTCCCTCGCCTGCACTCTGTCTCTCTTTGTCAGAAAATGAATAAATGTAAAAAAAAATTGTCTTCTTTAATTGCTGTCTTCTTTATTAGTAAAAATTATTAGTCAATGATTATGTTGAAAATATAGGATCTCACACAGTACCAAATTGGCCAATGCATGTCCTAGAAAGAAATTTCATATTCAGCCAGCAAGATGAGTCATAACAGAAATGTATTTTAAAAGAGGGGGATTTGATATGCTGGGGTTCTGCATTTTTTACTTGTTTTTTTTAATGTATTTTCTCCTTTTCTTTGACACATTTTTTCAAGTGTAACAATGGTCAGGACCGTAGCTGTTTTTCTGAGTCCCAAATGGTGGAAAGAGAAGAATACCAGGGGGCAGATAGTAGAATAGTGTGTCAAAAAGCCAAGGAACACTAGGATTGCAGACAACCTCCAGAATTTAGGAAAGGGTCATGGAACAGTGTCTCTTTCACGGTCACCGGAAGGAAGCAACCCTACTAACACCTTGATTTCAGTCGTCTAGAACTGAGAGAAATTCTTTGTGTTGGTTTAAGCCATCCAGTTTGTTGTGCTTTGTTATATCAGCCCTTTGAGACCACTATAGACCTAGACTCAGTATTTTTTGTTTTGTGTGTGTGTGTGTGTGTGTGTGTGTGTGTGTTGTTGTTGTTAATTTGTTTTTAAGATCTAATGTAAGGGGGTGGGTATTTAGGAATATATGATTTTATGTAACACTGCAGTTAATCTGAAGCTAATAGTCTAGATGGGAACCAAATTTAAAAAACAATTTTTAAGTTTATTTATTTTGAGAGTGAGAGAGAAGGAGAGAGTGAGAGAGCGAGAGTGGGGGAGGGGCAGAGAGAGAGGGAGAGGGAGAATTCCAAGCAGGCTCCACACTGTCAGCAGAGAGCCCAACGTAGAGCTCGAACTCATAAATCGTGAGAGCATGACCTGAGCTGAACTCAAGAGTCAGCCGCTTAACTGACTGAGCCACCCAGGCATCCCTAAAAACAATTCTACCTTCCTCCATTCTGATAAAAAAAAAAATCATAGCATGAAATCACACAAATAATATTGAAACCATCACAATTTGTTCTTCACCCATATGAGGACTTTAAGACACAGAACAGATGAACACAAGGGAAGGGAAGCAAAATAATATAGAGACAGGGAGGCGGACAAAACATAAGAGACTCTTAAATATGTAGAACAGAGGGTTAGTAGAGGGTTTGTGGGAGGGGGGATGGGCTAAATGGGTAAGGGGCATTAAGGAATCTACTCCTGAAATCACTGTTGTATTGTCTGCTAACTAACTTGGATGCTAATTAAAAAATAAAAAATAAAAACAAAAACATAAAATAAAAATAAAAAAAACTGTCTAGATTTGTTACGACAAATCCATCACCCCCTCATTAAACATGACAGGGGTTATATTTGCACTGATGTGGAGTTATATCTCTTATGCAGAATCCTAGTTTCTACGTTTCACCACTGAAGTCAACCAACCTGAGGAAGTCACTGACAGATTCAAGAAGTATGAAATTTTGGGTGATAGGATCAGATAAAGGGGCACAGACAAACAAAGGAAGGCTAAAAACATAGTTTGGCAACATAGCAGGGTAAGACAGGTCCTTTGCAGTCCTGTTTGACAATTCAGCAGAGAAAGACCAGGTACAGAAGAGGCTTTCACTTTCCATCTTTCTACGTTACTACCTTGCTACCTTTCAATGCCACCGGGGTTTTTTACGTGCTTAATATTAGTAGGGGTTAACAAAATAAATGATGAAATCAGGTGCCATATTTTGTTACTTCCACATTTGTTATGTTAAACTTAATGATACTTTGATTTTCTGAAAGAAACAAAGAAAATGAACCAACACCATGGAAAGAGGAACAGATGCACTGCTTTCTTCTCATCCCTATCAACCACCCATCCAAGATAGTATGTTTTTAAGTTTCTTTATTTATTTTGGGAGAGAGAGAGCACAAGCAGCAGAAGGGCAGAGATAGAGGGAGAGAGAGAATCCCAAGCAGACTCTGTGCTCTGTGCTGAGCCCAACACGGGGCTCGATCCCACGGCTGGGTCCCACAACTGTGACATCATAACCTGGGCCAGAATCAAGAGTCAGTCACTCAACCTACTGAGCCACCGAGGCGCCCCAACCAGATACTGTTTATAAGTGAGTGAGTAGCTTGCCTATTCACTTCTCTTTTAGACAAAAAAGAAAACACCCACACTTAAGTTTAGGGACAAGATTTGGGTGAGCTGGAGAAGAGGTTCCAAATCTAGCTGCATACCTGATTACTATGTTAGTACTATTGTCTTTGTGAATAAGAATGCTTGGGGTGGGCATATGAGTTACTGTTCTCAAAAACTTCCCCTGAAATTCCAATTAGCAGCCGACTTAGACAAGTACAGGGTCCAGCGACCCCTAGTGTTCCCTGTTTCAACTCTATATTCTGATGCAACAGCCATTCAAGCAAATTTATAGTCATGTTGTTAAACGTTGGCCAACTAATTTTAAAAAGTATAAGTGCCTACAAGTAATTGTTGGATTAACTAAAAAATTAATGCATGGATATACTGCTTAGTTGTGAATAATGGTATAATTTATTAAAACTTAACATAGTATCTGATACAGGTACTCATGCACTGGTATGTACTTGTTTACTACTTAGAAAAATTCTGGTAGGTATTACCGTGTTCGTTTAATTTGTTATGATGCTATGTAGCTTACGTGTAGACGAACCTGAATTTGGCTCCAAACTCTGATTTTTTTTTCTATTTGTTATGATAGTTCATTAAGCATCATACAATTAATAATCAGGAAAACTGGAATTAGAGATTAATTTCTTTCACTTAAAATTTAGCATCTTACTAAATTTGTCTCTGTATTTGACTGCTTTACCTGCACTGTGTATTGATAGCAAAAAAAAGACCTTCCAGTAGAAAATACAAATGAATCTCACCTCTGAACAAAGCAGACCATCTCATTTGCAAGGATACTTATGTAATAATGACATAGCCTCTGTTCCCTGACTTGCTTTGTTAACGATACAGTGTGCCAATATGAATGCTTTTTCAAACCCATAGTTACATGCAGCTAGTTTAATGACACACATCAGTCTGGAACCTCATGGAAGCTGTAATTGTACTCTCTCTGCTTTCATAACAGAAAGGAAGTGTACTCATTGGAAAAATATACCCAATCTGACATATGGCCATTACTGTCCTTCACAAAGGACCTAAGAATTATTTTGACCTCATTGTAAAATATTTAAAAAAAATGAACCTCAATAAGTACACATTAATGAATATAATTAAATTTTCTAGCAGCGCCTGGGTGGCTCAGTTGGTCAACCATCTGACTTTGGCTCAGGTCATGATCTCGTGATTCCTGGGTTTGAGCCCCCTTGTTGGGCTCTGTGCTGACAACTCAGCCTGGAGCCTGCCTCGGATTCTGTGTCTCCCCCTCTCTCTCCCCCCACTCCATGCTTATGCTCTGTCTCTTGCTGTCTCTCAGTAATAATAAATAAAAATTAAAAATTTTATTTTAAATTTCTATAAATTTTCCCCCTGGTATTCTCTTATTTACCTCATTATACATTTAATGTTATAAGAGGAAATATTGTTATAATGTTATAAGAGGAAATCAAAAGCAGGTAAATAAGTTATTGTCACAGAATTACACAGAAGAACTTCTAGCAAGAAGCGTTCTGATGTAAGAACCCTAACCGAGACCATTTTTTGTATTCTTTCAATTGTCTACAGTCTTGCACAGTGTTAAATTTCACAATAATAGTCTTGAAGCACTTCAAGTCCTCCAATCTCTTTTGACTTTAAAGATTAATATTATCTGAATAATGTATAAAAGTATTCTCTGCGAAGGTATTGAAGTGTTGGTGATATTTTTACTGTAAATTTAGGAAATGCCATGTTAATTAACAATATATTAATTATTCATACAAATTATTGTCATCCATATATCTACTTTTTCCCATGCAGATTAATAAATAGAACTTTATGTATTGAATGGCAAATTCCACAAAAATCAAATGAAGAAATTCTTTGCCAGGAGAAAACCTTCATAAGCAGAATATTTGACTGAGAAAATTAATCTGAAGAGAATCATTAAATAATGCAAATTTAGAAGTAAGTGTCACCTGAAATCTAGCCACAATACAGTTGTTTCCAGGATTCTACCTTTCTGTGTGCCCCTATGATTTTGACCTTGGCATGCAATTATGCCACGATCCAAGGTTCCCTGAAGGGTGGAGAAAAAAGATAAAAAATCGTGAATGGGAGGAAAGAGAAAAATAGTACAAAAAATACTCATAGACTACATAAATTGGGGCACAGAAAATAAGTGGTTCAACATAACAATAACAATGAAATCTTACCAGCTCAGTAGTCACTTTACTTCTCTCCTTTTTGCACCAATTGTGACAGGTGTCTTTATTCTTAAAAGAGTTTATTACCTTTAAAATGTAATGCTTTCTGCTAGGAAGAAAAAAAAAAAAAAGAATCCATGCCTCATTACTTTCAATCTCATTTGTTTCTCCACCTTACATTTAAGAAAATGAAAACACATTAAAAGGCTCACATATCAACTTCACCAGTTAGGGAATTTCTAGCTGGATTATGCCTAAGGTAGTGCAATCTATTAAATCAATAGGGAGAAGGAAATTTCTTCTACAAATGCAATGAAAAATATTCAGTGTACCTTCTGCATTTATTTCTTATGTTACTCTATAATGAATACAGATGGTTCTTGGAATCATATTTAATGAACAATGTATGTAATGCAAAGGAGTAATCATATGGTTTTGTGATGTTTCCAGTTACCAGAACGCCAAATTCGCTTTGTAAATTAATCATGGTGGGTCTTTTTCTTTTCTTTCCTATGCCTGTTTGAACTGCGTCAAGACACTGTATTTGGATAACAAATTTTAGAGTTTAAGAAAGCTAATAAACTACCTGCTTGCCTTTGCCCAAGTTCAGAACCTTTTATACTATATAACTGATGAATGAAGCAGATAGATGTGAAATACCAGTTTAAATTTATGTAATGTTACTTTGGAGAACGTAGTATCATCTTTGGCTACTTTAGAGTCCCTGGGATATCTCCCCTGACTCGAACTTTCCCTAAAATCTGGTATTTCTTATTCCAGGGATATAACCTGTACCTGTGAGCATTGTCTGCAGAGGGATTGATTCCAAAGAGAATGAAGAGGAATAGGGCAAGGAATGCTCAGTCCATCCCTGAGAGAAATAACTACATGAGAATAAAAACTTCCACCATAAACCTTTCCTGCTTTTCTCTCATAAACTTCAAGCTTACCAAACACACTTATGATCAACCAATTGTGGCTGACCTAAGGGAAGGAGATCTAAAATGTATCATAATTTGCCAGAATTCGTGGATTGATCTTTCAGTAGCAAACACCAATATCATCTATTTTGTGCATCTCGGGTACATTGCTCACTCTCTGTGCACATCTAGTGAATGGGCTGAAGAGCTCTCAACTGTCAGTTTTTTGTTTTTCGTGTTTGTTGTTGTTGTTACTCTGCATAGGCTTTGCTTCTAACCCCTGATTGAGCCAAGAGCTATTATTTCAGGGCTCAAAAACAAAGCAAAACAAAAAACTGTAAAGTCGCTTTCTTGGATGAAATCTTTTTTTTTAATTAAAAAAATAATGTTTTATTTATTTTTGAGATGGAGACAGAATGCGAGTGGGGGAGGGGCAGAGAGAGAGAGAGGGAAACACAGAATCCGAAGCAGGCTCCAGACTCTGAGCTGTCAGCACAGAGCCTCACGCGGGGCTCAACTCACGGACTGCGAGATTGTGACCTGAGCCGAAGTCGGACGCTCAACCGACTGAGCCACCCAGGCACCACTTGGATGAAATCTTTGAGGCACACTGTACTATATGCAACCCTGACATGAGAACCACATGATGCAGTAAGAAAGGCATGATATCCTTATTTGTGGCTAGAACACAGGATAAGTTAACACATGAAGGATTCCAAGAACAGCACTGCATTGACACTTTGAGAGTTCAAGCCAAATGGACATCAGGGTATATATCACCTTCCATTGGGGCATTGAGGTTCTCACCTATGGGCTGTAGTCACTACAGAAGTGATGTGGCAGTAAACATAAAGCAGCAATTACAAATCAAATGTAAACACAGGAGGCTTTGAGGAAACCTATGAAACAGAAATGTATGAGCTCATTTATTACATCCACAGGATGCAATATCTTTTTCTTTTTCCTTTTGTGTTAAATTTTTTAAAATATTTATTTGTTTTCGAGAGAGAAACAGAGATAGAAAGACAGAGCATGAGTGGGGGAGGGGAAGAGAGAGAGGAGACGGAATCTGAAGCAAGCTCCAGGCTCCGAGCTGTCGGCACAGAGCCCAATGCAGGGCTTGAACTCATGAACCTGGATATCATGACCTGAGCTGAAGTCGGAGGCTTAAACAACTGAGCCACACAGGAACCCTGCAATATCTTTTTCATATAGGAAAAAGTACTAAAGGGGTAAATAGGAGTACTACAAAAAGTAAGTAATATGTGTTGTTAATTTTAGCCATTCTGACAGGTGTGAGATTATATCCCAAGGTAGTTTTGATTTTTATTTCCCTGTGATGAGTGATATTGAGCATCTTTTCATATGTCTATTGGCTATCTGGATGCCTTCTTTGTAAATATCTCTATATTCATGTCTTCTGCCCATTTTTATTGGATTTTTGGGGGTGTTGAGTTTTATAAATTCTTTATATATTTTGTATACTAACCCTTTATCTGATATGTCATTTGCAAATATCTTCTCTGATTCCATAGGTTGTCTTTTAGTTCTGTTGATTATTTCCTTTGCTGTCCAGAAGTTTTTTTTTTTTTTTTATTTTTTATTTTGATGAAGTCCCAATAGTTTATTTTTGTTGTGTTTTTTTTCCCCTTGCCTTAGGAGACATATGTAGTCAATCATTGGTGGTGGAGGAGCGGGGGGTGGGTTGTGACAGGCAAACCAAGAAACAGACTCAACCACAGAGAACAAATTAATGGTTACTAGAGGGAAGTGGGGTGGGGGAATGGGTTAAGTAGGGGATGAGGATTAAGGAGTGTTACTTGCCGTGATGAGGATAGGGTGTTGTACACCTGAAATTAACCTGTATCTAACTGATTGGATTTTAAATCAAAACGAAGAAAAAAAAAGTAATATGTGTGTCTCCTAGAACAGGGTCAGCAAACTCTGACCAGGGGACCCAATCTGGCCTTCCACCTGTTTCTATAAATAAAGTTTCGTTGGAACACAGCCACACCCATTCATTTATGTGTCCTCCATGGTAGTTTTCATATGACTACAACAGAGTTGCTTAGCTGTGACAGCAAATAATAAAATACTTACTGTCTGGCATTTTACAGGAAATGTTTGCCAATCCCTGGTCTCGAAGATGAAACTTGCAAGGTGCTAAGTGACATTATGCATTGACTTAATTCTGTGTGTGCTATAGGTTTACACAAGGCAAGCACAAGAAAGGTGTGTGTTTTCAAGAAGTTTACAAGGAAATTTGAAAAGGCAATTACAGAGGAATACATCAGAGTCATCGATCCATCTAACAATGGCTTTAATTGAAAAACCTCTCCAATCTGCAAATATGGTATTAAGTATCTCATTAGCTTCACACACTACCTTACCCCCAAGTGCTGCAGCGTTGAAAAAGTCAGGTACTATTAGTGTTTCAATATAGCTTTCATCCAGGGGAAAAGAGGAAAACAAACACAAATAATTTACTTTTACATGGAGATAGGTCCATTGTAGGAAATATAAATGGAATAATCTGGGGGCCCCGTGTGACTCGGTTGAGCACCAACTCTTGATTTCGGCTCAGGTCATGATTTCATATTCGTGAGATGGAACCCTGCATCAGGCTCTGTGCTGACAGCACGGAGCCTTCTTGGGATTCTGTCTCCCTCTCTCTCTGCCCCTCCTCTACTTGTGCTCTCTCTCTCTCCTAAGTAAATATATGAATAAACATTTTAAAAATAAATGTAATAATCTGAGGAGGGCTTTCCATTGGGTATATTCAACCCAACCCACCACTTGGGACTATGCCCACTAGCCCAGGTGAACCCTGACTGATCTTCAGATGTAGAATTGAAACATACACGCAATTTTTTTTCACAGCCCTGGTTTCATGGCTGGATTCATTACCCACAATCATTGCGGTAATACCTGAGTGATACACATCACATTTTTGCATGCCCTACAAAGCCTGATCTTATCTATTGTTAGTTATCTTTCCACCATCATCAAATATGACTCCACTTTTTGTTCACTATGCTCCAGTCACAATGGTATGTTTGCTTCCCCTTGAACATGGGCCCCTTGTACTTTTCTGACACAAAGCCCTAATGAAGTCTGTGTGGGGTAATTTTTCTCCATGTGGATTTCTGGCTCTTCCTCATTTCATTCATATATGAGAATACATCTCACTGACTCAGAGGGAAGTATCCTTACCAAACCATCTAAAATAGGATGCTACTTACTCTGTTTTTTGTTTTAAATGCTGATCTTCATAGTTCTTTTCAAAAGCTATCTGATGTTATATTATGCATTTTATTAAGTGTTTATTCATTGTCTCTCCCGTCAAAATTTTAATGCCATTAACGCAAGGGCTTTATTTGTTTTATTCTTTTCTCTCCTTGTGGGCCATAGAATTGCTTAGAAATATCATGGTGGTTTGATAGCATTTGTTGAATGAAAAAATAATGAAATAAATTGTATTCAGTAGAATCACTGGTAGTCTTTGGGTACTGTCACTGCTGTCATTCTGTGTGTGTGTGTATGTGTGTGTATAAATAGATGATAGATGATAGAGAGATAGAAAGATATATCACCTGCAAATATATCTCCTATATGCATAAGTATATACATGCATACATACATACATATAATTTCTATATAAATTCATTCATTCTCTTCATAACTTGTAAAGTTTGATGTATGGTGAATTTATTTTCACTGTCTTGGATTTACAGGCAACAATTTATGGCTATGCTTGAGATTGAAGGAAAGCAAAAAAATAATCCATGTAAATTATATTCAGAAATGTTTAGGGGAGGGGTGAGACCTTGAATCTCTGCAATTTTGCAAGGTGAGTTTATTTGTTATTAAAGAATGACTTTGAAACACTAGTAAGCACAAATATGCGTGTACATATAAAAGTCCCCTGCCGTGAAAAATGTAAGAAATAATTTTGTTAGGAAACAATAGCATATGGTCTGAAAGAGGGTGGTCTTGTCAAACTCTTCCAATCTCCATTCTGATATGCCAGAAAGGTATAACATGTTCGTGAATCCGATAGATGTTTTAAGAAGAGAGATACAGTAGAACACCTAAAGAAGCAATGGACAAAAGTTATTTTAAAAGAAATATAGAGACTTTGGAAATAGTCTAGGAAAAAAGTAGGAGTTATATTTTTTAAACCCCTAAGTGTCCCAGAGGAAGATTTTTTAAAGTAAATAATATAATTGCATTAAATGTATGAGTTTTACAGATCTCCAAACACGCTTTATTTATCAAGGAGATATATCACAGCATTTTAGGGGACTGTAATTAGACACACTGTTTTTTTCCAATATTGGACCTGCCCGCTATTTTTGGGTAGTATAGTGTTTCACTCATAAATCATTAGCATTTAGTGTAGTTAAGATTTTAAGACAAATATTACAAGTTTGGAAAGAAAGGGTATGGATAGTAGAAAATGATGGTTAATAAGTCATTAAAACAATCAAGAAAATAAATCAATAAAAGCACTTTCAAGATCAACTCCACTTTATACTCTCATACCTGTTCCAGCATTATGGCTTAATTCCTAAAGTAATTTGTGATTGGCTGTCTCAATGACTGTTCCACAGGACCTGGATTTGAATGCTATCGGGATTCTAAATTAGGCAGCCTAGACCAATGAAACATATTGACCTTTCTGCCGTTTGTTCATCCATTTACTTCAGACATATAAACATAGTTCATGCCTGTATGACCCAAACACTGGATTGTAGCAGGATCGATTCACTGTTTTTGCTCATTGTAATGACTGATTTGGACTGTCACAAAGTCAATCTAATTGATTATGTAAGAGTTGGCCAACAAAACTCAAAGTTGCCTTTCCGTAGCTTCTTTCATCATGGCATAAAAACGTAATTGTTTTTTTTCCCTTAGAGCCACATTTGAAGGGGGTTTTAGATATCACTCTGTTCATTCAAATCCAGACATAATTACCAGATATTGCCCCTCAATCTACCTACGTCACCTCCTGTCTGAGCCACCAGCCAGCACTACAGTGGTTTAGGACATTAAAATATGTGCAGCTGCTATAAATCTTTTTGCATTAGTTTATGCCCAAGATTCATACAACTGACCACTCTCTCCAAGAAATACTCTCTGGACTTTTGCCAACTTTTGGCTGTCTACTTGTCATGTTCCCACAATATGGTATGACCACGTTTGCAGATCAACATTAATTCGATAGTTTGCTATTATTGATTATTTATTCTCTCCATTAGTCGCAGTCTTCAAATTCTAGTTCAAGGCTCAAGAATATCTATTTTAAATACACAAGGAAAAAATTCTTAATTATATAAAAGAATTGTTAACCACAAGTGTCATTATAGGCAATGATTAATAGTGACTTAGCAAAGACTTTTAAAGAAAATATTCTCAGATTTTAAGATAGAAGGTCTCCTAGTTCTTTTATGACCAGGTCACTTTTGTTGGGAATTTGTAGATTCTATGGGATATTGCCAAATAATTCTATTTTCTTTTTTGTTTTGTTTTATTTTATATTGATATAAGTATAAAGAATTCTATTTTCATCAGATTTGCTAGATCCCTTCTGATTAAAATGTGAAGCAGATTAAAACAGATTTGTACAAAAAGAAAGGATTATGCACTCTTATTTTAATGATACATCCTCAAGAAATTTTTGTCATTTTCATAAGGCAAAGATGAATAATGTAGGCCTCTGGGAGCAATCTATACACTTATATTGTTAAAATTTCCTGTTTGTAATTTTTTTGACTTTATTTTTTTCAGAGAAGTTTTATATTTAGAATAAAACTGAAGAAGAGGCACAGAGACTTCTCATATATTCCTGCCCTTACAGATGGATAGGCTTTCCCATTATCAACATGACTCACTATTTATTTTTGACCAAGGATGAATCTACAGTGACACATCATAATCACCCTAAGTTTATTATTTATCTCAATATTCACTCTTGGGGTTGTACAGCCCATGGGTTTGGGCACTATATAATGATAGATATTATGCATTGCAATATCATACAGAGTATTTTCACTGCCCTAAAAATACTCCACGCTTTGCCCATTCTTCTCCTCTACCCTCCACACCTCCAACCACTTTACATTTTATTATTCCCACCATTTTGCTTTTTCCAGAATGTCATATAATTAGAGTCATACAGTTTGTGGCCCTTCCAAATTGGCTTCTTTCGTTTAGTAATGTACATTTAAAGTTCATCAATGTCTTTTCATGCCTTGGTAGCTCATTAATTTCTTGCATTATATAATATTCCATTCTCTGTATTTCCCACAGTTTATTTATCTGTTTACATTCTGAAGGACATCGTGGTTGCTACCAAGTGTTGGCAGTTATGAATAAAGCTGCTACAAACATATGTGTACAGATTTTTGTATGTACATAAGATTACAACTTCTTTGATTAAATAAGAAGTACAATCACTGGATCATACGATAAGGGTATATTTAGTTTTGTAAGAAAGTACCAAACTGTCTTCCAAAGAGACTGTGCCATTTTGTATTATGACCAGTGATGCATGAGAGCTCAGGCCACTCTACTTCCTAGTTAACATTTAATGTTGTCAGTTTCTGAATTTTAGTCTCCATAATACGTGTGTGGTGGTATCTCATTCTTTTTTATTTGCATTTTTCTTATGTCATATAATGTGGCATCTATTTTCATATTCTTATTTTCCATTTGTATATTTTTGGTAAGGTGTCTCTTAAGACGTTTGCACCATTTTCAATTGGGTTATTTGTTGTTGATTTTAAGAGTTCTTTGTATATTGTGGATGATAAGCTTTTATACAATGACGTTTCAGAAATACTTTCTCCCAGTCATTGACTTGTCTTCTCATTCTCTTGACATTGCCTTTCATAGAGAATATTTTTTAAAATTATGTTGAAGTCTAATCAGTTATTTTTTTAATAGATCATGGCTTTGGTGTTATATTTAAAAAGACATTGCCAACTAGGTTTTTTATTATGTTATCTTGCAGGAGTTTTGTAGTTTTGTCTGTTACGTTTAGGTTGATATTCCATTTTGAGTTAAGTCTTGTGACGGGTGTCAAGACACCTGCCCAGAGATTTTTTTTTTCAGGCACCTGTCCAGTTGTTCCATTACCATTTATTGAAAAGACTACCTTTGCTGCATTATGTTCCCTTTGTTTCTTTGTCAAAAATCAGTGGGTTACATTAATTAAGTAAATTTCTGAATTGCATGTTCTGTTCCATTGGTCTGTTTGTAAATTCTTTCACCAATACTATACTGTTTGATTATATATATTGTCTAAGTTTATAACAAATTGTGAAGTCAGGTAGCATTAGTGTTCTAATTTTGTTCTTCTCTTTCAGTATTATGCTACCCGTTGTGGGCCTTTTTCCTCTCCATACAAAGTTTTACTGTCACTTTGTCAATATTAATTTAAAAAAAACTTGCTAGGATTTAACTGATAATGCCTTGATCCATAATTCAAGTTAAGAAGAACTGGCATTTGACAATAGTAAGTCTTCCTGTCCAAGAACATGAATTATCTTTCCACTTTCTTACATCTTCTTTGATTTTGTTCTTAAGAATGTTGTAGCTTTCTGGAGTCCCTGGATGGCTCAGTTGGTTGAGTGTCCAAGTTTGGTTTAGGTCACAATCTCACAGTTCGTGGGTTCTAACCTCGCGTCTGGCTCTGTGCTGACAGTTCAGAGCCTGGAGCCTGTTTCAGAATCTGTCTCCCTCTCTCTCTGCCCCTCCTCCGCTCACATTCTGTCTCTCTCTCTCTCAAAAATAAATAAAAAATTAAAAAAATAATTTTGTAGTTTTCCTTATATAGATCTTGTACATATTTTGTTACATTTTTTTACTGCAAGTATTTAATTTTGAGGATGCCAATGTAAATAGTATTGTGTGTTTAATTTCAAATTCCATGTATTCATAGTTGGAGTATAGAAAAACAGTTGGCTTTTCTACATTAATCCTGTATCATGCAACCTCACTATAATCAGTTGTTAGTTTCAGAAGTGTTTTTGTCAATTTCTTTTTACATTTTCTGCATAGACATTCAGGTTATCTTTGAACAAAGACAATTTTATAACTTTCTTCCCAATGCATGCACTCTTTGTTGCCTTTTCTTGCTTTATTGCTTTAGCAAATACTTCCAACATTGGTGGTAACAAGAAATTCAGTTTTTCCAAGATATTTACAAACACCTTAAGCAATTGTACCTTTAGCCAAGCTCATCAGTGTCCTTGAACTTTATTTCTAGCACTAGGATTACAAATAGAAAATATTTGGTCTAAAAATAACTTAGCAATTTTTATGTAAAATTTTATGGAAGAAAAAATACAGCAATATTCAAACACATCTCTTTCTATTAAATGAATATATGTCTAGAAATACTGGCTATGCTGTTTACCTCTCCTCTGCTTAGCTCTTCTTTCAGTTCTGAGGTAAATCCTGCTGTTTCAGGTACCTAAATTCCATAGCTAAAAGTATATAAAATATGTTGAGAACTATTGTTTGATTAGTTATTTAGGATGTTTCCATTTCTGTTGAATTTCCGGATCATAATTTAATGTAAACAAATATGTGCCAAGAAAAAAAATATGTTAGTTTGCCTCTTGGTTCAGCTGTCACATAGTAGCCTTGTGAGTTTCTCATAATGACCAACTGAGGTTGGAAGACCATTATGTTCTCCGTATTGTTTTTATTATTTCAAACCTGGCAAAATTATTCAACGCAAATTCCACTTTTTCCCTACAGTATTAGCAATAGAATCTGCTCTGACTTTGTAACTGTGCATTTGGGATGGGTCAAAAATACTATTTGTTAAAATAGAACCTTCATTTATTTTGTAAAATTCTGAAATGTTTCTCACTTTGAGAATTTTCATGTTTAGCTGTCTCTATTGACCTTGTTTAAAAAAAAATTCTACCAAGTAAATTCGAAGATCCATAAGTTAAGTGATCCATGATTGGGGCGGCATCCTGTCTAGCAAATAGAGAGGAGCACCTAAGAGTTGAACAAAATGGAAGGCTTTCATAGGAAGGAAGGTAAGGTAAGGGAGTTATTAGCAGAAGAAAAGAATTGCTCCAAGGTCGCCTTCACTTAGAGGGGATACTAGGGAGTCTCATCATGGAAATGACCTCATCTTCCTTTGGGGACTAGAGAGGGACAACATGACAGATTGCCTCATTGGCACTGTTGAGAACATTTCTGGCTTGACCGGTTAAGACTTAGATTTCTGGGGGAAATTGAAACTGCAATTACATTAGGTATTAAGGGGGGGTGCCTGGTGGCTCAGTGGGTTAAGCTTCTGACTTTGGCTTGGGTTATGATCTCATGGTTCGTGGGTTTGAGCCCCACATCAGGCTCTGTGCTGACAGCTCAGAGCCTGGAGCTTGCTTCAGATTCTGCGTCTCCCTCTCTCTTTGCCCTTCCCCTGCTTGTGTTCTGTTTCTCTCAGTCTCTCAAAAATAAATAAAGGTTAAAAAAAAAGATGAGTTATTAAGCCCTGATTTTGTAACTTGGCTTAAGTGATTTCCTTTTGGTCCTGTAGTTTTCTTTTAAACACCTTATAACAAGCAGACCTCAGTTTTTACTCTAAGCAAAATTGGGTGAAGTTGTAACGTTGGTGTGGTGTCATGGGTTAATTGAAAATTTAGGTAACATAAATTGTAAATTAAACTTTGACAATGATTTTAAAAGGTCTTCATTAACGTCTATTTAAGGATTCAATTTCCAAAAGGGTGAAAGGTCAATTAAAATAAAATAGACATTTTTGAGTGATGGCTGTTCACCTCGTGTGTGTGCTGAGATGAAACAAGAATAAATTATTTCCTTTCTACTATTAAGCAGTAAGAAAGCCTTTCAGGTCATGATATACAGTAGCTAATAAAAGATGATTATCACTTGAAAGAAATCGACAGTTGGTAAAAGAGAGGGAGTTGTTTAAATGGTCCTATATATCGACTATGATTAGATATTTATTTTGACATGTATGTATATTGTCTCCACAAATATTGTAGAATCTTTGAGGCCAGTTATATCTTTAAGCTCTTAATGGTCCACATGATTCTTTTAACATGGTATGGTCAAAATAAGTGATTGTTGACAACTGGTTAAATATTGAGATATATTTCAAGATACAACAATGGGGTTGTTTTATAACCAGGCTCCCCCCACCCTCTTTTTTTAGTGAGATAAGCAACTTTTTTGTTTTCCTCTTTTATAAAGACCTAGACCCATTCACATTTCCTGAAACTAATTTTTTTCCTAAGCAAAATTAGTAGTTCCAACCCTCATAGTTTTCACCTCTGAAGGACTCAATGATGTTCACCCTGAAAATCGTTCTACACAAGTCTTTAAAAATGGCTATTTCCTTAAATGCCTGTGCCTATGTTTGAGTTGGGGTTATAGACTAACTAAAATATAATATCTTTAATTTATACAGAATATTTCTTTCAAGAAAAGTAAAAGAAAACACATATATAGGTATGCAACATGCAAACATCTGAATAATTATCAAAGCATAACCAGGATATGTAAATTATTTACAACAATGTTTTAAATGTGAGAAATAAGTAATCCTTGCCATATATTTAGATTTGTCCACTCTTTCAAGAGAAAATTTTTTAAAAATGTTAAAGTAACAAGTTAGGGTTTAACCATTATTCTCAAACCAATAAGAAAAAGTGAATACAAGGGGTGCCTGAGTGGCTCAGTTGGTTGAGAGTCTGACATGGGCTCAGGTCGTGCTTTCACAGTTTGTGAGTTCGAGTCCTGCATCAGGCTTGCTGCTGTCAGCACAGAGCCTGCTTCAGATCTTCTGCTCCCCTCTGTCTCTGTCCCTCCCCACCTTCCACTCACCCTCTCTTTCTTAAAAATATATAAAATGTTTAAAAAATTTTACAAAAGGTAAAATTGAATATATATCTCAAAGATAAGCTGAAAATAATTACATGAGTGAAACATTTACTTCTGTGCAGGAAGTCTGATCAAAATGTTATCAGTGTGTTTTTTATTGATACTTACTATACAAGAAAAAAAAGGGACTAAAGACAAATAGAATTGGAGTGGTTATTGGATTCCATGTATGATAAAGGACTAAAATACCATAGCCACTCCCAAATCCTTTTTTTAGCAGATGCAGGGTTGTAGGCAAATAAATGTGTTCTCCCATTTCAGGCATAGGATCCAGAGATACTTAGACATGAGGGAGGGAAGAGGGCATGAACTAATGTAGTGATATCGAAATGCTGAATAAAAGACTAGAAGAAAACTTTTATCGAATGATCCCTTAAGTTTCTGCCCCCCAAATCCTCCCTCACTGATTATTTAATTTTTAAAATTGTTTTAAGTTTATTTATTTATTCTGAGAGAGCACAAGTGGAGGAAGGACAGAGAAAGAGGGAGAGAGAGAGAGAATCCCAAGTCGGCTCCTCAAGGACAGTGCAAAGCCCTATGTGGGGATCAAACTCAGGAACCCATGAAATCATGACCTGAGCTGAGATCAAGAGTCGGATGCTTTCAGGTGCTCCACTGATTATTTTAAATAAACCAAAATGTAACCTGACCCAAAAGGTAAAAGGACCCTGGATTATATCCGGTACCAAAAACATTTTTTTTAATAAATCAGCACCACATATAGACAAAGAACATCCCATGCTAAAAAGAAAACATAAAGGCTGTTAATAGGTCAGCAGCATATTGAAAAATTATACTGCAGAAGGTTTTGTGGAGTCCCAAAAATATTAACCAGGTACAAATCATGCAATGAGGAGAGTAGAATATGGATGCATATATGCACCTAAACAAATATAAAATAAACAGAGGACAAAGCACATCATTGAAAACAAAGAAAAAAGACAAGAGACAAATAACTGAGACAGCAACCACGTCCTCACCTCCACGTTACTATTTTAACACTAAATAGTAGTGGCTAATATTTTCAGTGTGCACTTTCACAATCAAGAAATGTTCTAGGTGCTTCCTTGAATTAATTCATTTAAACTACAAAACCAGTGTATGAAAGTTATATACCATGTGATACTATTATACTCAGTTTAAGATAAGAAAGAAAGAAAGAAAGAAAACTAAAGTCTAGAAAGGTTGAGTAATTTGCCCAAGGTTGTGGTTTGTAAATCTTACTTTCAGTAAAGAGAAATCCATTCATGTGATTTAAAAAAAAAAAAATAGGAATAATTCTAGCTCGTTGACTAGTTTTGCCAAATGGGCTGTGGTAAAAAGAAAAAAATGTATATAGTGTAAGGATTCGTGAGAAAGCCTCTGGAATCAGAAGTTTGTCCCCATTTTGCTAAAATCTACTCCCAACGCTTTTAGCTTCTATACCCCTATCAACTTTGAGTACAAGAGGACTTTTTCCAATGCACCTTTGAACTTTTTGTTTGTCAGGCAGAGGAAGAAGCCCTAATATGTCAGATCCACCAAGGGTTGTTGAATAATTTATCACTTAGGTTCAGTACATCCCATTTTTGCCCTACACAGTTGGAGGGTTGGAGGATGTCTCCCACCCCTTCCTATACAGTAGTTGCTCCATTATTGTTGAATAAATTAGAGAATAACAGGGTGAATAAATGAATGAGAAAGATGTATGATACAACTGTAAATTGTGCATAAATTTAGGAACTTTTAATGTATGAAAACATAAAATATTCCTTTGATTCACATTCATGTTAAAAACGAAGTCAGGGGGAGCCTGGGTGGCTCAGTCGGTTGAATGTCCGACTTTGGCTTGGGTCATGATCTCGCGGTTCGTGGGTTTGAGCCCGGCGTTGGGCTCTGTGCTGACAGCTCAGAGCCTGGAGCCTGCTTTGGATTCTGTGTCTCCCCCTCTTTCTGCCCTCCCCCACTCATCTCTGTCTCTCTCCGCCTCTCAAAAAAAAAGTAATAAAAAATTTTAATAAAAAAATAAACTGAGTCAGATATAAGTCAATGCATTAAACACTAATGATAATAATAATAGTAATAATATAAATAACAACAATTACAAAATGCCATTTCCACGTTATAGATTATTAAGGTATAGAGACAAAAAAAAGTGATAGAAGACCGAAGACCAAGTAAAGTATTCTGAGACAGAGTCTGAAGCAAACTCTCAAGTAAAAGTAATTGAAAACCTAATACTTACTAATTAATTTAACTGCTTCGAAGACAATGAATTCAAGTAACAATTATTTAAAATTTTTATTACCACTACTCTTATTATTGTTCACCATATGCAGCACTCTGACAGTGCTTTCAGAAAAAAGTCATGCAAAAATAACTCAAGATGAAATTAGTGTTGTTATTAAAACTTTCCTTAATCACATTTCATGCCTAAATTCCCTAATGAAAAACTGGGAAAGTAGAGTAAAAATTCACTGTAAGTCATTACATTACTTCACAACCACTGGCTGTGTGAGAAGTATCCATCAGTTGGCTTCATGTAACAGACTTCAGAGTCAAGTGCTGATTGCAAATTCTAGCCTTACTATGGAAAAAATTACAACTTGACAAGGTTTCATGATTATTGAATCCGATGATATAGATATAAGTATCTGCCAAATAATGAATATTCTTTTAATGCTGTCTCACTAAATTTATCCCAAAAAAGATTTCCTCCATTCAGATCATCTGGTTTTACTCTTCATAGCATCCTCTGGGATGGCAATTTCTCTCCCTGATGAGGGTGGTGATAATAATGGAAATCTGTGATTAGACCTTTCCAGCGATCATGACAAATGTGGGTAATGAAGTTTAAATTTGTTCTATCAACAATGGATTTTATTCCTCAGAGATTTTAAATAACCATTTTATTTTTTAATAATGGGTGGGTGAGAAATGAAAAACAAAATGGAACCTTCATACATATAATTATCTTGAAAAATAATAGGGATGATGCTAAAATTAGTAAAGGCATTGTGGTATGTTAATATTTTTTTATGTTCTGCAGCATTAATTTGTACTTAACTTTTATTCAGTGAGCCATTATACCTGTAATTACATATTAAAATTAATTTACATTATTTGTACTCTATTATATAGTTGAGGTTTTATGATCGAAGATGAAGTGTTGAATTACAATCTGGTTATACAATGAAAATCATGGCCGACTATACAATACTGCTTTTTTACATTGAAAACCAGAATGCTTTTCTGTGAAAAATACATTGCCTTTGGAAGCAATAACTAAGTTGAAGAGCAAAAGGAAAGAGATTGTTGACAAAGATGTTCTTAAAGAAAGGGAAATTACATTCATTATATTTCTATATTTGGATCAGTGATTTTGTTTTGATGTAACATTATCCTATTCACTCCTTGCTCCCTCAAATGAGGCTGCACATAATTTTAGCTTTAAATTTTTAGTATGTCTATTTCTTTTTAGCTATGACTTTTAAAATAATATATTTCTAATAGGGAGGTGGGACCAGGAGTTTCCAATCTAACCAAGGGCTGCGTTTGTAGATTAGATACACAGTTTTCTAAATATAGCTAATGGTATGTGAGCGTAGTTAAGTTTTCTCTAACAAAAGAAGACTTTATGCATTACTGCAATACACAAATGATACACTGACATCCAAGAAATGATGATTGATTTTATATATTTATCTTCTCCTTTGCATAATAACCTTAATACATTTACATGTAACCCAAAAAATGATAAGTAGTTTATAAGAGTTTATAAGTTGCTCCTTTGCACACATGATAATACACAGATACTTTAACTTCAAATAAAATATCCTTTTAAAATTGCAGGTGTGGCTGAATAGCACATTTATTAAACTAAAAAAAATTCTCAATTCACACATGAATTCATTGTACCTACTTATTATATTACGTTTCCAATTTTGTGTGACACTTGGTTCAAGGAAATATGCACCCAAAAGGATTATATGGAATACTATCCTGGCTTCCCACATGTAGTACGGTGCCTGTTCCCACCAATCAAAGTAGAAAACATCATGATCTACGAGGCTTTAGATAAAATAGTCAGGGAAGTCTTCCTTAAGTAGCAAGGATTAATTAGCCCTAGACCGAGCAATGCCAAAGTCTTGAATACAATATGTACTTATTATACATAGATACAAAATTTATATGTGTATATAAAGGATCAAATTTTGCTTCCTGGTAACTTTACTTTTTACATAAGAAAGCTCAAGAATTTTTACTGGAATACAAAAGTATCTAACACTGAAAAATCTATAATGTCTGGCATCAGATTAAAATTACCAGTCAGTGGGGGTGCCTGGGTGGCTCAGTCGGTTAAGTGTCCGACTTCAGCTCAGGTCATGATTTCACATTCCGTGAGTTCGGGCCTGCCTGGGGCCCCGCGTGGGGCCCTGGGCTCTGTGCTGTCAGGTTCAGAGCCTGGAGCCGGCTTCGGATTCTGTGTCTCCCTCTCTCTCTGCCCCTCCCCTGCTCGTGCTCTGTCACTCTCTGTCTCAAAAATAAATAAAAACATCTAAAAAATAATAATAAAATTACCAGTCACTGGGGGGCACCTAGGTGGCTCAGTCAGTTAAGCCTGTGACTCTTGATTTCGACTCAGGTCATAATCTCACAGTTCGTGGGTTCGAGACCCCCATCGGTCTCAGTGCTGACAGTGCAGAGCCTGCTTGGGATATTCTCTCCTTCTGTCTGCCCTCCACCAGCTTGCGTTCTGTCTCTGCCTCTCAAAATAAATAAATAAATATGGAATTTTTTTTTAAATTACCAGTCACTCAAGCAGGCAAATAAAATCAACCATGAGAATGTAAGTAAATTAAACCAGCTCCAAAATGACTCATGTTAGAATTAGGAGGTACATGCATAAAAACAGTTGTTATAATTAAATTCTAGGTACTTAAAACATTTAGAGTAATGAAAGTATAAAAAAATAAATAAATTTTAATGGAAGCAATTATAATGTATAAGGTGAAAAATACAAATAAGGGACTTAGTGTAGGTTAGATATTGCAAGGTAAAAAATATTAGTGAAATTGAAAACAGCAATAGATGCTATAAAAATGAGACACAGAACAAAAAGAATGGAAAAAAAAATTAAGCAGCATTGAAATGTGGGATAATGTTAAACATCCTAGTGAATAGATAATTGGAATACCCAAAGGAGAAAATGGAGGGCAAAAATTTTTCACAAAATAATGTCTGAAAATTTTCCAAATTTACTGAAAACTATGTGCTTATAAACGAACCAAAAACTTAACAAAATCTAAGCACATGAAACATAAAGAAAATTATACCAACGCATCTGATAGTAATATTTCTCAAAACCAGTGATAAAGAGAAAATCTTAAAAGGAGCCAAAAGTTAAAAAAAAAGAAAAAAAACACACATTATGTACCTAAAAACAAAGATAAGAATGATAGATTTACACATGATTCAATCAACACAAATCAGTAGAACAACATCTTTAAAGTACAGAAAACAAAGGAAAGAGAAGAAAGAAACTATCAAGCTAGAAGTGTATACTAAGAGAAAAACACCTTTCAAAAATTAAGGACTAAGGTTTTGAGAAATATAAAAGCTGAAGGGTTTCATCACAAGTATATTTTTATTTCAAGACATGTCAAAGTCCTTCAGAAGGTGGAATGACAGGTAGAAATATAAACAGAGCAACAGAAAGAAAATGTGACTATATGGACTTTTAATTTTCACATCTCTTAAAAGATAATTGGCTCTTTGAACATAATAATAAAAATATAACATAATAATTAAAATAAAATAATGTATTATTTTCTATTAGATCAATATGATAGAAATTCAGTTTGAGCTATTTAAATTATGTACAAATGTTTGATGACAATGGAAGGAAAACATAGGATAGAAAGAGAAGTATATTGCATATTTTTATACTATAAATGAAGTGATATGATATCACATGAAGGTAAATTATAATAAAGATAAATACTATAAACTCCAAAGTTTAACCACTACAATAAGAAAACTGAGAGTTATAACTAACAATCCAATGAAGGAAATAAAACAGATTTTTTAACGGAATAAAAGTGACAATACAACATATTAAATTTTGTGGGACTCTGTTAAAGCAGTATTTGTGGGGAAATTGCTGTAAAAAAATTCTATGTAAGAAAAGAAGCATGGACTCAATCAATTATCTCAGCTCTCAACTGCTTCTATCTGAAGAAACTAACAGTAAATTAAACCCAAACTAAGTTTAAAAGCAAAACAAAACAAACAAGCAAAAATGAAGAGTGGAAATCACAAAAACAGAAACAAAAAGAATATCAATAAAACTAACAGAATCTCTATAAATTACATAGATAGTAATAAAATAATAAGAGAATGTTGCAAATGACTTCAGGCTAACAAATTTAGCAGGTTCGAAAAAATGGCCAAATTCCTCAAAAGACACATACTATAAAAACTCACGAAAGAAGAAATAGATATCCTAAGGGCGCCTAGCGGACTGAGTCAGTCAAGTGCCCCACTCGGTTTCCCTCTCGGGTTATGATTTCACAGTTCATGGGTTTGGACTCCCCACTGACAATGCGGGGCCTGCTTGGGATTCTATTTCTCCCTTGTTCTCTGCCCTCTCTCTCAAAATAAATAAATTAACTTTAAAAAGTAAGAGTGGATATTCTAAAAAGACATATTAAAATGTAAATACTGAATTTGTACTTAAAACCTCCCTGCATAAACACGCTCACACCCACACCTCAAAGTCTAGATGGCTTCCTTGATAGATTATGCAAAAAAGTTTTACAAAGAAAGGATACAAATATAACATACATCTTCCAGAAAAAGAAAAAAATGTGATGCTATTTCCCAGCACCTTCAAAAAGACCAACACTATCCTTATATCAAAATTTCACAAACTATTATAGGATAATAATATCATAGATCAATATAGCTTATAAAGATAGGTAAAAAAAATTCTTTAAAAAGAAAAAAAAGATTAACAAATAGGATAACAATAATATGTAAAAATAATAGTGTCATTACAAAGTGAATTTTATCCCAGAAACTAAAGACTGATTTAACATTCAAAACACTAATCAATGCAATTCACCATATTAAACTAAAATAGAGAATTATACATAAAATCATCTCAATAGATGCAGAAAAATCGTTGAGCAAAATTTAATAGCTGTTCCATGTGAAAATTGTCAGCAATGTAGACATGGAGAGAAACTTCCTACACCTAATAAAGGGTACCTGTGAAAAAAAGTATATAGCTGATGTTCTAATTAATGGTTAATGACTGAAGGCTTTCTCTCCTATGACTAGGAAAAAGACATGTATGTCTTCTCTCATCACTTCTATTAAATGTCATCCTGAAAGTGGTAGACAGCACAATAAGGCAAGAAAAAGAAAAAAAACAATTAAATTGTAAAGGAAGAGGTAAGACTGTCTTTAATTGCAGACAACATGGTCTATGTGAAATGTACAATTGTATCTATTAAAATATTAGAAGTGATAAGGGAACTGCACACAGTTGCAGGGTACAAGATTGATATGCAAAAGGCAAGTGTATTTGCATATATTAGAATCAATGATAATTTTTTAAAAGCACATTTAATGCATCATAGATATAAACACTTAGAGATAAAAGTGATAAAAGATATGCTATTGGAAAACTACAAAACTTTGTTGGAAAACTTAAGTAAGACCTAAATGAGTGGCCATGTTCATAGTTCAGAAGACTTGATATTAGTAAGATTTTTATTCTTTCCAAATTGATCTATAGATTCAATACATCCTATTAAAAATCCTAGCACTTTTTTTATATGGTAACAAACTGATTCTGAAATTCATATGCAATTGCAATAGTAATTGAATAGGCATTGAATAGTAAAAAAAAATTGAAAACATGAAGAAAGTTGAAAGAGTAACATTGCATAATTTACAAAGCTACAGAATGCAATAGAGTATGATACTGGAATCAAGATAAAGAAACAGGTTAATTCCTCAGAACAGAGTTGAAAACTACCTAGACATTTTTGAAACATAATGTATTTACAATATTTATGATAAAATTTCAGATGCCATCCAGTAAAGAAAACATAGTTTTCCAAACTGGTATGGCATAATAGGTATCCATAGGCAAAAAAATGAAGTGTCACACATTGTGTCATATTTAAAAGTGACTTAAAGTGGGTTATATACTTAATACTAAAATCTAAAACGACAAAACTTGTAGAAGATACAATTGAGGAAAAATTTTATGACCTTAAGTTAGATGGAGATTTCTTAGATATGACACCAAAAGCATAATCCATAAAAGAACAAATTGATAAATTGGACTTCATAAAGATTAAAACCAGAGTACATGGGTTGGCTTAGTTGCTCAAGTGTCCAACACTTGATTTTGACTCAGGTCATGACCTCACAGTTCGTGAGTTGGAGCCCCTCGTTGGGCTCTGTGATGACAGAGGGATCTTCTCTCTCTACCCCTCACTTGTTCTCTCTCTTTCTTAACAATAAATAAATAAACATTAAAAAAATAAAGATTAAAACCTTCTGCTCTTCAAAGGACATTAATAAAAGAATAAAAAGACAAGCCATAGCCCGGGAGAAATGACTTCCAACTCACTCATCTGCAAAATGACCTGCATTTGTATTATGGAAAGACCTTTCAAAATTCAATGATAAAAATACAAACATGCCAGTGAAAAAGGAGCTCAAAATTTGAAAAGACACTTTGTGGAATAGATTATGTGAGTATGGCAAATAGGCACAAGAAAAAATGCAGGAGAATGCAGGAAAAGATACAATGGGATTCCTACTGAACACCCATGAGAACTGCTAAAATTAAAAAGACTGATCCTACCAAGTGTAGGTGAGAATGCACAGAGACTGCAACACCCATTCACTGGGTGATGGAATTTAAATGATGGAATTTAATTTCCCTTTGGGGAAAAGTTTGGCAACTTCTTAAATGTTAAATGTATACTTTGTATATGACCTAACCATTCTACTCACAGGCAACAAATTATCAGAATTGAAAGCATTGCCTATACAAAAACTTGTGCCTAAATGTGCATTGTAGCTTTATTTGCACAGCCTATCACTGGAAATTATCTAAATGCCCATCAGTAAAAGGAATGGATTCATGAACTGGTATATTCAAACAATAATACAGTATCCAGCAATAAAATGGAATAAGTAACTGATGCCCTCAATAATTATGAAAATCAAGAATAAGTAGGGTAAGTGGAAAAAAAACAGACATAAAAATACATAGTGTGTGGTTCGTTTTATATAAAATTATAGAAAAAAAATAATCTATAATGACAGAAAACTGATCAGTGATTGCCTAGGGAGGGAGTTGTAAGCAAGTACTAGTGGCAGGGATGTTAAAAGTGAAAGAGAAAAAAAGTGTTTTTGGGTGATGGATGTATTCATTATCTTGAATGTGTTGATTATATCATAGGTGTGTCCATATATCAAAACTTGAAAATCTGTATAATTTAATCACATGAAGTTTCAGTTATACACAGTAAAGCTGTCAAGAAACAACACACAACAAAGCAGCCAATAATATGTCAAATTATGGATAGCTCTATGAAAATAATTAGATTTTTTGTTGGTTTTTTTTCATTTTTTCATCAATTGTTAATAAAGAGTAGAATTGTATGTGTTCATTCTCAATTTTATGTATGTGTATACATAAAATTATGTATACATGTGGGGCAGGGGGGTGGGGAGGGTAATATAGCCGTACTCATCATGGTAGCTACTTAGTATTTTTTAGGAAAGGGATATAGGTATATAAATTTATTGATTTGTAATAGGTAAAAGTGAATGGTATTTTGCAATCAAGGGCAAAGTTTCCCAAATTGTTATGTTATACACCACATAAGTTGAAAGGATGTAATTCATTTTCTCATGAAGGAAGTAGTTGATATATAAGTAGATAATCATTCAGCAAATATTTACTGAGTGTGAACTGTCCCATCAGGCAATGTTCTAGACATCGGAGATAGTGAAACAGAGAGAGCTCCAGAGGTAATCAAACTTTCAATCGATTGGGGGGACACAGATAATATTAGGTATATGTTTAAATATGAGTGTGAATGGATACCTTGGTGGCTCAGTTGGTTAAGCATCTGACTTCAGCTTCAGGTTATGATAGCAGTGTTAGGCTTTGTGCTGACAGCTCAGAGCCTGGAGCTTGCTTCAGATTCCGTGTCCCTCTCTCTCTACCCTTGCCCCACTCACATTCTGTCTCTTACTCTCTCTCAAAAAAAAAAAAAACTTTTAAAAAAGTTCAATATGACTGTGAATGAGAAAGGATTTGCATATCTAGGTGATGGTAAGAGCACTATGAAGGAAAATACACACGATAGGACTATTAAATAGGGTGGTATATTTTAGTCAAGAAAGGCTTCTTGACAAGGTGACATTTGAAGAGACCTCATTGGAAGGAAATGAGGTATTTAATCAGGCAACTCTCCAGGAAAGGGATTCAAGAGGGGGATAGATAGTGCAGAAGCTCTGAATTAAAAAGAGGCTTTGCCATGTTTGGTAACAGCTTCAATCTTATAATCTTGAACTCTACTTATCTCATGAAACTATCTTTTCTAGTGCAGGGGTTTTTTTTGTTTGTTTGTTTTTGTTTTGTTTTGTTTTGTTTTTTCCAATGGATATTTTACTTTTCCAATAGATATTTTACTTTTAAGCTTTCTGCACTATAAGAAGTCATGATAAATAATATGGATAATTTGGAAAACTCCAAAGTTTCTCAATGTTTTCCTATTAGATTTTAAGCTTTCATGGTGTCTAGAACAGTTTGGCAAGGGACGTCATGATATTCTATCTGAATGGATAGAAGAATAATACTCTTCCTTGTCATAGATGCTTTCAGAATTGTTGACCCCCAAAGCATGAAGTCAAAAGTCTACTCCTGCAGAAAACACCAAAGAAGCAATGGAATTTGTGGGATTCCGAGAAAATACAGTCATCTCTCCCTTACCCATGGTGGATACATTCCAAGACCCCAGCTGATCCCTGAAACCATGGATAGTAGAGAACTCTATTGATACTATGATTTTTTCTGTATATACATACCTATGACAAAGTTTAATTTATAAATGAGGCATAGAAAGAGATTAACAACAGCTAATGATAAAATGGAAAAATTCACCACAATGTGCTACAATAAAAGTTATATGAATATGGTTTCTCTCTGTCACTCTTTCTTTCAAAATATCCTGTACTGTAATCCCCCTTCTTGTTTTTGTGATGATGTGAGATGATGAAATGTCTCCATGAAGAAATGAAGTGCAGGGGTTGACGTAGGCATTTGACATAGAGTTAGGCTACTGTTGACCTTCTGATGGTGTCGGAGAGAGGAACATCCGCTTCCAGAGAGCAAGTGGCCACAGGAAACCGAAATCATGGAAAGGAAAACTGTGGATAAGAGCGGACCACTGCATATCCCTTGTAGTATTTTTACCAATCTGATAAAACGTTGAAGGGCTCTCGTATATATTCTAAAATCCAATATACAAGGTAGTGGAATAATATTCCCTGGACATTCCCAAATATTAGGGTTGAGGAGCACAGTAGGGTACTGGGTGTTAAAGTAGTATCTGTTTTCTGCAGAATGCCATCCCTTTCTCTCTCATGTGTATTCTTACCCTAACTACTGCCACACATTGTTTCGGTGTCAGACTGGTCATCTTTATCTTAATCGGTGTTATTGCTCGCCACCTTGAGGCCTAACTGTAACTTTCACGTCATCCCTGGTATTGGAGTTTAGGGGTATTCAGAAGAACGAGGTTTGTGCCATAGTATACATAAAAGAAGGCAAGGGACTTTGAAATTACCTTCAGATCACTGACTCCATACACAAATACACAGTCTGTTTACATTGTCTTGAGACTTCAATCATCGCTTTTCCTCTTTTTGTCTTGTAGTCTCGGGCATCAGAAAATATGTCAATTTCTTAATAGAAATTGTATATATGTTATATATATATATATATATATATATATATATATATATATATAATATATATACACACTTGTTGTGTGTATATATCTAATATATATATATATATATATATATATATATATATATATATATATGCTTGTTGTGTAAGTGGTGCCTAAATAAAAGCGGTTTCTCTATTGTAAGCATTTGTGAAAATGAATTAAAGCCAAGGCTATTTTGCAACATTCTTGCAAGTGCAAACAAGGGGAAAAGTAAGTGAATAATGCTTTATGTTGTTATACCGAACTCCCTTCTCAATATTGGCTTCATTAAAATAAACAGTACACCTGGCCTGCTTGATCCTCACACAAATGATAAATAGCTAAGCTTCTGCCAAAGTCCTTACATATAGATTTTCTACATTCTGTGCCTTTGGCTAAGGGGAAATAATAGTTAAGCAAAACCAATTGGCAGCCACAGTCAAGCAGACTACTATTTGAGGACCGCCTTAAGTAGCAGCTGGACAAGTATTGACATAGTAAACTTCTGGAAGATCCTTGTGTATCCTTTTCATTTCAAGTGTTAATTGGCAACAACATTCCAAAGCATTTGTATAAATAATGGCAGTCCTCTGAAAACCCCTGAAGTAAGCTATCTGCTATTAAAATTGCAATGGGCCTGTAGTTTTTTATACAGAAGTAGAACATGTGCATTTGTTGATTAAATTAGACCATTTTCCCCCGTAAATGTGACTAAAAGCAATGCCAGTTTGATTGATGAACACTTTACCGTAAATCTAAGCACGGAATCAGAAAGAGCTCTAAAAGAATAAAATACAAAATGACTAATAGTTTGGATACCAACATGTAGATGGCAAATAATCACAGGATACATATGTTGGTACATTTCAAGTAATACACTGCAATAATAGACCACATTAGTTTTGCAACAAACAGAAAATGACCGTGTGTTTGTAATTGGGGCAGCTCGATTTATATTAGTAACAAAAGCAGTGCTCGCATTTTCTTGTCAGGTAAGGGTAAAAACAACTGTGTTCTGCTTCAACAAAATTATATTTCTGAAGTCAGTGGAGATTGTAACTCATAGAGAGACCAACTCATCACTACCGGTAGCAAATGAGATTTCTGTTTCAGCTCAAATCCCTCCTATGGGGACATGTCAAACACCACATTCTATGAAACCGGGCAATCTATCTAAATAATATAATCCAAAAACTCAAATATATCTGTTTTAGTCTTATTATGACTTTTCTATTTATTTTGACTTGGTTAGTATAAATACTTATAATTGTGGCTTATGCACGTATAAAAGGTTCAAGGCAAAATATTTCATATTTTTACTAAAGTATTTGTTTTTTTGCGAATTATTTCGATAACCTAACAGTGATCAAAGTGATGTTTTGTTCCCAAATAACACACTCTGTGTTTATTGGTTGACAATAGAAACAACCCTTTGATTACTTTATTAGATGATTAAATTATTACCTTATTAGTAAAGTTTCTATAAATATTGTATCACTGAGTGATGTGTTCTAATCACTAGTAACTTATAAATATAACCACAAATATATTTTATTTTAATTTTTTTCAAATACTTAATTGATATAACATAAATACCAAATACTAAATGTCATTAAAATGCTTCTTTGATTTTTTTCATGCAGATGCCCTTGATATGTTCTCCTTGTACATGAGGATCCAATTAGAAATAATCTGTATGGTAAGAAGAAAAAGCACAAGATGAAAATATAGATGATTGAGATTAAAATTAGACTTGTTAGCATTTCCACTTAAACAATAACAAGAACTATATCCATTTCGTGGAAGGTATAACTTTGTTAATAAAAATTGTCAGGGAATAAGTTATTTCTTTAGGGCATACCTGAAACATGGTTAAAGGGAAATTCCAATAACTTTTAAATCCCTGCCTGTTACACTTTTAGAGGAAATGTTCCTGCCAGGTTAATTTTGCTTTATTAATGGACATATATTCAGTCCAATTCTTACTACATAATTCCTATTTAAGCATGCATGTGTTATTTGTCAATTAAAAGAAAAATTATTTTTATCAGTGCATAGCTTTTTATAGATTTCAGAGAAATGAGTCATAATATTTAAGATCTGATAGCCCTGATTATTTAGTTATTTAAATAAGTATGTTAATACACTGTATACATTGCTTAGAAAAAATGAAATCTAACTTTGGACTTTCCTAAACCTGTTGCCTGTGAACTTTATCTGCTAAATAGGTATCTAATAAATATATTTAGGTTTTTAAAGACTATATATTTTTTTAAGTCTGTATTGGTATTGTGATGTAACTTCTCTATATTTTTCCTATCTAAAATCTTAAGCTACTGTAAAATCTGTGTTTCAAATATACCGTTTTAAGAATACAGATACGGAGCCATGGAAAAGCAATCTTGTCACCAGGATCACTGTATTGTTGTATTACAAACACAAGATCAATGTGTATAACTTAAAATTTTGCTCATGACATCTTCACCTGCTGTTGTATTCATGATTTCATGGCATTTATTTTTCACCTCATGAGATTCACCTTCCTTTCTTGTCTTACTCCTTTCCTCCTTAAGCACTTTGATTCCTATAAAGCAAACAAACAGATAACTTCTCTAGTTACATGTGCAACCTCTTTAACTTTGTCTCCATTTTTCCCTCCCTTTATTTACTTTTCATTTCATAGGGATGCCGTGATCAGATTATTACCTGTCACCTCCAGATTATCCCTTTATCGCCTGCTCTGCGACAGTGCAGCTTGGCTCTGTTACTATTTGTCCTTTGCCAGCTGGAATAAGGTTAGCCAGTGTGAAGCAGTAGAACGTTCCATCTCAGCTCTAGGATTAGTAGTGCCCTTTATATCCACTCTTCCTGTATCCTTTAGATTTCTCTTAACTTCTTACTAACCCACCTCTTATCCCCAATTTAGTGATTTTACAATAAACTTACTCTATTCAAATTACCGTGCAGTTTCTCTTTCCTTATTGGACCGTGACTGATAGAATAATCAAACTCTCTGGGGGCACCCGGGTGGCTCAGTACATTAAGTATCTTGACTTCGGCTCAGGTCTTGATCTCACAGCTGATGAAATGAATGACTTCAAGCCCCACATCGGGCTCTGTGCTGACAGCTCAGAGCCTGGAGCCTGCTTCGGATTCTGTGTCCCCCTTCTCTCCCTCTGTCCCCCTGTCATGCTTTGTCTCTCACTCTCAAAAATAAATACACATTAAATTAAAAAAAAAAACTTCTGAATATGCGGTATATAGCTTGTACCTCTTATTTTTATTTCTTCAGCTGAATTTTAGGAAATTACTCTCACAACTTAGCTTAAATGGATATTTAGTTCATTAATTCAATCAACTATTAATTTTTATTTTGTTCAATGTCTGGACTACAATGGGCAGTAAGCTGTCAGGTGTAAACCAGTTACATTTCACAAAAGACCAAAAGTTTCAGGAATGAATCACAGATAATTAAAGCATATAATATTGTTCAGAAACCTAACAGAAATATGTGTGGTATATTTGTACTACATGATATTTTACCTATTGAAAAATCTTTCAAAAGGACCCATTCAAATGGGTAGACAAAAAAAAAAAAAGATAGGAAATACTTCTACCCATGAAATAATAGTAATAAAATCTCTGTTGTGTATCAAACTGTCATCACTTAATACTCCAGAATCCCTGTAGGGACCAAATGTGCCCCTCATTAAAAAGAGAAAAGCCATACGAAAGCACACTGAGAGCAGGTGATAATATTAAAATATAAACATTTAAAATCTGGAGTAGGAGTAGTATTTACTTCTTCCAGAATTAACAAAAAATAAAACATAATTCATGCAAAATAACATGGGTGACTAAAACATATTCTACAAATAATAATTTTGCCTTGTTTCTGATGTATTTGTTCAATATTTTATTTAAACATTAAATTCTCCAAAACCTGTCAAAGGAGAACCTTTAAAGTGGGAAACTGATAGGCATGCTATAGTCATTTTACCTCCAGGTAGGAAAAATATATATAAAACAAAGTACCCAACACAATGAAAAAATTCTGTATACTCTTCTCAGCTCTACAGATGGTAGCAACCTTTCATGTCTTATTGTGCCCTTTTGACTTTTAGACATCTATTTTTTAATAAAAGTCATCCTTTTTCCATCAATCAATTCAGCCAGCGAGTGTTTATTAAATGCTTATTTTGTATCTGGCAATTTATCATATTCTGGATTCTCAAAGATGGGTAATATAAGTCCTATCTGTTCTCTTTTCCTAAAGAATTTGTAGCTTAATGAATGACTCTAACTGTACTTAGGTGTCACTTCTCATACAGATATCTCCTAAATAGAAAAAAAGTAATAAAAGGCATTTCAGGTGCAACATATACAGAAAAGAGTGCATGCAAATATTTGAGGTCTTGAAATGGCAAGAAAAAAAAAGAAGAAGGAAAGAAAGAAAGAAGAAAGAAAGAAAGAAAGAAAGAAAGAAAGGAAGGAAGAAAGGAAGGAAGGAAGGAAGAAAGAAAATACAATGTGTTTTGCAGAGAGAAAATAGTTTAGTGATCTTCAAGGCTATGAGAGAGGGCCCATGGAAAATTCACTTGGAGAATTCAGTGGTAGCATATTTTGAAAGACTTTATATCATGTCATATTAAAATGTTGGGGCATTATCCTGTGACTATGAACTCTAATTTTTACAATAATTAAGCCAGTTTGGATAGTCCCATTATTCTGCAGTAATCCATTACAGGTAAAAGCCCAATTAATAGAAAAAAATAATTTTCTAATTGTTAAAACTTTTTTTGAGAATACAAGCAGTCTGAGTATGGTACAAACTGATAATCACCTTTTTGTTTGATTTGTGGCAAATACCCATTGGTCTTTTTTTTTAATTTTTTTTTCAACATTTATTTATTTTTGAGACATAGAGAGACAGCATGAATGGGGGAGGGTCAGAGAGAGGGAGATACAGAATCTGAAACAGGCTCCGGGCTCTGAGCTGTCAGCACAGGGGCCCGACGCGGGGCTCGAACTCACGGACCACGAGATGGTGACCTCAGCCGAACTCGGCGCTCAACCGACTGAGCCACCCAGGCGCCCCAACCCATTGGTCTTAAATAACCAGTCTACTGTAGGTGCATATAATGCCTAAACATAGTGAAAACTCAAAGGAAAAAAATATATATATATAAAATAGATACATGAGCTACTTCTTGCTTAAAATAGCTTTCAAAAGTGGGATGAAGGAATAAATAGTCCTTCTGTTACCCTGCAGATTATAAAGTAGTTCTCGAACACCATTTAATCCTCTCTCAATCCGTGCCTTAATTTTAGTAGAACAATTTGAGAAAGTTTAGGCCGGGACGTAACCTACATCTAATCACCTGGTCACCTTATCAAACGCCTTACAAATTACTTCAGTGAATATTTGAGACTCCACGTCTCAGTGCAGAATTGCCAAATACTAATTATGATTTTGTCCCTATCACACAGACAAGCACACATTCTTCAAAAAGAAAAGCTTTCCGGAAAGTAGATATGGTACAGTTCTGAAACCATCGAGGAAGGTTGTTAGCACAGCGTTTATTTTTGTTGTTGGTGGTGGTGCTGTTATTGCTTATGCAATGGACAATACAGTTGTGTGCTCTTCACATCATGCAAATAAAGTATAGAATATTTGATCATAAATAAATCATACAATTTTTTCAATGTGAAAATAACTATATTTAGCAGTAGGAAAGAAATATTAGATAGTGAATTGTCTGGGGCTTATTGTTAGAGATACTCAAGGGTTAATTACAACAAAAGAGAATAGTGTAATTATTATAAATTTTGTTTCGACTTTCACGGAAGACTTAACATACAAGGCATATCTTGAAGCATAGAAAAATAGATGAGAAACGTGGGAGCCTTGCCATGGATGAAGACAGTAGAACTTTTTTTCTGAGCGGGTTTATTTCCACTGAAATGGAGAATGGTATTAAAAAAAAAACCAGACTAAAACTTTGAGATTGCACATAAATTTGTAAACCAAAAGAATATATTTTTACTTTGCTCAGTTAGACTAAGAAAAGAGAGTCAGCAAACGCCATTAGGAAAAAAAAGTTAAAATAATCCAAACAGTGATTTATAAAGACTGATATTCAGCTGTTTGAAGATATATAAGAACATGAAGAATCATTAAGGCAGGTTGGCTTATGTAGGTGAAAATTTCAGGAATGACTTATGATAGCCCCAAAGACTTTGGCTATGAGAAATATAGGCATGGACCTACATAACATATATCTTAAGAAAACCTTGATGACTTAATGACTGCCTATTTTCAGGGAAGAAGGAAATGTCAATAAAAACTGACAGTTTTTTACTTTGAGTGTACAAAGGGTTAATAAATTGAGTATAGAAAAATGGAAAATTGCTCCATTTTGGAATACCCCTTAAAAGCACGTTCAGAGAATTAGATGAATAAACTACAAAACAATTTTAATCAGGAGGGTGAAATATTGCAAAACCCAAGGGAAAGATAGTCAATGGTGACCATCGTTTTGGAATGAATAGTTTCTCCAGTATATTTCAGAGGAACAAAACAAACAAACAAACGGTGAACCTTACATTTTTTTTACTTTAAATGGCTATCTAACTTGAGTGTTGACTTGTTTTCTGTATATTAATGGTCTAGCAACCTCAGGTTCACTTGTCATCTTTATCTGATGTATCGCAGTCTTAGGGTTTTCTCCGTAATTATCCAATTATAAACTTTAAATGGCAAGTAGAAATGCTTTCAGAGCCACTTAAAACTGACTTCAGGGGCACCTGGGTGGCTCAGTAGGTTGAGCATCCGACTCTTGATTTTGGCTCAGGTCATGCTCTCAGGGTCCTGTGATCCAGCCCTGCATAGGCTCTGCACTGTGCATGGAGCCTGCCTAAGATTCTCGATTCTCTCTCTCTCTCTGTCTGTCTCTGTCTCTGTCTCTCTCTCCACCTCTGCCCCTCTTTCCCCCTCGTGCTCTCTCTCTCTCTGTCTCTCTCTCAAAAATTAAAATAAAAATAAATATTAAAAAATGATTTTAACATGGCATTGTGGAGGTATCTTCTCAGTGGAGGTGCCTCTTGAATGAAGTTTAGTTTTAGTAGAGGAGCGAAAGCAAATGCAGGGAAGTCCTTATGTCGTCTGACAATTAAAAATGTTGATTAAGAATAGACAACTCGTTATTCAATTAAAAGGCAAATATACACATGAACCATTAAACTAAAGCTAGTGTTACTGGAAATTAAAATCAAATATAAAACCAAAATGATAATGTGTAAATTAGAATAGCCTAAGCTATTTGCTATAAGACAAACCCCTCAGATTTTAGTGGTTTCAGATGAAGGCTTATTTTCCACTCAGGCAGACGCTAATGTGACTCTAGGTACTCTGGTGGTGATCCAGCCCACAGCACGCTTTGTTTCTGTGGCTCCAGCCTTCAACTCTAGTCTCCCCAGCAGTATCGTGGCAGGGGAGGACAATAGAGGATCTGACAATTAAATGCTCCCACAAGCAAACGGCTCATTTCTATTCACAGCCTATTGGAAGAACTTGTCAAATAACTGTGCCTTATCACAAAATATAAGGAAAAGATTGTCCTTGTGACGGAAAGGGGAAGAGCACCAGACTTCACTGACTGTAATCAATGTTTGCCAAAAAATCGTACTGAAAAGTACTAAACTAGCATTCCCACATTCACACGACTAGCACCTTGTGCCTCCATTTTCTTTCCATGAACATTATTAATATAAAAACTATTTTTCCCCAAAGATTATCTGGGATATTGTATTCAGAGTTTCTGATCAGCATGAACCCCCTATAATGACAATTTCTGCCAAAGCAATGAAATATAATGTGTAGAGTCTTCAACATCTTATTAAGTATTATTTTGTAAATATTAAAAATAGTTTACAAACCTCTATTACCACAATGCACAATTCTTAGATAGCTTTACAAGTATTTCCTTGGGAAAATATCTGTATACGTGAGGCATTAGTTTTGTGTGTGTGTGTGTGTGTGTGTGTGTGTGTGTGTGTGTGTGAGTGTGTGCACGCGTATGTCCCTGATCCTTTCACTTTCTTGCTTAGGTCACTTTAACATTTTTCTAGTGCTCTTAGGTTACAGTTCATAAAATTTAGCAATTCCTTTGATACCCATCATAATCTGGTTCCTACACACTTTTCATTCTTTGCCAATTCTCCCCACCTTCATTATGCTCCAATCACATTAGTCTTCTCTTACTTTGAATGTGCCAAGCACCTTTCATCTTAAGATCTCCATACTATTATTTTTTTTCTTTTTAGCAATTCCTTTCTCCATGAATTTTCTCAATCAACTCCTATTGAATCTTTATATCTTGGTTTCAATGATACAATATTACTTCATTCAGAAGGATTTTTTTAATCTTCACTCTGCCTACCTTACCTCGAAATGCCTTGATTTTTGTACAGGTTCCTATAACAATGGAGATTTTTCCACTGTAGCATATGAAATATGTGTTTCCCTGTTTCATATCTACCTTTCTCCTGTATTGAAACTCCGTGAAAGTAGAAATACAACGACCACTATATCTCTGGCATCTGTCATAGTAACCACTCCATAAAAATATGTCAATTTTATAAAGGAATAAATTAAAACACTTACATTACTTAATAGTTTCTCTAATATATCACATAGCCTTGGTTGTTTAAATGTGAGTCACTCAAAGATAATATCGACATAATATATATTACACATTATGTACTAATATATTATTATACAGAATCATATACATTATATAATATGATATTATATATGAGTGTATATATACATACATGCACAAACACACAGACACACTCCTATACAATACTCAGGGGAAGAGGGGGAAAAGAGAAGGAGGCAGCAACAAGGAACATTCTGAAAATAAAAAAGAAGCAGCCATCACCAGCTGACATCATTATCTGTGGCCAATGAAAAGGCTATTCAAATCAAAATGGGCTCCATTTCATCAAGATTCAGGGAAGGAAGTAAGCTAACAATAGAATGTGCCCACTTACAATATGAGAGTATTCTGTCTGTTTCCTTTCATTGTGGCCACAATCCAGACTCCTTTTGGATATCTAGTGCTGGCTGGCCTCCCAGCATTGGCTCCCGGCCCAGGTCTATCTTGTTGTTCTGTGGAATGCTCTGGAGAGATTTTGTTTGGAAACGTGAGCACAATGGCAAGTATCAAAGCACTTAGAGTTTCAGGTATGGTCAACAGCGTATGCATTTATAAACCTGTACTTGCCCAAATCTTTCCAAGTGTGAGAAGGTGGCTGCCAGAATTTCAAGTATGTGGGATTTCCAGTTGGAGTGGAAATGTGAACACACATGAACCCACTTGGAGCCAGAGCAAAAAGAATCATAGAAAATAGTAAGAATGTAGAGTAAACCATTAGGTAATAGACCTGGGGCCAGACTGAGTCAGACATGAAAGGTCATGATGGAGTAGTTTATTAAGTTGCTTATTAGTTTTCTATTGGTGCCATAAAAATTACCACTAATTTAGTGTCTTAAAACAAGATAAATTTATTAGCTCACAGTTTTCTTGGTCAGATCTGGTAGGATCTCTCGGTTTCTCAGTCTCACAAGACCAAAATCAAGGTGTCCACAGACCTAGGTCTTTGTCTAGAGGTTCTGGAGGATAATGCACTTAATCAGATTATTCACTAAATTCAGATTCATGCAACTGTAGGTCCTGTTCGCTTTCTGCTTCGGGGCTCAGGGGTCATTTTCAGGTCCGGGGACTGCCTGCGTTCCCTGGCACATGACCTTGCTTGTCTCCAAAGGCAGCAAAAGCAGATGAGGTCCCTCTTACACTTCAAGTCACTCCTGCCACTTCTTCCATCATATCTCTGTGACTCTAGCCGGAGGAAATGTCTCTATTTTAACGGGTGCAAGTAATTAGATTTGGTCAATGTAGTTAATTAAAAATAAATTTCCCATCTGAATCGCATCTGTAAAGTCCCTTTGCCATGTAACCAAAACATATTAACACCTGCCAGGGAGTAGGATGTGGCTCTCTTTGGGAGATCATTATTTAGCCTTTATTAATGTACATTGAGCTAATAGAATTGAACAACCATACATTCATTCTTTTGAAGTCTGGGATAAAAACAGAATCAGCAATGCGGTCAAAATAAACTGTAATTGAGTTGTGCTGAAAGTGAAATAGTCTTTCTTTTACCCCTGATGCCAATATTAGATGTCCAGAGTCTTAGCAAGATGCTGTTGTTTCAAACACATTGTTGAGAGATTCTTAAGAAATAAGATGTTTCTGAGAGACAAATGACTAGCCAGGAATCAATCTAATCATCCCTACTTTTGTTTACTACAATTATTGTATATGGTATAATATGGTCAAAAGCTGGCCCTTACTCAAGACATGTGAAATGTATATTCTGGAACAACCTCGTCAATTTAAGGTTTATTAAGAACTAAGCTAGAATGAACTTGTGCAACCCATACAAAGATGCATTGAAGAAACAAGTTACAGAATTTCTTCTTTTACTTTTAGTTCTTGATTTCTCTTTTATCTCAGCAGAATGGCAATGGTAGTATCTTTACTTGATATATTTATGGACTTGAGAATTTTATGTCAATTTCACTCCAAGCTTTAAGTCAAAAGGTACCCTAAAGTTCCTCAAAGGAAACACTGACCTAATGGGCCTCTTCTTCTTCTTTAAAAAAAAAAAAAAAATTAACATTTCTTTATTTTTGAGATGGAGAGAGACAGAGCATGAACGGGGGAGGGTCAGAGAGAGAGGGAGACACAGAATCCGAAGCAGGCTCCAGGCTTTGAGCTGTCAGCATAGAGCACGATGCGGGGCTGGAACTCACGGACCTTGAGATCATGACCCAAGTGGAAGGCGACGCTTAACCGACTGAACCACCCAGGCGCTTCTAATGGGCCTCTTCTTAACGACAGATAATGTGATGTGACAGATAAAGTCATGACTTGGCAAAGGCAGGAGCTGTCTTGTTTGGCTTTTTGTGGTACATCTGGTACCCCTCGTTATAAAAGGAGCTAGTAAAGGAAGACTCCTTTGAGAGTGTGGGCCATGCCCAAGTACCTGTAAATCTGCTTTGGCACACTGAGATACCGCTGCATTCTCCACTTGTCTATTTTAGTCAGTTCATAAACACAGCTTGGCTTGTTTATTAGGGTTCAGAAACCTGGCAAAATACATCACTACAGCTCTTTTTCATCTGCTGTGTTGACACGAAGATCAGTGACCCCTTTTGAATGATCGAGATTTTGACAGCTTAATTTCTGTGTCATGAGTTGCTAAGGTAACACTATTTTTGTGAATTCCACAGTTAATAAATCCTTAAGAAATGTCTTCCATTTTTAGTATTGAAAGTACTTTAATGTTAAAGTTAAAAGATTTATTTTTTTAGTTCACTTTTCATTCACTGAATAAACTCAATCTCCTTGTTGGCTATTTTCCTCTTTCATGGAATACCCGATTCGACCTGAACAGAAAAAGAAATTTAAAACACGATGACATTAACTGGAAAGGAAATGAAATATCTCAAAGAAGAAACTAAGAAAACACCTCTTGGATGACTGGATTATACTTTTGAGATGAGCAGACAAAAGTACAGTTTCAGGGCCACCTTTAGATCTGAGGGTTTGCATAATATTCAAATGCCAATAAAACTTTCAAACTATATTTGCATTTCCAGAGAAAAGTAGAGTATTCATTTTTTAGTGTCTTTTAAATGATTACCACAAACTTAGCTACTTGCTACTTAAAACAATATCCCCCGATTATCTCACAATCTCTATAGATCAGAAATCTAAGCATGGCTGAATTGAGCTCTCTGCTCTGGAAAATCACAAGGCTAAAATGAAAGTGTCATCTGAACTATTCTCCTTTCTGGAGCTTGAGGTTTTCTTTCAATTTTTTTTTTTTTTTTTTTTTTAGCGGAATTCTCTCTCTTGTATTTGTTTACAATCCAAGAAGACTAAGAGCCTCATTCTCTGTTGCCATCTGTTGAGTAGGAACCACTTTCAGCTCCTAGAAGGTACCTGCAGTTCTGAGCCGCTTGGCCCCCAACATAGACCATCTCAACTTCCAATGTCTCTGACCTCAGAAAGGGCCCAGTCTCTTTTAAGGGCTCATTTGGTTAAAGCACGCTCACCTTGAGAAGTTCTCATGATTATATCAAAGTTGACTAATTAGCAAAAAAGGTCACAATAGTGATAGCCCATCATACTCACAGATTCTATCAGAACTCATGAGGATGGGCTTATAGTGGGTTTATACAACAAGGAATAGAAATTATGGGGACCATTTTAAATTCCTGTCTTCCAAAAGTAAAATACAAATCATTGTTTTGTACAAAACACAAAATAGTTTCAAGCCCTTTTGAGTGTTTGAAACCATTTGAAAAGATAAAATCCTAGAATATTTGCATTTGCTAAAGTTCCTATTGTGACTTCTTATTGTGAGTCCTTACAATTATAAAGTAGAAAAACATATTGTGGGACATATTCCTGCCTATTAGCTACTAATATAGATAATTAAACTGTCAGAATTGCACATTTTAATATTTAAATAACAATAATAACATCTTTACAACTATATACTCTCAATGCAAAATAATTTTTGTACATTTAAAAAAATTACCCTATATTATTCTGGATTTTAGAATATGAACATTTCTAATAAAAATTTCAATTCCTGGGAAAATATTTCAATTTCTAGAAAGCATATATCATGTGAAACCAAAATGTAAAGTGAACACAAAGCCTCAGAAATATCCACTAGGAACAAGGACAGGCCATTTCAAGAATTTTGTAGAAACTATGGGGCGCCTGGGTGGCGCAGTCGGTTGGGTGTCCGACTTCAGCCAGGTCACGATCTCGCGGTCCGTGAGTTCGAGCCCTGCATCGGGCTCTGGGCTGATGGGTCAGAGCCTGGAGCCTGTTTCCGATTCTGTGTCTTCCTCTCTCTCTGCCCCTCCCCCGTTCATGCTCTGTCTCTCTCTTTCCCAAAAATAAATAAACGTTGAAAAAAAAATTAAAAAAAAAAGAATTTTGTAGAAACTAGATGACTTGCTAAAGAAAAAAAAAAGTAATTGGTTAGACATGTAAATCCAAGGAGATTTATGAGATGACAGTAAACATCATATAAGAAATTAATCAGCTGTTACTGGCAGTAAGCAGCATTATCCTGAGGATTCACAATGGAATCATGTCATTGGATATCAAATCTGGAAGTCAGTTACCTGTCAACACAAAGTACTCAAATGGATTATGAATGCAGTCATAAAAATATTAAAATAAACAAGAAAAAAATCTCTCCTGTAAAGGAAAGTAAAAAAAAAATTTTTGATCAAAGTATTACAAAAACTATAATATCACATCAATAAAACCAGTAATGTGTAAGATACATAGATAGATGATAGATAGATAGATAGATAGATAGATGATAGATATAGATTTATACATACACTTTTAAAACTGTATGAAACTGTAACTGTGTAAATGTACTTGGATAGTGTGTCCTCCATGAAGAATTAAACAAATTTATAACTTATTATATATTGAAAACTGAATTTCTTCTCCACTGTTTCAAAGATTTTCCTCTTCCTGTGCTCTAATATTTTCAAATACCATCACTACCTATTTAGTCATAGTTAATACATTATACTACAACCATCAGAATACATCATCCAAGTATTTTGATTCTGTGAGAAATAAAGGAGATGATTCCTTTTCAGAAATACCAAATAAAAGCTGTGCTGTCTAGTTAACAATAGGTTTACAACATATTGGAAATATGTATGAACCCCGCCCCACAACAATGGAGTCCCCGACCCTTAGACACTTCACTTCCTGGTTCGTCTTCCCCTCCAAACTTTGCAATGAGTATGCCCCAAAGAACAAAGGAGGGACTGAAAGTCTCTGTGTCACCTCAGGAAATGTATACATCCCTCCTTTGATTGGTCAGTGAGCTTCTTTCTCACAGATTCCAATTCAGCAAGATGTCTTGAATCTATTTCTGTCTTCTGTGTTCATTGCAATTTTCCATTGGTTCTTTACAGATCATAGACATTTCATAAACCTATGGAAGTTTTTAATATATATATATAATCAGGCCTCTCCTAAAGTTCCAATTCAGAAAGGCTGGACTGGAGTCCAAACATCTATCTTTTCTAAAAGCTTCACATGTTATGCTAATGAGGCCTTTTGGTGAAAACTCGTATTGGTTTTCTGGCTTTCACTGGTGATATATACTCCTAAGTGGCTTTCTTTTTAATAATTTATTTATTCATTATGATATATCATCTACAAGGTTCTCAGAATGCCCAACCTCAAAAATCATTGTTGTATTAATTCTTCATTTGCATATGTCTATATTATCTTATCCTTGGATGATAAAGTTAAAACTCTTAAGCATGATACCTGAGATTTATCAAAATGTACTTTTACCAGTCTTGCACCAAATACAGCCTTTCTTCCAGCAATACTGAATTTTCTTCATTCACTAGCATGGTATATATTTTCACACTCATGTGACTTTTTTATACTCCTATGTAAGTTGTTTCCATTCTCCAAATTTTATCTGTCACTTTTTCTGTCTATGAAAATTTCTACTCATTCATTAAGAGGTGGCTTATGGATTATCTCCTCAAGTACATCTTATCCAAACAAAATTTGTTTTCACCCCTCTGTGACCCACCAAAATTCCCTCATGCTTTAATAAAGTGAGTTCTTTCTAGCAAATTTTCTTAGATCTGTTTCAGAAGCATTTAAATGACGGTGGCAAAATTATGATAATTTGATTAAGTATAGAAAATAATATTTATCCCCAAATTAGTTGCGGAAGTATATTTGTGGACCTTTATCAATTTGTCTTAAGTGAGAAATATTAAAAGCCCCAGTGTTAAGTAAGAGAGTGTCCTGGCCAAATGCTTTGACTTGAAGCTATCATTTTAATTCATCACTACGTTTTGTCAGAAGCCCTGCTGAGCTGCCAAATATCAGAATATTCCATTAAAGCAACATGCCAAAAAGTGGAAGAGAGAAGGCTTTAATCACTTACTGCAATACTATAAGCAAGAGGCTAAAACCTGAGAAGACATCCACTCCCACTCTTTTATTTTCCCCAGTAGTATGGAACACCAGTGGAGGGTCAGGTAGATCAACAAAGACAGATGTGGGAATCATCTCACTATTGAGGTGGTCCCAAACGGAAGGCTGGGGCAGATGTATAGATCCTGAGGATAGGGTGAGGATAAGACTTAATGGCTGGGAATGGAAACTACTGAATCAGAGGGGGAAATGTGTCTTCCATGTTTTCCTTCCTCCCTTTTCCTAATAAAGAGGCTCTTGTAGAAGAGTCTGGACAAGGGCTCAGATAAAGGAATTAAATTAATGGACCTAGGAATTAACATCCAGGGAGTAGGACTGCAAATATGTACAACAGCATGACTGGCCAGAGGTCCTGTGTTCTTAACTGCTCCTCCCTTCAAAAAGACTACAATATGTTGATTGCTTCTGCACTAAGTCTGGTGCGAGAAGGCAGCCCATGATGCCTGCCTGGTAAAGCCTTTGTAATTTCCTAGGGCAGGACCTGAAAGTCACATAGCATTTTGGCCTGGAGCTGTACTCTTCACATTTGACAGGAAATCAAGTAACCAATACCAATAAAGCCTTGGTTTGCGAGCATCATTCATTTGGGAAACATGCTTGTCCGGGCATTTCTGTCTCAAAGTGAATTTTAAGAACCATTGGCTCAGTTGTGATCATGTGATGTTCAGTATCATGTACTACTCATATTGCAAGACACTGTTTATCAAGTTAAAATGTATTAGAAAGGTTTGCTTGTGTTGCAGAACACTCATGAAACAAGTTACAATCCAAGGTTTTACTGTATTGGGTAGTATAAACAGGAAAGCAGCAAAAAGTCTGTAGCAACGATGCTACTGATATTGAGATAGGGATTGCATTAAATGTGTAATTTCTTTGGATGGTATAAACCTTTTTTCAAATTTTTGTAACCTTTATTTATTTTTGAGAGAGCACAAACAGGGGAAGGGCAGAGAGAAAGGGAGACACAGAATCGGAAACAGGCTCCAGTTTCTGAGCTGTCAACACAGAGCTTGACACAGGACTCAAACTCACGGACAGTGAGATCATGACCTGAGTCTAGGCCAGACGCTTAACTGACAGAGCCACCCAGACACCCCTGAATGGTATAAACATTTTAACAGTATTTGTTCTTCCACTCGAGGGGCATAGAATGTCTTCCCATTTCTTTGCATCATCTTGAATTTCTTTCATCAATGGTTTATAATTTTTACAGTACAGTTCTTTCACCCCATTGGTTATGTTATTTTATTGTTTTTGGTGCAATTGTAAATGAGATTGTTTTCTTAATTTCAATTTCTGCTGCTTCATTATTAGTTTATAGGAAGGCAACAGATTTCTGTACATTGATTTTGTATCCTGTGACTTTACTGAATGCTTGCATCATCTGTGGTAGGTTTTTGGTGGAGTCTGTAAGATTTTCTATAGAGAGTATGATGTCGTCTGTAAATAGTGAAAGTTTTCCATCTTCCTCCCCAGTTTGGATGCCTTTTGTTTCTTTTCATTGCCTGATTGCTGTGGTGAGGACTTCCCGTACTATGTTCAATAAAAGTGGTGAGAGTTGACACCCTTCTCTTGTTTCAGACCTTAGGGGGAAAGCTCTATTTTTTTTTTAATTTTTTAATGTTTATTTATTTTTAAGAGACAGAGAGAAACAGATCACAAGTGGATGAAAGACAGAGAGAGAAGAAGACACAGAATGCCAAGTACGCTCCAGGCTCTGAGCTGTCAACACAGAGCCCGATGCAGAGCTTGAACTCACAAAGAGCAAGATCATGACCTGAGCTGAAGTTGGACACTTAACTGACTGAGCCACCCAGGCATCCAAAAAGCTCTGTTTTTTACCATTGACTATGATGTTAGGTATGGGCTATTCTTTTCTTTAATTTTTTTTAAGTTTTATTTATATGTTTTAGAGAGAGAAAGCACAAGCAGAGGAGGAGCAGAGAGAAGAGAGAGAGAGAGAGAGAGAGAGAGAGAGAGAGAGAAAGAGAGAGAGAGAGAGAGAGAGAGAGAGAGAGAGAGAGAGAGAGAGAGAGAGAATCTCAGGCAGGCTCCACGCCATGAGCACAGAGCCCAGTGAGGGACTGGAACTCACAAAATCACTACCTGAATGGAAATCAAGAGGCAGACGCTTAACCAACTGAACCACCTAGGCCTCCAGTGGGTTTTTCATATAAAGCCTTTATTAGGTTGAGATATAGTCCCTCTAGACCTACTTTGTTGAAGGTTGTTATCATAAATGGATGTTATACTTTGTCAAATGCTTTTTTCTGAATCTACTGAAATCATAATATGGTTTTCCTCCTTTCTTATTGATGTAATGTACCATGTTGATTGCAAATATTTGCAAATATTGAACCATTCTGGAATCCCAAGAATATATCCCACTTGATTGTGTGTTGTAGACTCTGGGTTTAAAGTTCTCTCTTTTCTAGCAAGAGAGTGGGACGCAGGATGAAAAGCAAGAGATGGCTAATGTCCTGGAAAAGACAAGAGCCCCAAATAAGGGTCTGTGCCCCATTTTTATTAGGATCAGAAGGCTTACAAACATGGCAATGGACGTGCACAAAGAGATATTTGTGGACATGAGGAAAGGGGGTCTTGAAGATATTTGGGGTTAGGGGTTTGGGTTAATACAAAGCAAAATCCTGAGGCTGGGCAGTCTGGAGGAGGGTTGTGTAAAGGGGGCATGAGGCAGTACCTCTGTTTATCTTAGCTAGCCTAGGGGATGAGATAGGTAGGACCTGTGACCTCAGGGTTAACAAAGCACCTTTTGTTTTGTTAATTATCTCAGCTCAGGGCTGCTTCACCTGCCACTCAGGAGTCTATAGCCCAATTTACCTGTTTACCTAGCTTGGTCCTTCCCTCCTGTGAAGCTCTCTGCTGTAGTACTAAATCTGGGGGAGATTCTGCCCTGAACACCTAATCTTGGTTATTTCATAGACCTATGTTCTATATTGGGGCCTTTGCCATGCCCTATCTACACTGGGGCTTCTGCCCCACCTTCTCTATACTCATTAACTAATCTTGTTTATCCAAACTTGGGTGTGAGCACCCTATGGCTTTGTAATTCTTTATGCCTTATTAACCCATTGGTGTAAACCCAGGAAATTTCTAAGCTTATTCCCTACAATTGTGGTGTATGATTCTTTTAATGTATTATTGGATTCGGTTTGCTAGTGTTTTGTTGCAGATTTCTGCATCTTATGTTCTTCAGAAATATTGACCTGTAGTTCTCTTTTTTGTGTGATGTCTTTATCTGGTTTTGGTATCAGGGGGCTAGTGGTTTCATAGAAAGAATTTAGAAGTTTTCCTTCCTTTTCTATTTTTTTGAATAGCTTGAAAAAAGTAAGTATTAACTGTTCTTTAAATATTTGGTAGAATTTGGGGCACCTGACTGGCTCAGTCGGTTAAGCGTCCTACTTCAGCTCAGGTCATGATACCACAGTTTGTGAGTATGAGCCCCGCATCGGGCTCTGTGTTGACAGCTCAGAGCCTGGAGCCTGCTTCAGATTATGTGCCTCCCCCAATCTCTGCCCCTCTCCTGCTCGCACACTGTCTCTGTCTGTCTCTCTCAAAAATAAATAAACGTTAAAAAAAATTTTTAAATTGTTTGATAGAATTTGCCTGTAAAGCCCTCTGGTCCTGGACTTTTGTTTGTCGGTAGGTTTTGTTTTTTTGTTTTTTTTTTTTGGTTCTTTTTTTTGTTTTGTTTTGTTTTGTTTTTAAAACTGATTCAATTTCATTGCTAGTAATTGATTGGTTCAAATTCTCTATTTCTTCCTGCTTCAGTTTTGGTAGTTTATATGTTTCTAGTAATTTATGTATTCTTCTAGGTTGTTCAATTTGTTGGCATATAATTTCTTATAATATTCTCTTACAGTTGTTTGTATTTCTGTATTGTTGATTGTTATTTCTCCTTTTTCATTTGTGATTTTATTTATTTTGGTTCTCTCTCTCTCCCTTCCTCTTTTTCTTCTTTGTTGAGTCTGCCTAGAGGTTTTTTAATCTGGTATATATTTTCAGAGAACCAGCTCCTAGTTTCATTGTCCTTTCTATTATGTGTGTTTGTTTTTGTTTTATTTTGTTGTTGTTATTGGGTTTTTTGGCGTTTTTTTAGTCTATATCATTTATTTCTGTTATAATCTTTATTTCCTGCCTTCTGCTGGAAGAAGAAACATTTGGCCAAAAAATAAATAAACAAAATAAAATAAAAAGGGTGCAAAAAAAAATGTAGGTTTTGACAAAAAAAAAAACCCAAATAATCCAATTTAAAAATGGGCAGAAGGGATGCCTGGATGGTTCAGTTTGTTAAGCATCTGACTCTTGGTTTGGGCTCAGGTCATAATCTCATGGTTGATGAGTTCAAGCCCTGCATCAGTTTCTGCAGTGAATGCATGGAGCCTATTTGGGATTCTCTCTCTCCCACTCTCTCTCTCTCTGCCCCTCCCCTGCTCATTCTCTCTCTCTCTCTCTCTCTCTCTCTCTGTCTCTGTCTCTGTCTCTCTCTCAAAATGAATAAACTTAAAAAAATAAGTTAAAAATTAAATATAGATGAGCAGAATACATAAATAGACATTTCTCCAAAGAAGACCTACAGATGACCAAACAAACACATAAAAAGATGGTCAACATCACTCATGATTGAGGAAATGCAAATCAAAACTACAATGAGATATCACCTTACACTTCTCAGAATGGCTAAAATCAAAAACACCAGAAATCACAAAAGTTGACAAAGATGTGGAAAAAAGGGAACCCTCTAGCACTGTTAGTGGGAATGCAAACTGATACAGCCACTCTGGAAAATAGTGTGGAGTTTCCACAAAAAAGTTAAAAATTACCCTACCCTAATTTTACTAGTGAGTATTTACCCCCAAAATACAATTACATGAATTTACAGGGATATATACACCCCAATGTCTGTAGCAGAATTATTTACAATACCCAAATTATGGAAGCAGCTCAAATGTCTATCCATTGATAAATGGGTTAAAAACAGTGATATATATATATATATATATGTATATATATATATATATATATATATATATATATATATATACAGCACAGTGTGATATTGTTTATCCATAAAAAAGAATGGAATCATGCCAGTTTTAATGACATGGATGGAGGTAGAGAGTATAATGTTAAGTGAAATAAGTCAGAGAAATACAAATATCATTTTCCTGATATGTTCAATTTTAGAAACAAAACAAACAAGTAAAGAATGAGACAGAGTGAGAATGAGAGAAGAATCAGACCCTTAAGTATAGAGAACATATTGACTGTTACCAGGAGAGGGAAGTTGGATTGGGGGGAAGGATGAGATAAGCAATGAGGATTCAAAAAAGTATGTAGCAACAAAGTAATGTTTCATATAGTAAATGTGTTATTTCATCAATTTTAATTATGGCCATTTGCCATAACTTAGGTAACTTAGAGAAATCTCTAGCTGATGCGTATCTAGAGGAGACTGAGGAGTGAGGCAGAATCATTGTATCAGAGAAATTCTTTCCAGTAGAATTCTTGACTAAAGCCAGAGATCAGCGCTGTGATCAAATAAAAACTATTTGGAATAAGTTTCTGAATCGTTGTATTGGTTCCTAACTACATTTAAGAAATATTAAAAGGTGATTTGCCATGTATCAAAGACATCATCTGTGATTTCATAGACTGCAAATGAAAGTCCATGAGTACAAAGTATTCCATAGTTGGGGAACACTATAAAAGTGAGTTGAATTCTTGATGGCAAAAAGCTGTAGTACAGAGGACAGAATCTAGACATTTGAATATTTGTAAGTTTTTTTTTATTTATATATAGATAAGTAATTAAAAATAGGAGACAAATAAGATAATCAGTTCTACCATATGGGCATTCAAAGAATTTTATTGAAATATACAACTAAGTGTTATAATACTAAGATATTGCCTTACAGAGAATGTGGGGCACCAGACTAGATTTCAGATACTTAAAATACCATATATGATGGTTAATTTTGTGTGTCAACTCTATTAGGTTTTGGTACCCAGACATTTGATCAAGAACTAGTCTAGATGACATTGTGAAGATATTTTTTAGAAGCGATTAACTTTAAAACGGTAAGCTTGGAGCAAAGTGGACTACCCTCCAGAGTATGGAGGTCCTTGTCCAATTAGTTGAAGGTCTGAAGAGAGAAAATAAGATCCCCTGAAGAGGAAGGAATTCTGCCTCTGCAATGCCTTCAAACTCTAGTTGAACACATTAACTCTTCCTTGGATCTCTAGCCTGCTGAAGTGCCCTGCAAAATTCAGACCTGCCAGCCCTCACTACCACATACCCAATTCCTTAAAACCTCTCTGTCTTTCTCACCCTCCCTCATGTTATTGGTTCTGTTCCTCTCAAGAAACCTGACTGATATTCTATCTTTTTAAACGTTTATTTTTTCCCCTAAAAATGACTGGTCACACTTTCTTCTTCCATTCAATCAACTTATTTGCTCTGCTTATGACATTTAAATATATGCAGCTTGGACCTTTCTTGAACTATTACTTAAATGAATGTTAACTTCTTACCTAATCTTCTAACCTCTTTTTATTTACTCATTTCTCAAAAAAAGATAAATGCTTCTTCTAAGTGGGTATTATCACTTATAATGTTCCTTGCAATGCCCCACAGATAGTTTTATACATAAAAAACATTCAATAAGTGGATTATAATTCAATTTGATAGCTGTTTAGACGTAAATTTGCCTCTATTTATTTTCCTGATCAACCTTGCTATTCCATTTGGTGCCACATTGGTGCTGTATAGAATTTTATTTATTCCCCTTACATAGTGGCCCTTGTAAACAGAAACACCATTAATAAATGTAAAAGTAGTATATGAATATGCTCATAATCCGTCCACTCAACCAACAAATTAATAAATTAATATATATGTTAATATAACAACATTATATAGTATACAGACAGAGAAAGAGAGGCAGAGGAAAAGACTTTAAGTGAACCCAAGTGCATTCAGACATGTTTGCTAATGGAATCCCAGGTTTAGTTTTAACAAAACTAGCTTTTACAAAAGAGCAATGTATCAGACTGCTTGTTTTGAATTACAATTGCCTCAATTTTAATAGAAGGAAAATAATCGTATAGATTTTTCTTTTTCTCCCTATATCTTGATGGGAAACATTTCATTATATATTTTCATAGCTATATAATCAATTAATGGGACCACTGATTCTCTATGAGTTACATACTTAAATCACAACAAAAATCAAGCTTAGTAGTTACTGATTCAAATATTGTTTAAACCTGAATATTGACTTTGGAAAAGTTTCTAAGTTTCTAGAAAATAAAATAACAGCTCACACACTTTCTATTAACACTTTTAAACAACTCTTATTAGATTTTGCTTCTTTTATATTGTTTTTAATATTTTCATAGACAATTAGACTTCCAAGCACTTGTTTACCATGTAAAAATCCCAATGGAACAAAGGAAGTTTTTGACCAATACTGTATTTACATTATTTTAAACTTAACTCACTTACAAAAGAATAATATAGATTTATTTTTATTCAGTGCCTGTTAAAATACAATCTAAAACCCAATTCATGTCTTATTCTACTATATATTAATGCAATTTAAAAATTTAAATTATAATTTAAAAGATATCATCTTGATTACTTTTATATGCTGTAGTTTTTCAAGAGTACTTACAGTATTAAATACATTTATATATACATATGACTGATCATGGCCTGAAAAATATGTAAGCCTTATAGTAAAACTCAAATTTGGCTTCTATCATAATGACATTAATGTAAAGTAGGTTTTCTTACATATTTATCTGAAGATGAGAGAAATAACTATCTTTACTGAATTAGGTCAATCCCATTTCCGTTGACATCCAAGTCTTGCCAAAAACAACTTATATGATTTTAAAGACAGAAAAATAGAGTTTTCCATACACACTTATGAAAAATGCATATTTGAGAGTACTGTTTTGAACATAATATGTATTACTTAAAAACGTGTATGCCATGTGTTATCAAATATGTTTTATTTATATACATTTTGCTTTCTTTGATTCACATATACTTTTCTCTAAAGTAAATGTCAGACAGATGTACATTTGAAATAATTTTTATTTACATCATAGGGAAGAAAAAATTTTCCTCTACCCTTCTAGACTCTTTTTTTAAATTTTTTTTCAACGTTTATTTATTTTTGGGACAGAGAGAGGCAGAGCATGAACGGGGGAGGGGCAGAGAGAGAGGGAGACACAGAATCGGAAACAGGCTCCAGGCTCCGAGCCGTCAGCCCAGAGCCTGACGCGGGGTTCGAACTCCCGGACCGTGAGATCGTGACCTGGCTGAAGTCGGACGCTTAACCGACTGCGCCACCCAGGCGCCCCTAGACTCTTTTGACTAGTCTGTTAATTAGATTGTCATAAGAGAGATTAATAGGAGAAAAATAAATGGAATTATATATGTATGAAGCCCCAAAAGACAATAAGATGTCCCCCCCCAACAGTCAGACAATTGTGATTTATATACTCTCCTGAGCTAAGAATAAGAGGGTGGGGGTCTTGGGCTTCCAAGGGAAGGAAGATGGTTCACAGAAAGTTGGGAAAAGCAAATATTTGGTAAACAAATGTTTGTCATGCAAGGAAAAGACAATGGGAAACAGAGAGGACTTTGAACAAACAAACCCTACTGAGCTCCCCCAGTTTACCATACCTACCCCCTACTCTTTGTGTTTGTCTCTAATGATAGCTCTATTCCTGGACCTGTCCCTCTATCTAAATCTTAGAAGAAGTTGAGGAGAAAGGGAAAAGCTTTAATTGTCTTCAGCTCAAAATAGTACACTAGTGTGGCACATTCTGGGGAAACTTGTTCTTAACCCTTTCAACATCTTCAAATTCCTCTCTTTCATTTTCTTGATGCTGTGATTTTAAAAGTACTCGAAGTGATTTGTGATTTAATGTGATTTGAAGAGCACTCAAGGGAAGCTTCCACTAACTGACATCGGCCTGGCATCATATGTAACTGGACTGAAAAAGGCCTTACAGATCAATGATTGTAAGTCCAGCCAGCGGACTTACATTTCATGGAATCATAAGAGAATCCTGAAGCAGTTTCAAACTTGTGTAAGCAGAAACTGTGCCTACAGCACATTCTTGGCCATGGCAAGTATTTCCCAAACCTCTTCTCTAACAAAAAAGAAAAACACACAGATTGAAGAGTGGAAAAGAATATTTTATAGCAGAAAAGTTGAAAAGAACTGAGGAAGAAAAAAAGACACCAGATACATTTTCACAAAAATCACTCACACAGAAACGGTGGAATTTTTTTTTAATTTAGTGTATCTTTATTTCCTTTAATATTTCGCTTTCCTTAACATAACCTCTCTGCCATAATCAAATCTTTGATTTTAGAACTATTGCCCTAGTTTTTTCTAATTCTAGAGAAGGTCTCCGACAAAAATACCTTTTTAGTCACATACAGAATATAATCAACTAGATCCACACTTAGATTCTAAAGCACACAACACAACTTAATGAAACATGCCTTGGTTTTTTTGTTTGTTTGTTTGTTTGTTTTTTAAATTCTGGTATCCTTCATTATTATCCTTTACTAACAACGAACATATTTCTAATTGTTTATAAGTCTGCATTTGCTTATTTTACCATAAGCTGCTCAAAATAAACAACTATGTCTTATTTGTATTTATATCTCCAGTGCAGAGTATGATCCCATCCAAACACCAGCAGGCTCAGACCTAGGAGGAATTGATGTTTCAGTCCCAGTCTGAAGGCAGAAAAAAGCTGATGATATCTTAGTTCAAGGCCGTCAAGCAAGAGGGATTTCTTTCATTTGGGGGGAAAATCAGACATTTTGTTCTATTCACATCTTAATTTAATTGGATGAGGCCCACTCACAGTGAGGGGGACAATCTACTTTCCTAAATCTATCAATTTAAATGTTAATCTCATCCAAAAACACCCTCCCGGACACACCCAGAATAGTATTGGACCAAATATCTAGGACCTTATGGGCCAGTAAAATTGGCACATAAAATTAACCATCACAGTAATGAATGGTTACTTTATCTGCTGTGTAGATTAAAATCATAAACTAGGAATAAGCTTTATGAAAAAGGAGCTCAATATGATACGGTGATCCAAATTTTATGGTACTAATGTTTTGAATGGTTGACATGTTTGACAGAAAAGCAATCTTTCTTGCTTGCTTCCTTAAATGCTTGCTTGCTTTCATAAAATCCAGTTAGAACATTCTTATGTAAGTTTTACATTGAGTTATAACTGTGTCAAAAATATTTATTTTTCCTACTAAATGTACATGGTGTTTATATGTACATTAGTTGCAGTATATATTCACAAGATAGATAGTAACTGCTAAATAAATATTAGTTGAAAGAAGCAGTTTCTTTTTTATTAGGAAAGGATATACACACCTAAGACACATAAGGATTGATTTGGTATGAATTCGTCTTGAGCCTCCTTCCCCCCAAATCAAATAGTATATATAAGTAAAGAGAAAACCTTCACACACTTAAAAAAACACACATGAAATTTAATAATAGTGCTTAAGATACCATCAAACACACATGTATATGTATGCATATACATAAGAAATGAGTCAAAGAGAGAGAGGACAGATAATATACTCAGGAGAAGGAGAGGGAGACATCAGGAAACAAAATGGCACAGGTCATCTCAAAAACACCAATGGGAGTTGGAAGACAGTAACACAAGGGTCTTGAAAATTCTTAAATATTGATTTCCAGTAAAAGATTTAGAAAGTATTTTTATTTTCTCCAAAATAGCATTTGGGTTAGGGAGTGAAATAGAGATATTATAAGGCATACAAAATCTCAAAACTTCACTTCCCACTCATTTATTCCATAAGTGCTACTGAAGGATTTGATCCACCAAAAAGAATATTAAGGAGAAGGGTGTGGCATATTTGTGACATAGGAAATAGAAAATCTAACACAGAAATGCAATTCTATTTTCTGCGCTAAATTAGAGCATCAGGATTAAAATTAAAGGTATATGCTTTTGAATACTAAACTAATTAGCAAGTAAAGATGAAAGTATTTGTTCTGTAATCTTTTAAAAGTATATGTTTCACTATATGATGTAATTTTAAAAAGTAATTGAAGAATATTTATACAATGACCTTTAAAGTTTTCACACTTTCAGCAATATGAAAAATGGCAAAACAACTTTCATAAAGGATTCATTGAAATTCATGTATGCTATTCAAATTACAAAAAGCACTATTCTAAGTCTGAAACTTTACTACATTATATGTATTACTTTAATACTAGAGTATTAAAGTTTACGTAAAGAAAATAGTATAGCTGATCATGGATGTTAATTAAATATCAAAGACTGTACTTAAATTATGGATATTAAAATTGGCATTATTTTAGTAAAAAAACATGTATATACATAGTTATAAACCAAGCAGAAATGTAAAGAATATATCCAAATTCACAGGGTGCCCTTCATCTCTCACCATCGCATTCCTAGTAATCCAACAACCTTCTTACTTAACCATTTCTCATTTCTCCTTATGGTTTTTAAAATGCATGTTGTTAAATAACATGGTGTATATGCTATCTTGTTAATTTTAGATTCTATGATTTGTTTTCTTTTATGGAAAATAAGGTTTTTAGTTTTCTTTTTCCTCAACCATCTTGGTATTTCATCAAAACTTATTGCAATTTTGGGGCTCCTGGGTGGCTCAGTTGGTAGAGCATCTGACTTCATCTCAGGTCATGATCTCTCAGTTCACAAGTTCGAGACCCGCATCAGGCTCTGTGCTGACAAGCTCAGAGCCCTGGAGCCTGCTTTGGATTCCGTGTGTGTGTCTCTCTCTCTGCCCCTCCCCTGCTCATGATCTGTCTCTCTCTTTTTCAAAATTAAGTAAACACTGGGGTGCCTGGGTGGCTCAGTCGGTTAAGTGCCCCACTTTGGCTCAGGTCATGGTCTTGCGGTTCCAGAGTTAGAGCCTCACGTCGGGCTCTGTGCTGACACCTCGGAGCCCGGAGCCTGCTTCACATTCTATGTCTCCCTCTCTGCCGCTCCCCTGCTCACGCTCTGTGTCTCTCTCTCTGAAAAATAAACATTAAAACAATTTTTTTAAACGTATTGCATTTTAAGAAAACATGCAATGCTTACTCTACATGAAAATATTGAACAAGACGTATATTGTATCACTTGTTACCTATAGGTTTTATTTTCTTTCTAGAGTTGGTTATTCATTTGCTATTTTTCCTCCTAATTGTGTCCATATCTCCTAGATCCTTTACGTGCCTGGCAATGTATGCTGCAATAAACCCTAGAGGTGGTTCTGACGTAAACTGAAACTGGAGATTCATTGATGGAAGGTAATCAGGCAGTGAGTGATCTTTCAATTTTGTTCCCATTAGTATATCCCACTTAGTAACCTGTGGGAGTCTTTGTCTCTGTGACCTCGCCTCAGAATCTGTGAGTGCGTGATATTATACACCTGGTAAAATGAATTCTCTGCTGAGCTAGGGGGAGGGAAGTGGTTATCTCAAAGTTCAATATGCAAACTTCTAGTAAAAACTTATTTCCAGCACAGTGCCTGTCTGTGTTGCCTAATTTTCTTGATTCTAGAGACTTTCTGACGCCCTGTCTCCAGAAATAAAACTTCTCTTTACCCTGAAAGATGTTCAAGAAAGGGGGCTGGTGTAGGAAAGATGTGGGGACAGCTGTTGTATGACCATGATTTCTCATTTCTTTCCTGTGCTTTAATTCCTATTTTCTGGGGCACTTAGTGTTAGAAAAGAGCTTAGAAAAATTTATTTGTGTAATAATTTCTCTTTCTGCCCTTCGTTCTCCTTTAAATAATTGAGGAAATAACACACTTCTCTTTTGCTTTGAGTGTTACAATGATAGAATATTGAAAGTTAATCTCTTAGGGAGAAGATTTTGTTTTGACATTCCATAATATTTTAACAGTTAGGATATTTTAAGAGATAAGTATTATTGCCTACATGAGGCAAATGAAGAAACAAAAATACTGGATAAAACTTGACAATATACGTAATGAAGCGACTTTATATAAAAACCAAATGTGTTTGTTAATATTGTTTAACAGGCTTTTCTTAAAGATGCTTAATAGCTTTAAAGAGTGTTGTTGTTGAAAATAATTTTTTTCATCTTTTATTTTTATTTTATTTTATTGTATTTTTTATTTCTTTAAACTTACATCCAAATTAGCATATAGTGCAATAATGATTTCAGGAGTAGATTCCTTAGTGCCCCTTACCCATTTAGCCCATCACCCCTCCACAACCCCTCCATCAACCTTCTGCTTGTTCTCCATATTTATGAGTCTCTTCTGTTTTGTCCCCTCCCTGATTTTATATTATTTTTGTTTCCCTTCCCTTATGTTCAACTGTTTTGTCTCTTAAAGTCCTCATATGAGTGAAGTCATATGATTTTTGTCTTTCTCTGACTCACTAATTTCACTTAGCATAATACCCTCCAGTTCCATCCACACAGTTGCAAATGGCAAGATTTCATTCTTTTTGATTGCCGAGTAATACTCCATTGTATATATATATACCACATCATCTTTATCCATTCATCCATCGATGGACATTTGGGCTCTTTCCATACTTTGGCTATTGTTGATAGTGCTGCTATAAACATGGGGGTGCATGTGTCCCTTCAAAACAGCACACCTTTATCCCTTGAATAAATGCCTAGTAGTGCAATTGCTGGGTTGTAGGGTAGTTCTTTTTTTAATTTTTTGAGGAACCTCCATACTGTTTTCCAGAATGACTGCACCAGGTTGCATTCCCACCAACAATGCAAAAGAGATCCTCTTTGGGAGAAGATATTTGTAATTGTTTGTTTATTTGTTTGTTTGTTCACTACAATAATGGGTGGGCCCTGTCCACTAGTTATCTAATTTACATTATGGCAAGATCATTTCTTTTGAGACGCTTGGGTTTGAGGAGTAAAGATAAAATAGTTTCCATGCAAATAATTATTAAATGTCTACTAGGTTCCAGATACTGAGCCAGATGCACAGTAATTTTGTTGCTATCTCCCTTAGGAGACTTATAGTCAAATTCATGGAAGATCAAATAATAAAATGCAATTAATACACACGTTATTTTGGTAGATATTGGTGGGAATCAGAGTTACTGTAGTGGCTTTACTGAACTGGAATAAAGATTTTGGTGAAGAGAAAGGAGCAAGAATATGAATATATATATTGCAGTATTACGGGCAGGTTAAATTATTATCGGATGATCTAAACAAATTTTAAAAATTCATGTAAATATCTTTATTTTGCTTTCCTTCTCTACTATCTAAAATGACATTTTTATAAAGTTTTTTTAATGTTTATTTTTGAGAGACAAACAGAGGGCAAGCAGGGGAGAGAGGGAGACACAGAATCTGAAGCAGGCTCCAGGCTCTGAGCTGTCAGCACAGAGCCCAACGCAGGTCTTGAACTCACAAACCGCGAGATCATGACCTGAGCCAAATTCAGATGCTTAGCTGACTGAGCCACCCAGGAACCCCTAAATGGTAGTTTTAATATAACCCATACTATACCTATATTTGTCTATTTATATACTATTATATATTTTGCAAAATATATATTTCTATAAATATTTGCAGAACCATATTTCCAATATTATTTATACATAGTAAATTCATGTTTTCTTACATATATGTGTGTGTATATGTGTGCATGTTTAAATATATAGTTATAGATGTAAAGCACCTATAAACCCTAACTTTTTTCTCATTAAATATCAACACAATCTTATCATTGAAGTACTACTCTTATTCTCATTTTTCAGATGCAGAAACTAACTTGTCCAAGGTTACACAGTTAATTAGTTAATGCAAGAGGAGGGAGTCACACCCCGCTGGTTCAACATGAGTCAAATAATAAACTAGAGTGCTCACCACAATTGCTTCTCATCCCAATTAACCCTATTAAATAAATACATAATTTGAATACTTTATACCCTAAAGAGTCAGAGTGACTTGCATTTTGGGGAACTAGGAAAATTGAGTTTTCTATCAAGTCAGAGCTAAGGTGAGGAAGTAAAGCATTTTTTTTAAGAATTTTTGAGCCGGCGGAGAAGTATGTACTCCAAAACGCAATTACTTGGGGAGCAGCCAAATTAAAAAGGATAAACCTGAATGAGTCATAAATCGAAAGCGGTGGTAAAGAAGGAGAATCTGGGCAGGAGCCAATGAAACAGAGAGTAGCAGAGAATAGCAACAGTCTTGTACTCTCAGGCAAAGACAGGGATGGACAAATCCGCTAGGGACTGTGGTCAGGGAAAACATCTGGAGATGATCTGGAAATTATTCCTTTTAAATAATTGAAAAGGCATATCATATAGTCTTTATTCCTATGAACTGATTTCAAATCTATATGATTATATACATTTGCTGATTGTACAATAAATCAATACCATTAATGTTACCCAGAAAAAAATTGAAATCTGAGATATTGAATGCCTGTTAAGATCTTACAGCAAGATTGTTATTAACTCTCCCCCCATTTTTTTTAATTTTATCCCTCAAATGCTAATTAAAATGAAGAAATATGACAGAACTTTTATTTCGGGCAATATACCACACTGACTTTTCCAAAACCTACCTCAAAATACTGGATTTTTTAAAAAATCTTTAAGTGTATAACTTAGCCAGAAAGTTTTAAAAAATTAAAATAAGTTTAAATAAAAAAAATAGTTATCTGGAAGAAACCAAAAATTCAAAGAGAAAAGCTCACAAAAAAGCTACCCTTGCTCTGAAGAAACATGCAAATTATAGGAGGTTTTAGTTATGGGTTTTAATCCAACAAGTGTAAAGAAAAAACAAAACAAAACAAAAATCCTAGGAATGACAAGGTAAAAACCAGACCAAGAGCCTTTCAATATAAGGCCATGACTCCAAAATATGAATTCTCAATAAAATACCTAACTGGGAGAAAACACTCCCAAATAAAAGAAGACAATAATTAAACTTGACAATGAGGAGGCAGGGTACAGAAAGTTTTCCTTGATGAAATCTTTAGTCTGACCTGAAGCAGATTTGAGACCAAGAACATATTACCTACAGAACCTAAAACCTAAATCACAAAATTTGTATAGAACTTCTGAGTATTGTCAATACTCCAGATGCCTTGTAAAAATGAACATGACCCTCATTATAGCAACAGATGTTAATCATATCCCATCAACGTTTCCTGAGGAACAAAGTACAAAAGGCATGGGCTATCTCTAAGAAAATTAAAAAATATATAAAAAGCAAAAGAACAAGCTATTCCGTACAAGAGTTAACAGAATATACACAATCAGAATGAGATGTAGAGTGTTTAAAAAGTGTGAATGATCTGCATAATAATAAAAGTGGATGTTCAAGTAGATGAAAGAAAAGAGGTTATCAAAATGCTGAATCTGATTTGAAAAATAACAAAATGAAAATTTTGGAATGGAAAAACAGCACCTCAGATGAGGTAGCTAGAACAGACACAGCGAGAAGAAGGAATGAAACGGAACAGAGATATGGATAGAATTGCTCAGAATTCACTACGGAGAAATGGATGTAGAAAAATAAGAGGGAATTTGAGAGATTGGGGAGTAAAATGAGAGATTTTAGCCTTATCTACTGTGATAAAGAAGCTAGATATAAAGATACACTGGATAAGGGCATTTCAGAATTGATTTAAGTAAAACTGTTCAGATTCTGGAAACTATATGAGTCTTACTCAGGACAAATGAATATAATTCCACACCTGGAGTCATCATAACGTAACTACAAAATACTGACAACAAAGAAAAGATCTTAAGTAAATTAGCAAACACATACATATGATCTTCAAAAGGAACAAACATAGGTCTGGGCACTTCCATCAATACTATTAGTGAATATCAAAGGAATAATATCTCAAAGTATTAACTTGAAATAACTTTTATCTAGATTTGCATAAAAATCCAATATTGCCAATGTCGAGAAAGAAACAAAGGCACTGCAGACAAAGAAAACTTGATAAATTTGTTGCAACACATCTATCTCAGTAATAACGAGCCAAACAACTCATTGGAAAGTGAACCAAAAATATGAATATATAGGGTTGCTTAACTCAGTGGTTAAGCAACCGACTCTCGGTTTCAGCTCAGGTCATGATCTCACAGTTTGTGGGTTTGATCCCCGTGTTGGGCTCTGGGCTGCCAGTGTGGAGCCTGCTTAGGATTCTCTCTCTCTCCCTCTCTCTCTGTCCTTCCCCTACTTGCATGCTCTCTCTCTCTCTCTCAAAACAAATAAATAAACTTAAAAAATATATATGAATATATAAATATATGTGGTCCAAAGCATAGGCAAAGATAAAGGGGATATGCAAATGACTGCTTAATGGATATAGAGTTTCTTTTGGGGATGACAAAATGTTCTGAAACAGTGGTGATGGTTGTACAACGTTGTGAATATACGAAATTCCATTCAAGTGTACACATTAAAATGGTTAGAATGGTCAATTTTATTTTATATTTTTACCATAGTAAAAATAATATTTACAAAGATGCATTTCCAGAACAGTGGTAGTATATAATTGCTTAATGTTTACCTCATAAACTATAGTATTCCAAGAGTTTTTGAATTCAAATCCTGGCTTCACAACTTATTATCTGTGTATTTTTGTGCAGTTGGTGAGCCCTTCTTTGTTTCAGTTTTCCCATATGGCAAAATGGAGATGATTATAACAGTAACTGAGCAGGATTTTCGCACAGAGAGTCATGACACCAAAGCTTTTCTTTCCAGGAAGCAACTTTGTTTGTGACAGCACTGGTTCAGTTGCATTCGTTCCCAAAGAACTGAGCCCTGAACGCCACATGGTGTGGGTTTTTTTACATATTTTTTACTTCTTTATTTTCCATGTAAGGTAACACACGAACATGCAGTCTGATTAAGTGGTTTCATGCTACGAGGTCATGAGGGATATCACATACACATATAGCCAGGTTGCCTTGAGGTTTTTTTTTTTGTTTGTTTTATTTTGTTTTTGTTTTGTTTTGTTTTTTCCTTAAGGAGGGGACCCTACCACATAACTACATTGTGAAGATTAACAATGTAATAAGGCATAAAGAATCCTAATATAATAAGTTCTCAATTAGGTTTATGTACTGCTAATTATAATTTATTATGGTCATTAGCTCCATCATTGTTAATGCTAAGATCTTGCTTCTACTCTTTTCTTAGCTTAAAGTATTCATACCCAATTTTCATGCCATCCTTCACTATTCACGGTTTGGACCAACTCTTCCAGAATGCCTTATCTGAATCCTCAGGTTACATTTATGTTGCTCTTTCCATCTCCCTGGGTTGCTGTATATAACTCCTCAAGACTCATATAACATTGCAATTATTGGTGAATTTATCTATTTGCTCCACTAAAGAGTCAATTTCACAAAAGCAATGAATTCCTCATTCTATTTGCTCTCTTGAGCACATACTGCAGCACAACATACATACACACACACACACACACACACACACAGACACACATACACGAGTCCTGAACTCCTATTTGCTCAATTGAACAATGCAAGCTATATGATTGACACATACTTTATTTTGTTTCTTTCATAACACATTTTTTTCCATTTAATGTATACCAAATTTACAGCACTAAGCACATATGAATCTCTCAGGTTTCCCATATTAAGGTGAAGGAAGAACTTAATAATGTACTCATTTAGCAAATATTTAGTAGCACTAATTGCATGCATAGCACTAAGGGTATGGTAAGTATTTCAAATATTAAATCTCCAACTATTTTTATAGTTCTCTGGTTTGTATCTAAGTTTAGATTTAAGTACTTTATGAGCCCAAGTAAAACTTAAGACACAGACTAAAGTTGCATGTTGGCTGGGAGTTATACTGATTCTCACCCAGGTTTTTGGTTTTGTTTTGTTTGTTTGTTTGTTTTTTGTTTTTTGTTTTTTTGTGTTTTTTGGAAAAAATAATATTTTCCCCCAAATGACAAGAAAAATGGAAAATTAGAAGATTAGGCACACACACATATGCTTTTTGCAAAGGGCTTTTTTTCTAACCACATGCTTGTCTAGTACTTAGAATATGACTCAAGAAGCAAATGGCATGATTAGACATGAGAAGAGCTATATTCCAGTCAACCTGAATATCCATAATATTATCAGTTTGGCACAAAAGACCGCAGAAATTCTGAGTTACCTCAGCATGCCATTCATCTATTAAAAAAGAAAAAGCTGAAAAAAGAAACCACAAGAAGCCATCATCCATATCCTTGTTAATTCTGAGGATGAAAATACACATATATTAGCAATTGCTTTTTATCCAGATACTGAAAATTATAATGACATATAATACTATGTCTGACTGATTTCATTTTCATTTCTATTTCGAATAGTGCTCAACAATTTCAGTGGATACCAACTAAATTGTTGTCAACACATTTTAATTATTATATACATGCACAGCAGTCATTTCACACAGCTTTAGGGGGTAAAGATGCACCAATTAGTGATCCTGGTTTGACTTTATTTAAACAAATGATTTTCCATTTTGAGATGCATATAATGCATAATTTGTACTCTCCTGCATTTGCTTTTAGGAGTTTGTCTTAACTGGGATGCAAAATATTCTGTCTTAACCATTTATGATAAAAATCAAAGCAATAAGGAATACTGTGATAAAGAGGAATCCCGCAAGTTCTTTTAAAACCAACATACATTTGTAGAAATCTCCATCAAGCTAGTCAATAAGGAAAGTGATGTATTTATGGCTTTAACCTCAGGCATTTTAAAATTTTCTACACAACAGAGGAACCATTTTTATCTGGCAAGCTTGAATTAGAGCTTCACAATCTGGCAGAATTTATATTTTGGGAATGGTTTACAGGTGTACCAAGATGTCAGCTAGATTAGGAAATGCTTTGGGCATCGCAAGGTTGCCTAGATGGCCATGTCGCATCTCAGGAGACATGTCATGTCTCAATTATAGAGTCTTGTAAAAATAAAATCATTTCCTCTGTGAGATATTATCCTACCACCTGTGGGAGTTACCAGACCTGCTTGCTGTCTTCCGTACAAAAGAACGAGTAAAATGGACAAGAAGGGACTAAAATCCAATCTTAGTTCTGCAGCATCCACCAAGAAAAATAGGTCTTTCAGTAATTTCTGTGTATGCTTCCCTTCTCAGTATCCACACAGAGTACATCTGTCATGCTATGAAAATAAAGAGAAGTGCAAATTTTAGGAAAACAGTAACCAATATAAACTATAATAACAATAGCCATAAATTGAAGGCTCTCTTTCCTAGGCACTGATGTATATTTACGTGTTTAATTTTTATTACTGTTCCAAGAAACAATTACAATTATTTATTTCTATCAATAAACATCATGAGCATTACTTGTGAACTGTGTGCTCTGCAAGTTGTAGCAGAATGGAAGCAAAAAAGGCCTAGTTTCTCTTCAAAGAGCTTTTGGTCTAGTAGCGGAGGAAAATAACACAGTGCCAAGTCAATGGGAAGATTTTAGAAACGCAGTAGTGGGAGGAAAAACAGCATACTGTGAAATAACAACAAAAATATGTGCTAAATGATCTTGATTCGTGATGGAGGAACATCATTATAACTAAAAAAAATACTCGTCGTTTAAGAACATGTGAAATATATTACGCAGCATGGAACAGACTAGAAGTAAGGTGGCTATATTTAGAGTGCAGAAAGGAAACGTGGTCTTCTTGGAGGGATGAAATGAGAAGTGAAGTTATTTGGGAGGGTCAGATTGTATTAAAACCAACAGTCAAATTGTAAATTGTTTTTATCACCACTTCATTCTGTTTTTGAAGTCAACTTCACTCAAAAAAACTGGTTTTCAAAGTAAATGTCCTAAAACAGAGATTACGGAATGTATGTGTCAAGATCCTAAATAACACATAATTTCCTTCCTTCCCTTGAATTCATTTTTCTTTCCCTACACATAGGAATAATTCCCGAAGTGAATTTAGTTTCATTATTATCCTCATATTCTTTAAATAAATCCTTGGGTCATAGCCCTTTTTTAACTGCTGAATTAACTTTGTTATTGGTTTATTTGAGACTTCTGCATATAGATTCATAAGTGATACTTTTATATTTCTAAATATTTTTATTTGGTTTGGTACTATATTAGTTCTCTATTGATGCTTGACAAATTACCATAAATTCAGTAGCTTGAAAGAATGCCATTTATTATGTTGTAGTTTGATAGGTCATATGTCTGGACTAATTCAACTGGATTCTCTGCCCAAGACATAATACTAAAATCTAAATTTTGAGGAGGCTGGAGTTTTATCTTGAGGATCTGGGGCAGAAGCATTTCCAAATTCATTCCGGTTGTTAGCTGAATATAGTTTATTGGGTTGGATAACTGAGGTCCTTATTTCTTTGCTGGTTTTTCAATTTGGGGGCAGCCCTCAATTTCTAGAAGCTTCCTGCATTTCTCATCATGTGTTTTCCTCATCTTGGAGCCAAAAGTCCTGCTTAGAATCATTCTAGTGCTTCAAATCTCTGATTTACAGTGCTTTTTTTTAAAATTTTTTTAATGTTTTGTTTATTTTTGAGATAGAGAGAGAGCATGAGCAGAGGAGGGGCAGAGAGAGAGGGAGACAGAATCCAAAACAGGTTCCAGGCTCTGAGCTGTCAGCACAGAGCCCAATGTGGGGCTTGAACTCATGAACCTCGAGATCATGACCTGAACTGAAGTCAGACGCTTAACCAACTGAGCCACCCAGGAGCCCCTGATTCACAGTGCTTTTAAAGAACACATGTGATTAGGTTATGTCCACCCACATAATCCCCATCATTTTAAAGCCAATTGATTTAGGACCTTACATCTGCAAAATCTCTTCAGAGCATTCAGGTTAGTATTTGATAAAAGTATAGAGATTACATAAAAATAAACTCTTATGAAAAAAATTGAGTGTATTTTGGCCCTTTTGGATGTAAAGTTCAATAAATTCAATAAGTATTTACTACATTCAGCTTGTTGTCTTCTGCTTGGTTCTATTCTTACTATTATTTTTCTATCACTAGATTTCTTAATGGCTTTTATTAAATCCTATACCAAAGTTTTGCAATTCAGTAAATAAATAGATTAAATTATTTAATCATGACCACTTCCATCAAACATGCACACTATGAGTCACCTACAGAGGATGATGTTTTGTGAAAACCTCACTTTGTTACGGTGAATTTTGACAATTTCTCTTTGAAATTATGTTAATTATTAATTTCCATACTTTCAGTTAGGAGCTATTTTTTTTTTCTTTTTGGTGAAATTTTAGTATTTTGTTATTATTGAGGGGCCAGTCTTTTGCCCTATTTTTTTTTCTCACAGACATAGATTTACTGATATCAATACACCTGTACTTATTTTTAATTATTTTGACCTTGCTGGGTATAGCCTTATAACTATTTTTTAAAGCCTTATGTTCCCTGTGTTTTAGATATTTCTTCTGTAAGCAGAATATAACTGAATTGCTCACTCAGTTTTAAAACTTTTATCAGAACTTCATCCATTTGCATTTATTGTTTTACTGGTAACTTTTGGATCATTCTCCCCATCATAGTCTATGCTTTCTGTTTAACCTCTTTTTACTATGCTGAAAAATCCCACCAGTTTTCATGTTAGCTTGGTTATGTATTTCCATTTATGATCGTAATATTTTGCTATAATTTCTAGAGGTACTGAATGGTTTGTTAGTATATTTAATACTTATATCTTGAGTTGTGAATCCTTGCTACTGGATTTTCATTCATAAAGTTTTATGGCATTTTATCTCAACTAAAAATTCCAATAAATATAATTAAATAATGTGGCTAGCTCATATAAAGTAGTAATGTCTTTTTTTGTAAAAAAAAAAAAAAAAAACTATCAATTTTATTAATGCACTGTAAGTTGGTCACCATGACTCCAAAAATGAAATAAGGTATATAAATAAAAGGCTTCAATTAGTATGCAGCCTTATAACATTTAATTAAATAAACTACAAACATAAAAATCTAAAATCTATCTGTTAAGTTGCAAAACAGTAAAACAGGTATTTTTCTATATTTTGCTAATGAAGTCAATGAAGAAGTCATTCAATTGTCTAAAATAAAAATATACTTCCTCTAAAAAAAGTATCCATTACATTTAAATATGCTTATATTTATATATATATATTATATATATAATATTATATATTATATATATTATATATTATATATATTATATATATTATATTATATATTATATATATTATATATTATATATATTATATATATAATATTATATATTATATATAAATAATTATATATTTATATTTATATATATTTATATATTTATATTTATATATTATATATATTATATATTATATTTATAATTATATATATAACATTTATATATATAATATATATATTTTATATATATTATATAAGCTTATATATAAATCACTTATATAAGTGATTCATAATGCTTAAGTTTTCATTTTTATATGATTTTTCATATACAGTTGAGCCTTAAACAACCTAAGTTTGAACTGAGCAGGGACAATTACATGCAGATTTTTTAAAATAAATATGTATAGTGCTGTAAATGTGTTTCTTTTTTGTTATGATTTTCTTAATGACATTTTGTTTTCTCCAGCTTACTTTCTGTAAGAATACAAATATAATACATATAACATACAAAATCTGTGTTAATAATCTATGATATTGGTAAGGCTTCTACCCAAAAGTAGGCTATTCGTAGTTAAGTTTTTGGAGAGTCAAAATTTATACGTGGAATTTTGACTGCATGGGAGGTCAGCACCCTTAACCCCTGCATTGTTTAAGCACCAACTGTAATATATTTGCAGCTGTTAAAATTGCTTGTGAGAACACTTAATGTTAGGAGAAATACAATATAATATTAACTAGAAAAAAAAAGAGGACAATATTAATATATCAAATTACCACCAGTAATTAATTATCTTTGAGATACAAGTGGGTCTTTTTTATAGATGTGTGATATTGAAATTTTCCTAAAATTTATTTCACCACACCAGTGTTGAAGAGAACCTAACTTCTAGGTTACTTTCTGTATACAACTGAAACCTCTGTAGGCTTCCCTTGAATCACTCCAGGCTGAAAAGGAAATCTCCTTTTTATATATACTGAAAGTTATCAATGGAATATGTAATATTTGGGAATCATAAACCTGATAATTTAACCTTAGTTTTAACATTTACTGTTAACAAACTTTCTCCAAGATATTTCGTCACTTTCGGCCACTCTCTTAGATGATTGTTTTAATGCTGATACAGCTATGATTAATTTAAAATAATATAATTGAATATGCCTTACAATATATACATTGTTTATTCAATTTCTATATCTTGGTATCAACAATATCTGAATTAAATTATTTTTAGACACAACTCTTCAAAATTTGATAGTAGCTATTGTACCTAATGATTGTATTTCCATAGTCTCTGACAATGAATAATTGGCCCATCAAGAATAAATTACAATTTTTTTCTTGTCTCACTCTCTTCCTCTCTCTATGATATAAGGTCTGGCCTTGAAAAAGATTAACAAACAAATACATGTAAATATTCTCTGTTGTACTAAGTTTACAAAACATCAATGGACATGCCCAAAGGTACTTCTACAAGATAAGTCTTAATAGGAGAATTATTTGTCACTAGTCTTAGGAGAGTTTTGAGTGAAGCAATGATTTCTCTTTGTCTCTTTCATTTTCCATTACATAGAAATATATAGGAAAGTCACATTTTTCATATGAGAACAATTCTCTTTCAGTATGAGTCCACCACTTGTTCACTTTTGAGGGTAAGGAGGTTATGATGCTGTTGAACAAAGCAAATATTTCTTTTCTTTAATTTTTTTTTCTTTTTTTCAACGTTTTATTTATTTTTGGGACAGAGAGAGACAGAGCATGAACGGGGGAGGGGCAGAGAGAGAGGGAGACACAGAATCGGAAACAGGCTCCAGGCTCTGAGCCATCAGCCCAGAGCCCCGACGCGGGGCTCGAACTCCCGGACCGCGAGATCGTGACCTGGCTGAAGTCGGACGCCTAACCGACTGCGCCACCCAGGCGCCCTCAAAGCAAATATTTCTACTGCCAACTCTGATGAGACATTCTGTAAGTCATGACCAATCTAGTTTTTTTCTCAGTCGTTTATATTGTTTTAACATAACAGCTGCCAGTGGTTATACAATTAAAAGTTTGTTACATGATTGATTCAAATTGTATCATAAGAGATTGGAAGAACAAATACTGTGAAAATGTCTATACTACCTGAAGCAATCTACACATTTAATGCATCAAAATATCAACAGCATTTTTCACAGAGCTAGAACAAATAATCCTGAATTTGTATACAACACAAAAGACCCCCAAATTGCTAAAACAGCCTTGAAAAAGAAAAGCAAAGCTGGAGGCATTACAATTCCAGACTTCAAGTTATGAGTCAAAACAGCATGGCACTGGCACAAAATGGAACATAATAGAAAACCCAGAAATGAATCAACTCGTCTTTGACAAGGCAAGAAAGAATATCCAGCGGAAGAAGGACAAAGACAGTCTCTTCAACAAAGTGTGTTGAGAAACCTCGACAGCAACAGGCAAAAGAATGGAACTGGATCACTTTCTTACACCATACACAAAAGTAAATAAATTCAAAATGGATTAAAGGCTTAAACATGAGACAGAAAACCATCAAAACCCTAAAGGAGAACACAGATAGCAACCTCTTTGACATCAGCCATAGTAACTTCTTATTAGACACATCTCTGGAGGCAAGGGAAACAAAAGCAAAAATGAACTATTGGGGCCTCGTCCTTCTGCACAGTGAAGGAAATGATCAACAAATGGGAGGATATTTGCAAGTTACATATCTGATAAAGGGTTAGTATCCAAAATCTACTAAAGAACTTATCAGACTCAACACCCAAAAAAGAAATAATCTAGTTAAGAAATGAGCAGAAGACATGAATAGACATTTTACAAAGGAAGGCATCTAGATGGCTAACAGACACATGAAAAGTGCTCAACATCACTCATCATCAGAAAAATACAAATGAAAATCACAATAAGATACCACCCCATACCCGTGAGAACATCTAAAATTAACAACACAAGAAACAACATGCTTTGACAAGGATGCAGAGAAAGGGGAAGCCTCTTGCACTGTTTCTGGGATTGCAAACTAGTGCAGCCACTTTAGTAAAGAGTATGGAGTTTCCTTGAAAAGTTAAAAATACAAGTACCCTATAGCCCAGCAATTGCACTCCTAGGTTACCCAATGAATACAAAAATACTAATTCAAAAGGATGTTTATAGCAGAATTATTTACCCTGATGTTTACAGCAGAATTATTTACCCTGGTGTTTATAGCAGAATTATTTACAATAGCCAAATTATGGAAATAGCCCAAGTGTATATATATATATATATATATATATATATATATATACACACATATATATATATATACACACATATATATGTATTCAATTATATTTCAATATATTCCATATATTCCAGTATATTCCATTATATATTGTATTTATATATATTATATATGTATTTGTACTTACATATATATGTACATATATGTATGTATCCATTATATACTGTATTTATATGCATTATATATACATATATATACTGGAATATTACTCAGCCATCAAAAAGAATGAAATCTTGCCATTTGCAATCACATGGATGGAGCTAGAGAGTATTGTGCTAAGCAAAATTTGTCAGAGAAAGACAAATACCATATGATTTCACTCATATGTGAAATTTAAGAAACAAAACAAATGAGCAAATGGAAAAAGAGAGAGCCAAATAAGAAACAGACTCTTAACAATAGAGAACAAACTGATGGTTACCAGAAGGAAGGTGAGTGGGGGATGGGTTAAATAGATGATGGGGACTAGGAGTTCACTTGTGATGAGTACTGTGAGCACTGGGTGATGTGTAGAAGTGTGGAATCACGATATTGTGCACCCAAAACTAATATTACACTTTAAAAAGTGGAACTTTAAAAAAAAAACTTAAAAAGTGTGAAAATACACTAAACAAATATGATTCTTATATAGACATTTATAATTATACTTATTCATTTAATGCACATAATCAAAAATGGCTGACCGGATGGATATATCGTACCAGATACTGTGTTTGCCACTTAGTATCCATTTAGAAGACAGTGTTTCTCCCCTCTTCCCTTCAACCACAGGTTTTTCCCCAAAAGAAAAAAAAAACTAATGTAACTGATGATGAAATTTTACAGATGATGTAGATCATGTGTATATCTTGCTAAAATGGCAATAGCCCTTAGGGAATATGATTATAAAACAAGTCATGAAGCATATCCTATTTTACAATTTTAAATGTTATTTATATGCTTTAAGAATAAGTCATTTTTGTGTCTTCAGGTGATCATGGGTTCAAATAGTCTATTAAAGAAAACACTTTTACTTTTCTATGCATAGAAAAAAATATATGTGTATATTATATATATATGTATATATATTCAGTATAAATATTTCATTTAGTTACAAATATTTTCACAGAAAGAAACTTTAACCAAAGTGAAAATGTAATTTTTCTATGACCCAAAGACCTCAAAAATACAGAATAAGTTTTTTTATTTTATAAATTGGGAACACAGGCTTGAGAGATTCAGGGAAAGAAACATAAATTAGAGAAGTCAATTGTGTTGGAAGGCAGTGCCTTTGACAGATTCATGACAAGATGGAAGAATAATTTTTGTTTTGAACAGTAGGTTGAAAGATTAATAGTAAGAAATAGAAAAATCATTTTTATTGGGAGATGCAGGAGTACTAGATTTGTGATTTAAGAATCTTATTTTTCTTTGTTTTAGAAAACAAGGTCTAAGAGTTCTCTTTAAAAAATATATATACTTAATTGTCCACATTTTTTCTCAAAAACCTCAGCTAATGAATTTGTGAAAGCGAAAGTCAAATTTGCTGATACTTTTCTCTTGAACTAAATGTATGTTAAATATATCATAAGAAAGTTAGTTACAAATATGTCCTTCTGTTTATGTCAAGAAACATGTGCAAATATTGTGGAGACTTAAGTCATCAAAAGATCAGTCTTTGTCAATATCATATTAAAGTCTATACTTTTCAAACTCTGGTGTCTCATATGAAGAAAAAGGTGTCTGATGATAAGTAATAAACAATAAATTCTGCTGTGGATTTTTTGGAAATAATTTTTTTTTCAGTAAATAAATGTATAAATATTCATCATCAACATTGTCTGGTGTTAATTCTTTAATTTCTAGGGAGTCATTTTTTTCAAACAGAAATTATTTTTCAGCCCTGCATAATTTAAAGATATCAGAATCGGAGTTCATTGGATCATAGCCATTTAGAGTTAAAAAGGGTTACGGGGCGCCTGGGTAGCTCAGTTGGTTAAGTGTCCAACTTCGGCTCAGGTCATGGTCTCACAGTTTGTGAGTTCCAGCCCCGCATCGGGCTCTGTGCTTAGAGCCTGGAGCCTGCTCCAAATTCTGTGTCTCCCTCTCTCTCTGCTCCTCCCCTGCTCGTGCTCTGTCTCTCTCATTCTCTCCTTCAAAACTAAATAAAAATTTTTAAAAATTTAGAATTAAAGTTGGTTATATTATATTATTCATATTTTTCCTATTTACAGTGATGGTCCAGAAAAAACAAGCGCTAATAATAGTGAATGTGTTCATAATACACCTTAATCACTATCTTCAGACTCAGCACAACTGGACTTGAATCCTGACTCTTTCAAGGTCTTCCCGTGGGAATTTCACCAGATTATTGGAACTTTTTAAGTCTTTTCTCTCATGTGTAAATGAAAATAGTAGCATCTCATAACTCATCCTCTTGTTATGAGCTTTAAGTCAGACCGTTCTTTGAAAGTGAATGTTGCAGTGTCTAGCATGGTGTAAGAACTCAAGAAGAGAATAAAATTATTTAGTATTAACTGTTGTCAGTGGTCCTGTAGCAATGAAAGGCAGTTGATAATAAACTTTGGAAAAGAACCCATATTTCCTGTTTCCCATACAACTCACTTATAGATATATCATGCAGGTAGAGCTTTCAAAGGACATTTTCAATATATTAGTTCTAACTAATATTCTGGAAAGAGGAAACTGATTCAGGATAGTTCTCCGTAAGGCAAGATTTTTAGTGTGTGTTTTTTTTTTTTCTATCATCTTTGACAAATTTGCTTATATAGAACAATATACTGGAAGTAGAATTTACTTGACTTTGAAATACATACTATTAGGGGCGCCTGGGTGGCGCAGTCGGTTAAGCGTCCGACTTCAGCCAGGTCACGATCTCGCGGTCCGTGAGTTCGAGCCCGGCGTCGGGCTCTGGGCTGATGGCTCAGAGCCTGGAGCCTGTTTCTGATTCTGTGTCTCCCTCTCTCTCTGCCCCTCCCCCGTTCATGCTCTGTCTCTCTCTGTCCCAAAAATAAATAAATGTTGAAAAAAATAAATAAATAAAATAAAGAAATACATGCTATTTATATAGTTAACAAAATAGTCGTAAATCATCTCTAGTCTGAAATGGACGTTTATACCTGCTGTCTACCTACTTTGGGCTTGTATTTTTAAATCCACAAGAATACCATTGAAAAATGAATTGCAATGTGCCAAATCGTATTCTGTGGAATTCGTATGTATGTTATTGAATCATTATAACAATAATATAAGATAAACTATGATCCCTATGTTAGTTTTCTAGACCTGCAATAACAAAGTACCATAGATTGGGTTGATTAAACGGCAGAATGTATTTCTTTATAGTTCTGGAGATTAGAAGTCTATGATCATAGTGTTGGCGAGTTTGATTTCTTTCCAAAGAAATCTGTGCTTCTTTCTGTGTCTTCAGGTGTCTTTCGTCTCTGCCTGTCTTCTAATCTCTTACATGGGAAAGCAGTTATA